>NC_065513.1:6584041-6593385 GCF_006386435.1 Epinephelus moara
TGCATGTAGGCTGCGTGAAATGTTAAAGCATTTTCCACCTAAGTTATTAGGCCTACATATATTTGAGTTATCTACAAGTTTACTGTACTGTTTGTCATCTACTCTTTCAAATGTCCGCCACGGACATTTACACAATGTCACGGATAAACATGGGTAAATGCATGAAAAAAAATCACATATCACCTCTGATAATGGTTTATTCATTTAAAAACACATTGTGCTTGTTTAGCACACTAGTGTGAGTGACACCTCACACCTGGATTGGTAACCTGCATGCGTGGCGTCTGTGACTCTCCGCCAGCTCGTCTCCGCAAAATCTAGTGTTTTTATCTAGTTTTACACCATTTTTTAACTACTACATTTTTAATATGGATTAGTTTTAAGCCTATTCCTTAACTGGTTGAAGGATTTCAATCTTTCCGATTTGTTATTGACGCAACTGCAAAAAGAAATCAAACTGACAGCGTGGGAAAATCCGATCAGCTGATGCCTGACAGCCTGACAACCAGGCCAAACTGACCTGCCAGGAACCAATATCGCATCTTTAACTCTACAACTAATAAAGAAGAACGACTTACCAGCTCCAATTCACCAGCAGCGGGCCCGTCTCGGGCCCTCAGTGGTAAGTCTCTCTACCTGGCCACTCCATTGCTTCCGATATCTGCCTTCTCACCGCTGCGGGCTCCATCTGGAGCCCTGGCATGTAAGTTTCTCCAAGCTACTCGCTGATCCATACTTCACCAGCCACATCAGAATAGCTTAGAACTGGATTTCTTCTCTGCACGCTTGCTGGCTCTTTTCTTGCTTTTAATTTGTTTCAGCTCCATGTATATTGATGATACTCCTTACCTTCTTTGCTGATGGCTCCACCAGCTGAGATTACGAAGTTAAAAACTGAGCTCCAGTCCATCGAGCGGCTCATCCAGGACCTCCTCCAGCGGCAGTCGGAGCTGTGTTTCCGGCTGTCATGCCTCGAGCCTGCGGACAGCCAGCGGCCCCTGGCCTCGGATGCAGCGGCCGGTACTGCTGGAGTCTCTAGCCTGTCGTCTTCGCCCCGTGCCTGGTCGGCAGTAGTGAAGGGCACCAACAGGCTTTCCCTTCCCCTCTACGACCCATCTGGTCCTGGTGGTGACGATGACATCCCCCTCACAAACTTCTTCTCTCCACTGGCTGAGCTTTCCCCGGAGCCGGAGCCAGTCCTCTCCCCTGGTTCCCTTCTTGGGCGCAGAGCAGATCGTATCCGACAGTCCAACAGAAAGCGCTCCATAGCCGAAAATCCCACCTTGTCCGAGGCCTTGTCCCCTTCTTCAGCCCCTCCTGGGTACAAACAGCCCCGTTTGTCTCCCCAGCAGCTGGAGCCGGACAACCTGCTTGGCACAGCACCGGCTCCGGTGACCTCCTCTCCCCCAGCACAACCACCTGCTGCTGGCCCGGTGCCTCTCCCCGCGCGAGCATCTAAACGTCCACCTTCTGCTGCCGCTGCATGCCCCCAGTCTCTGCCAGGCCACGGTCCTCCCAGCTGGGTGGCTGCACCGCCAGACCGGTCGAGTACCGCTGCCAACGCTTGCGGTGATGCTAGCTTGGCTAGCGCAACTGGTCAGCTTCCACTGAAGTTAGCGGTTTACAGCTCCAGTGAGGTAAGTACCGACCCGAAGATCTTGATAGTAGGTGACTCTATCGTTAGGCATCTGACTCTCCCCTGTACTATCACATACTGTCTCTCTGGAGGCGAAGTAATGGATTTAACTAGACTCATACCGGCTCTCATTGACCTACATCCCACTGTTGACATTGTTTTAGCTCACGTGGGAACCAATGACGTCATGGCCAGAAATTCTAGCAAATTACAGGAGGACCTTGAGTCCCTGTGTTACACAGTTGAGAGTCTTGGAAAGCGCTGTGTGATGTCAGGCCCCATTCCAACTATCTCATCTAGCTCTGAGCGGTTTAGTCGACTTTACCATCTACATTCCTGGTTAAAAAACTTTTGTTCTGCTGCAGGATATGACTTTATCTCTAACTTTGACTACTTTTGGATGAATTCAAGCCTGTACAGAGCTGATGGTGTGCATCCAAACAGAAAGGGAACAAGGCAGTTGACCACTAATTTCATCCAACTTATAGCATGTTTATCCTGAAGTGCACCATGGCAAGACTCAGTTCAGACAATTACACTAAATTCTATCAATGTAAGTCCTGCCACGGTGCGCACTAGCTCTAACTCTAACTCTCAAATACAATCGCTGAATTCCTCTAACCCTTCTCAGCCTGAATCTGTCATGGCTGACAACTCCACTCACTCCACAAACTGCTTAAAGATAGCCCTCCTCAATATCAGATCCCTTTCTAGTAAAACTTTTATTGTAAATGACATTATCGAATCTCATCAACTTGACTGTATTCTCCTCACTGAGACCTGGCTCGATGATACTGGTAGTAAGGAGCTGATTGAAGCATCACCATCCAATTTTTCACTCTCACACTGTATCAGGCCTAATAAAAAGGTGGTGGTGTTGCTGCTATTTTTTCAGATATCCTCTCATGTAAAACTACCTCATTTGGTTCCTACTCTACATTTGAATATCTGGCTCTTATAACCAGATCTGCATGTCGCTGCCTTGTTCTCACGCTGTACCGTCCTCCTAAACTCAAAAATGGCTTCCTCTCTGAGTTTGGTGAGTTTCTATAAAAAATTACTGTTGAATTTGAATCAATCCTCCTTTGTGGTGACTTTAATATACATGTTGATAATCCCAACGATCCTTTTGCAAAGCAGTTCACTGATTTGCTATCAACTTTTGAGCTCACGCAACACATTTCTGGACCTCAAGGTCACACTCTTGACTTAGTTATTTCCAGAGGTCTTGATGTGACTACAGGATGTGCACGGGAAGTTGGGATCTCTGATCACTTTTGTATTTTTTTCAGTGTTGCTCTGACCAAATTTGTGCCGGGTTTAAAATCCAAATTAGTTAAAAAACGGGCCATCTGTGCTTAAACATCTAACATATTTATTTCTAGATATGACTCTGCTAAGTGCTGCAGGTCCCAGTCCTTTTTAAATTTGTCTTCTCTGTCATTGTGTGACAATTTAGTTGATAATTTTAATACCTCAGTCATACAAATTATGGACAATATTGCACCTGTGAGAATTAAATCAATTACTGCTAAAATGAAAACACCCTGGAGGAATGTGGAAAGAGTCAAAGTATTAAAAAGATCCTGCCGCAAATCTGAACGCAAGTGGCGTAAGACCAAACTACAAGTAGATTATTTAAGGTATAAGAATCATCTCAGTAAATATAACAATGAAATTAAAAAATCTAGACAGCATTATTTTTCTCAAATAATTGCTGAAAATTCAAATAATTCCCAAGTGCTGTTTAGTACTATTGATAGGCTGATTAATCCACCTTGACAAATTTCTACTGATCTTCACTCTACTGAGAAATGTAATGAGTTTGCCACATATTTTACATCCAAAATTTCTAATATTAGAGATAAAATTGTGGCTTCCTCTGCTGGCGTGTATGACCACGTCTCTTTGACTCAGCGTAACATTGCTAACACTCTCTCCAGCTTCGCCCTGATTCAATCCTGTGAGCTGCATGATGTAGTGCGGCTGCTCAGTTCTTCAACGTGTGCTCTTGACATGATGCCAACTGAAATGTTCAAAAATGTTTTTAGTTGTATGGTGGAGGATGTTCTTGACATTGTTAATGTCTCCCTACTTTCTGGAACTTTCCCCTCATGTCTCAAGCATGCTGTTGTGAAACCACTGTTAAAGAAAAATAATCTTGATCCACTGGTTTTTGACAACTACAGACCAATATAAAATCTTCCATTTCTTGGGAAAATACTTGAAAAGGTTGTTTACCAACAGTTATATCTGCATCTGTCAAATAACAACCTGTTTGACACTTATCAGTCTGGTTTCAGAGTAAACCACAGTACTGAAACTGCTCTGATTAGAGTAGTGAATGACCTCAAAATTAACACAGACAATCATAAAGTCTCTGTTCTGGTACTTCTTGATCTAGCGCAGCGTTCGATACTGTGGATCATGAAATTCTTAATCAACGTCTTGAACACTGAGTAGGCCTTAAAGGTACAGCTCTATACTGGCTTTCTTCTTACCTCACTGGAAGATCTTTCTCTGTGTCCATCGATAATTTTGATTCAGATAAGATAAGCATTCCATATGGTGTCCCTCAAGGATCGATTTTAGGTCCTCTCTTATTTAATATATACATGCTTCCTCTTGGGTCCATTATTCAGCAATATAAAGTCTCATATCAGTCATATGCTGATGATACACAGCTATACATATTGGTTTCTGCAAATGAACATGACCCTCTGAACAATCTCATCCAGTGCATCTCAGATATCAGTTCCTGGATGAGCAAAAATTTCTTACAGCTTAATCCGGACAAGACAGAGATTCTTGTTGTTGGTCCTAAGGCCCTGAGGCATGCTCACTCCCTTATCTGTTCAACCATGTGATCATGTCAAAAACTTAGGTGTGTTTCTTGATGCTGACCTCAACTTCCACAAGCACATCTCTAATATATCTAAGACAGCATTTTATCACCTGAGAAATATTGCTAAAGTTAGATGTTTTTTATCCCAATCAGATTCTGAGAAGCTGGTTCATGCTTTTATTTCTAGTAGACTAGACTACTGCAATGCCCTCTTTGCTGGACTGCCAAAACAAACATTAAACAAACTCCAGCTTATTCAGAATGCAGCTGCTAGGGTACTAACAAAAATCAAAAGGTCTGACCATATTACCCCAATTTTATCATCACTACACTGGCTCCCAGTAAAACAAAGAATTGATTTTAAAGTTCTTCTTATTGTTTATAAATGTTTTAATCGGTTAGCTCCCTCCTACATTTCTGACATGCTCACTGAGTACGTACCAGAGAGATCCCTTAGATCATCAAACAAAGGTCTCCTCACAATACCCAGAATCAACTCCAATTCAGGTTTTGGTGCCTTCAGTCATTATGGTCCCACTCTCTGGAATTTGTTGCCAATTGAACTACGGTTTGCTACTTCAGTGTCTTCTTTTAAAAGCAAACTTAAATCATATCTATTCTCACAAGCCTTTAGTTAGGTTTACTGAATTAGTATTATTATTGTTATTATCTCCTGTTTTTATTCGTGATAAGAAAGATATCCTCTTATCTTGTTTAACCAACACCTTTGATTACATCTTGTGTGTTTTTATAAATGTTAGTCACTCTTATCATAATGTTTATGTTTTGTCATGTACAATGTACCTTTGTTTCTGTTTTTAAGCACATTGAGTCTGCGCTTGTCGCATGAAATGTGCTATATAAATAAACTTGACTTGACTATTTCATGTAGTTTTTATCTGCTGGAGGGTCGCGTAGGGGAGCGTAGCGCGACAAAAACAGGAGAGTTGTCGCACGGCAGACGGGGGTTGTCGCACTGTTCCCGTTGCTGGTGGAGCCGCTGTAATTGATTAACAGGGGGGCGAGCTGCTACGGGACTCGCGCTGCAGACGTGTCGCGCCGCTGACATGACGGTGGACGGTTAGTTTCTGCTGCGGCTTGGCTGCTCCCTGGTTTATCCAACCAGCATTAGCTTCTGTTCCTCAGCTCCACCAGTCAAGCTGGCACTGATGTTTACATCTATTATCGTTGTCAGTAATGCCTGCTACGGAGCATGCCGCCGGCTCTCGCATTGTTTTAGAGATGCAAACTGTTAAAGCCAGTCAACCGATTGCTAGTCTTGCGATACCCGATCCATGACTCTACAATCGATACATCTAAGGATTCATGGCTGATTCGTATCGATTGAGGAGGCTGCTACCGACGCAGCCGTATCTCTTGCTTGTCAAACCGGATATCCGGTCGTATCGGTTAATCGTTCCCAACCCTAGTGGAAACAGCTAAGAAAAGTTTGGGAGAAACAAATTATCCCAAGAGCATGGCGTAGTACAGGGGGTGTCCTCATTCCTAAGGAGACGGAGTCCATGGACCTTAGCCAATTCCGGATGATTTCTCTCTTGAATGTAGAGGGGAAGATTTTCTTCAGTGTAGTAGCGCAGAGATTAGCTAGCTACTTGGAAAGGAATAGCTTAATCGATACTATGGTGCAGAAGGCAGGAATACCAGGTTTTGCAGGGTGTTTAGAGCATACTAGCATGATCTGGCACCAGATTCAGGCAGCGAAGATTTAAAAAAGGGACCTATTTTTAGATCTTGCAAATGCGTTTGGTTCTCATTTGGAGTACATTTGACTACTTCAAAGTGCCACAGGTAGTTGTTAACTTAGTGAAACCATATTTTCAGGATATTAGGTTGTGTCTAAGTACGGCAGGTTTCACAGCAGGTTGGCAGAGGCTAGAAATAGGTATTATGGCAGGGTGTACAATATCTACATTAGCATTTACTATGGCGATGGAAGTAATCATCAGGGCTTCCAACGCCGCACTTTCGCAGCATAAATCGCCGATTTTGGCGCAAAATGCGCGAAATATGCGGGGCTTGCATTAGTGATGCGCGGGTTGGGGTTTTTTCCAACCCGCGGGTCCCGCATTTATGAAATAATTTGACCAGCTCCATCCCGCCCGCACAACCGCATCTATTTTCACAACCCACCCCACCCCGCCCCCTCCGCTATTAACTTACCCATCATGTGGCTCTCATGCTTGTATAGCTTGTCACAGGAATTGCACTTCACGTAGCCAATGCTGCTGTCGTCTGCTGTACTAACTACCTCACAGAAATTGTCCCAAACATGAGATTTAGCAGCTTGGCCTTCTTTTCTTTTAACTCTGTACTCTCCAGACCGTAATCTTTCCCTCACTTCTTCTTCCATCTTCACCGCTTCATTGATTCTGGTTTGTTGGCGCTTTTGTGACGTCAGGTCGCAGGTTACTTTACGTG
The DNA here is from genome assembly GCF_006386435.1 of Epinephelus moara. Taxonomy (NCBI): domain Eukaryota; kingdom Metazoa; phylum Chordata; class Actinopteri; order Perciformes; family Serranidae; genus Epinephelus; species Epinephelus moara. The sequence goes on from NC_065513.1 coordinate 6,590,962, forward strand.
ACATGCATTTACCTAACCTACAACAGTTTTGTTAACAAGTAGGCTATATCCAACATATTTAATCTTTAATGACCCGCCCCACCCGCCCCGCCAATAAAGTGAACATTTCTTGACCCAACCCGATACGCGATACCCGTGGGTTATGGGTCGGCCCGCGCATCACTAGCTTGCATGATTTCATAATACCCGCATTTTTGTTGCAAAAAAGTCACATATATTTAGCAGAAAGTTGAAAAATGTTGCGTTTTCTTCACACAAGAGCAGCCATTTTCCCCGTTGCCTTGGAAACGTTATGAAGTGACGTAATTACGCGATGTGAAGGAGGGTTAGGAGGAGATGGAGGGAGAGGAGATAGACGTTGAGGGAGAAGGGATGGAGGATGAGGATGGCAAATGATTAGCCAGTGTCAGAGGCTACGCAGTTATAGTTTTCATTTTCACAGTGGACTGTTGTAGTTTCATTCAGGAGTTGATGCAACTTTACAGTTGTAAGATTGCACTTTTTTGTTACCAGTGGGTTAAATCATACTAGTTTCAAAAACCTTACAGTTGTAAGTATAGGTATTAGTAGTATGTAAATTTACGTTACAGTAAGAGATTGCACTTTGTGCATTGGAAGCACTTATTTTAACATAAGATGTCTGTTTTGTATAGCTACCTCTGTAAAACAGGAAGCACATATTTTATTTTTTTATATTTTATTTATTCATTTTTACAGAAGTTGTAGCATATTCCTTTTGTAAAGCTACAGAACTTGTTTGACTCAGCAATGTTTTGTAAGTTTGAGCCATGCGTTTATTAAGGTCTGAAATAAAACAAGATGAGAACTTATATTCCCTGCACTTTCTGTGATGTAGTATGCTTGCTTATCATAGGAAGTAATTAGAAATGACTCTTTACATTAAGGTAGTAGCCTAGTGAGAACAGGGTGTTGGGGGAATCACTTTTTTTTCTTTTTCATCAAATCGCAGTTTTTGCAAGTTCCCGCAATTTTTGCAAGTTCCCACAATTTTTACAAGTTCCGGCAATTTTTGCAAGTTCCCGCAATTTCATCGCATAAAATTGTATAAATATCCCGCATATTCCATCACATTTTTTTAATAAAACGTGCCGCATAATCAAGGATTTTTGCCCGCAACAATCACAAAAAAACTCCGCATTTTTCTGGAAGGACTGGGAAATGTCAGTCAAGAGCTTAGGTAGGTGGTACAATGTGGAGTTGAATGATGAGGAGCAGGTGGTGAAATTTAGAAAAGATGTGGCTGAAGGAATGGATAGAATAGATAAATCAGAACTTCCAGGAAGGTTGAAGTTGTGGTGTTTGCAGTTTGGGCTATATCCTAGGTTAATGTGGCCACTGTCAGTATATGAAATTCCAATATCCATTGTGGAGAGAATTGAAAGGTCAGTTAGCTCCTATATTAGGAAGTGGTTGGGCGCTACTAGGTGTCTAAGTAGTGTTGCATTGTATGGAAAAGGTATACTTCAGCTGCCAGTATCTAGTTTAACAGAGGAATTTAAATGTACCAAGGTCAGGACAGAGCTCTTGTTATCTGGGAGTAAGGACGTAGTAGTTAGGAGTGTGGTTCCAAATCCAACCAAGGGGAGGAAATGGAAGCCAAGATCGGCAGTTCAGGAGGCAGAGGCAGCTCTTAGGCATGCAGAGATTGTAGGTAATGTTCAGTTTGGCCATGGATGCCAGGGGCTTGGCTCAGGCAAACCGGTATGGAATAAAGCAGGTCCTCCCAAAGATAAAAGAAAGGGGGTGCAAAGGTAGTGGCCCAGGCTAAGCAGGGACAGTGGTTGAATTGGGAAAGTGTAGAGAAGAGGAAGCTTAGTTGGAGGGACCTGTGGAATATGGAGGAGAATCATGTTAGATTCCTGGTAGGGGCTACATACGATGTGTTACCGCCCCCCAGAACCTAAAACTGTGGGTAAATGGGGACCCATCATGCCCTTTGTGTTCAGGTATACCCAACCTTAAAGCATATTTTGTCAGGCTGTAAAGTTAGCTTGTCACAAGGCCGGTATACATGATATATGCATACCAGGTGTTGAAAAGTTTAGCTGCAGGCATCAAAGAGAAATGAAGACAGGCAAATTCAGAAGGTTTTAAGAATAGGAGTTTAGCAATTCAGTTTGTCCGTGAGGGGGAGAAATACAGAAGTGATAAGTTAGTAAGAAGGCAAGGATGTGGCCACCTAGAAGGTGCTTGTAATTGGGAAATGCAAGTAGATTTAGGGGGAAAACTTGTTGTTCCCCAGGAAATAGTTTGTACCAATCAGAGGCCTGACATAGTGTTGTGGTCAGTGAGTCAACGGATAGTTTATTTCATTGAGCTGACAGTTCCTTGGGAAGACTCAGTGGAAGAAGCCTGTGAAAGAAAAAAGCTTAGATATGCAGACTTAGGAGCAGAAGCTGAGCA
>NC_065513.1:6593594-6611659 GCF_006386435.1 Epinephelus moara
GCACTGTCACTACCTGGAGCTCGCATAAACGGAGCCTGGGATTGTTGAAAGTGGCAGTGCTGTTTGGGCTGAGAAAGCCTGTGAGTTTATCTTCTCTATCTCCTTTAACTTTAGCTTATATTGGAGTTATGATATGTAGCGAGTGAAATAGGGTATGGTGAATGTGCTAGGAAAGGTAGTATCGGCACTGTCACTACCTGGAGCTCGCATAAACGGAGCCTGGGATTGTTGAAAGTGGCAGTGCTGTTTGGGCTGAGAAAGCCTGTGAGTTTATCTTCTCTATCTCCTTTAACTTTAGCTTATATTGGAGTTATGATATGTAGCATGTGAAATAGGGTATGGTGAATGTGCTAGAAAAGGTAATATTGGCACAGTTGCTACCTGGAGCTTGCATAAATGGAGCCTGGGTTTGTTGAAGGTGGCAGTGCTGTTTCGGCTGAGAAAGCCATGTGTAATGTAAGGTAAAGGAGGTTGTTGGGTTGGTGCGGGGAGCAGTGAGACCTGGCATTAGGGGAGTGTCTTTGGGACGCCAGAGATCACTGTCTAGCCTCCTGGAGGTGTCGTGCGACCAACAAGACGAAACACTGGTGAAAGGAAGTTCCCACCTGATGACCCCAAAGACACGTTAGTTATCACTGCTCACTGGTCTGTATAGTTAAGCCTTGCCATAATAGCTTATCATAGGGCTTAGGAGGTTATTCACTGAGCGCTGATCCTTTCTCTAGAGCACAAATTTTTTGTGTTTATTTGAATTCCCTATACCATACAGGCAATGAACGCAGAATGACTGTATCAGGGAACACTACTTTTTTATAAGATGTGCTCTCTTTTACTATTCATATAACTTATTGCTCCTACCTGCCTATTTGCATTATTGTATCATATTATAAAACTGTACATGTATAATGGTGTATTGTGTTATGTGTCTGTATGTACCTTGATGTTTTGAGAGTAGCCAAAGACAAATTTCCATTGAGGTGGACAATAAAGTTATCCATCTATCTATCTATCTATCTATCTATCTATCTATCTATCTATCTATCTATCTTGTGCACTGTCTTGAGAATGGATGTTTTGTTGCTGCTGACATCTTTATGGTGCTTTGTTGTCTTCTCTCTGTTAATTTTAACCACCTCATTGGTGATGGTTAAAATTTAAAACATCTTGCCAAAGGACTGCAGTTGAAAATTAGACAGCTGGCCAACACTGACGTATACACAGAAATATTGATCGTTGTGCGTTGTCCTCATAAATATATAAAGGAATGAAACTGTAGTTTAGGTTAATACCAGTCTGTAAGGTAAGAGGACCTTGAATGTCATAGTCAAGATGTGGTTATGATTGGGGAACGATCACAGTTATGGTAAAGAAACCAACATTGACTGTTGACTGTTTTCTTTGTGTTTAAGGCCGATGTTTTGTTGCCTTTTCCACCCACCCTACGTGGGCTTCGTCACCATATAATAGACTTCCTCCTTGTTCCTGTCACTCTTGCTGAAACGACATATGCTGTTGTTTTTCTCTAGGAGGACAGTCTGTTTCCAGCAAAGTACCATGGCCTCAGACTCTGAGGTGCCAACTGTCATCTCTGCCAGTTCACACTCTGCTGCAAACTGTCCCAGTGAGCACTGGAGGTCATGGTCTAAAGAGACCAGCAGAACCACATCATCTGCAAAAAGCAGAGATGCAAACCTCAGGCCCCCAACACTCTCCACATCTCAGCTGGGCTTAGACATTCTGTTCATGTAAATCACAAAGAATGTGTGACAAGGCATAACCCTGGCAGAGTGTTATGCCCACTGAGAACGGGATCGATGTCCTGCCAAGAATGTGGACACAGCCCCCCCCCCCCCCCCCCCGGGTTATACAAGGACCGCATGGCTCCTGGTAACGGCCTTGGTACCCTGCGTATTAATCTAGAAAAAAGGAAATGGCCAGAACTAGATTTGAAAAGTGAGGAGGTACATGTCCCCACAATCCCCAGTGGAAATTATGCTCTTGCAAGTGAGGAGGTACATGTCCCCACAATCCCCAGTGGAAATTATGCTCTTGCACACACACAAGCACACGCGCACGCATGCACGCACGCACGCACGCACGCACGCATGCACGCACGCACGCACGCACACACACACACACACACACACACACACACACACACACATATACATTCTACACATGATTATAAATTCAGCCCTTTGAATCCATTCATTATTTAAACATAGTACTCTGAATCAGTAATGGCATGTGTCCACCACATTATGGATGAACTATGACACACACACACACACACACACACACACACACACACTGGTCAGTGAAAACTTTGCGCTCCTACTTCGCTGTTGAATACACTGAAGGAGATATTTTTAAGATGTATGTCTGTTGATTGACATTAACTGTTTAGTTCTTATTTTATCTGTGCACTTGTAAAGCACTTTGAATTGCTGATGTTTATGAATTGTGCTATATAAATAAACCTGTCTTCCTTTGGTGATTGACATTTCCCACAATGCCTTTCAGCAATCCGGTGAGAAGGGCGTGAATTTGTTGCCTTCAATCAATGGTGGGTGTATGAGTGTTTAAAAATAGCTGGCTGGGTGAGCACATAATGATCAGGGGGGTGTTCATCATGATGATTCTCCTCATTAAATCATGACAACAGCATTAACAATTATGACACTTAAAACAATTACAAATGCAACAACAATGAAAATACAGACAAGACCGTACATTCTAAGATTTTAATGTAATTGTTTCTGCTACTGAAGCTTTGGAGTAAATCAGATGGATTGGATGCATCATATGAGGTCCATGTGGCTGCTGCCGGGTACAGTATATAACTTACTGTACTGGGAACATTCTTTGCCTTATTACTGCCCATGATTAGTGTGCAATGTGTGCATACTGTCATGTCATCAAGTCTACTATTGATGAATTTACCTCATAAATGCCATTCATTATTCCTGTTCATGAAGTGTTAAACTCTCTGTTTCACATTAGGGATGGGCATCTGGCTGGGCTGCAGACATTTAATCTACCCCAGATATATGAGTGTTATGACTGAGTGATAATATAAGAAAAGTAATAGATGGGGTAGAGGTGTGGAACTCAGCAGAGTCCATTAGTTTTATGTCAGAGCAATTTAAGGTGGAATATGACTCTTATCAGTGACAAAGGGGGATCTCAAGATGAATTTGTCCTCTGTTGTTTCAAGTTTGTAGTCAGTTTAAATTATGTGGCAGGAATGGTGAGTTTGGCAGCTAACAGTGAACTTATGGTGCAGTCCATTTGCACTGGGAAGTCAGACTTTCCGAGTTCCCAGGCAGAAATTTCGACTGGAACACCCCCTGAAGAGGGACTTCTGACTCGCGAAGTCTGAGGAACCTCACCAACCCTGACAGCTGTCTTTTCATGTCGGCATGAAACGCTGCCAGTCACCATTATTGTTTACCAGCATTCGGTTGTTATCAGCTGGTATTGCTAACAATGGCTAACCTGGCTACAAATAGTATTGCTAACAGTATCTAATTTTCCGACTTGTACTGGAACACCTCAAATGTGAATTCATTCCCAGCTCCAACCTCTGACTTCCGAGGTAAATGGAACGCAACACAAACCATATCGTAAAGGTCGAACTGAGCACACCACAGACCAAACATGCAAAAAGTAGCTTTTGTTCAGGTTCAGAAATTAAAACATATAAAACAGGCCAACTTACCACCAGTTAAATGGTAGAAAAAATAATGTCACTTTTTTTGTAAAATAAACAGTCCTTGGAGAGGTACCTGCATGGGTGGATTACCCACACCTGCCCCAGACACCCACCTTTAGGGACCCTGAAAGCCCCAGGTTCATTGTGTCAATCAGTTTGTGGTCATTTGATTAAATGTGAATTTGTTTGGGATTGAAAATGAATCAAATCACTGAATATTTTAAGGTCCTTCTCTGATTCCCTAATCCCATGATAGTCCATAACCAGTGAAAATTATCCTCATAAATGCATTAAAAATACATGTATGCAGCTCGGTGAGCCAGTAAACATGCGTGGTGCTTGCATAAGCAAAAACATGTAAGTGATTGAACGGTTGGAGTGGCTGTTAAACATTAATGGCTGCTTTTGATTTGAAGGCCTGCAGGGATCTTAGGCATCATTAACATAAATAGATTCTCTTTGATTTTACATTGATTTCTTGACCACCCCAACTCTAGCCTGTTCCCATGCACTCACACACATACTTAATGAAGATACACAACAACAACAACAACTCACCGTGCAGGTTTCCAGAGTTTGCGTGGCGGTGGGATCAGCTCTCTCTTGTTGAGGGGGGCAACTCCGAGTGCTGCCTGCATGATGGTAATGAACTTCTTATACTTCATGTTACTGCTCATCAGTGCTTTAGCATCACAGCAACGCCATTCAGTCAATCTGTTGCCATGACAACACCTTCGCTTGCCTCCAGTGAGTCTAACCCTTCCTCTCAGTAGGTGTTTCTGGTCGCGGCGCTGAGGAGTGGAGCTCAGTGTCTGAAGCTGAGCACTGTACAGAGGAGATAGAGCAGCAGTGGAAAAAAGCCAAAAGACAAAACAGCCGTGTACTGATTTGTGTTGAAGCATTACTGTTACATAATTCACACAGAAAATCCTACCACAGGAGGATAATAGTGGCACTAAGCCTCTGGGTGCTTAAAGTGGTAATCCTCCACATCCACCCCCATTTCCTTTTCATTTTTTATTTTTTATTTATTTTTTCTGAGTTTGGGGAAAACTTTGATCAGTGTTCACACTCTGTAATGTAACATTACTTATGATTTTTTTTTTCAATTAAGATCAGCGCAAACAAAAAAAAAAAAAAAAAAAAAAAAAGAAGAAGAAGAAATTTCTTCTTGACAAAGAAATCTGGACAGCTGCTGGCCTGACAGACTTTCTGTCAATATTTAGAGAATTAATCATATTGTTTTTAGTAAATGGGCTTTCCCTGGAGCTACCCTCAGTGTAAAGAGAGCAAACATCCCTGCCCTTCTGTATGCCTACATGACAAGCCTAAGGCAGAGAGAGCAGCAGCAAAGACCCCCAGGAACAACACAGAGCAAGCATCAGTGTCAAACAGAAATTACATTGATATGTCAGACACAACACAAAAGGAGGAGCTGGGGTGGAGGCAGGTTGCAAAGTGATTTGCAGAGGAAGCAGCAACAGTGGGCAGGCCAGAGCAGTTTAAATGGGGCACTCTGAATGAGATTTGTCAATGGTTGAAAAGAAAGGAATCATGGGATCTATCAGCTGAATCCCTTTCATCAATCAGCTACTCCATCAGTTGACTGGGCTGCTTGAGATTAACTGATGTAGCTGGGATGTGAGCTGAGCTTGATATTGTGTCCTGTCTGAACTTATGCTGTGCTCAATTTTTGGTGAAAATACTCTGAACGGTTTAAAATTAGATGCAGGGACTGCAACAGAACTGGTTCCATGGTGGTGCAAAAGGAGTATCAGAGTCTATCACACAACAATACACTGGTCAAATTTTTGTGAATAAAGCAAGGCCAAACTTTGGCAGACTACAGGATGAATAAACTGCCATGAATGAATGAAGGATCCTCTGTGAATAATAAATGTTGTCTTCTTCCTTATGTTCGTGCTATCCGGCTGTAAATCTCGCAGGGATTTGGGCTGTGTTGTTGTTGTGGATTATCCGCACAACTCATTGGCTACAACTTCCATCAAGAATCTTTTCCATGTAAGGTCTGTGGATAATTTCTTTGTTGATTTATTTTTTCCCCTCTGAGGTTTAGAGTTATTTTATAATCCGCTCAGGGATGGACCTTTAAATGGCATTACATGAAAAATATGAAACAAATCCCTCATTCATTTACCCACACAGGTTTGACAAAATGGATTAAACTAGTATTTCCCCTCGTGCTTCCAGAGTAAGATAGTTCTCTGTGAATGTGTATTGTGCTGTGTGGGGTGAGTATTAGGTATGCTGGTGGATCAGACCTGGTGGGAGGATCAAACACCAGATTCCCTGGATGAGCAAAGATCCTGTTGGACAGGAGCTCCCCGCCAGATTAATGAAAACAGGGATATCACTGTAATAAACCTATGGTGCAAATGGAACACACAGACACACACAGAAACATCATGAGTGAGCATGTTATCTGAGCCATGAGCCTAATCATGGCGTCTGCAGAGAGGATGAAGACGACTGGTGTTGTATGATGGGGCAGTGTGGGATTGTGTCATGGTTGCATCATAAGCTTCTGTGACCTGATTCGACTGTCACTGTAACATCATCATAGTTTGGATCCACTCCGGAGCATGAGTGATCTCTGGGAAACTGAGTACATAATGTCATGTCAGGAGAAACCTGCTGGTAAAAACACACAGTGTACAGTGTGTTAAGTAGGATAAAGGAAAATGTCATTTTAAATGACATTTTAAATTTAATGTAAGTCTTGGAAACAATCCTCGATATCCTTTTATGCTGGTGCATGATATTAGTCTTTCATATTAGTGTTCCTATATTCATTAAAAACATCTACTTCTGTTGTTGAACTTTGACAACATCATTGGTCTTCTGTTTTTTCATAATGAAGACAAGCTCATACTTAACTTGCCAACAGATGAGCACATAGCTTATATATAGGTGGAGAAGTTGTTTGAAACTTGGATGGTACTTACCACTGAATTGTTCTTACCCATATGAATATATAAATGAATCTAGATTGCTCTCAAATTGAATGCATGCAGGCAATCATTGACACCCACATAATATTTTATCAGGACAGATAACCTCAAACACAGACAGCTGTGGTTCATTGTGAACACAGCTTTACTGTTTTTTTCTGTCTTTTGCATTATGTCACTTGTACAATCTAGGGGTTTCATGGGGGCCTATACTTTGCTGAAGGAATACTTCATCCCCAGACGACTATTTGTATATTAATTACTCACCCTGTGTTCTGTTGAATTCCTGAAGAAGACTTTATGTTTCTTGTATGCCTGCACTGAAGGAAGAATCCAAAAGAATTCTTAATGAATGGAAGTCATATAAACACATATTTTTGCTAAAAACAAAAACAAAAAAAACATGATTGAAAACACGTCACTACAAACTTTTTCATACATAGCCAAGTAGCATGCCTGGACACACGTGTGTGGTTGAACTCTTGTGGAGTGGAGCTCATACACACGCACATGTTCAGGCATACTCAGGGTGCACTACTTGTAGGTAGGAAGTGTTTCATATCCTCCTGAGACCCGAACTTTTGTTAAGTATGCATTTTTAATTTCTCCTAGCTATTTGGGATCAGTAGGATCTGAAAAAAAATAAACATTGCCAATGATAACAAAGTCCCTTTGTCCTCAAAGGAGTACTTCCTAATTGACCTATGGCTAAGCCACGCCCCCCTCCACTCACTCGGACAAACTATCAACATTCAGTGACCGGCGCTATGGCAGGTGTCACAGTACACGGCATTTCGCAGGAGGCAATTGATGATTTTTGCAGACATAACGATCAGATGTCATTGAGAAGTAACCAAAAGGGCCTAAACTACGCATTGGAAGGATATTAATCATTTTATTGTTGAGAAGGTCGATGAAAAGCTTAAATTACAAGCCAAAATTTACACGTCACAGTGTAAGCGTGATAAACCGCATCTCGTTGCCGTCACCATTAAAGACAGCAAATGAAAGTACCACTGAAGTCAAGGTTTTTAGCTCAGAATGTGAGAAAAGGATAACGGCCTTTTTACCATCTTTACCAAGAGTGTCTCTCCGTTAGTTTGGTGCTACAGTATTTACATTGAATCATTCAGCATAACGTTTGCCAACCTTTGTTACCTCTGCGGTTAGCTTAACTAGAGCCCTTTGGACAACAGCTAACAATGATGTACGATCACCCAAGTACAAAAACTAGAACAAAATAGGCTAATGAACTCCCAGCAAACAAGGTGACATGATGAACAATGCAGCTAGGAGCTAACGTTAGGCTAAAGTTAGGCTAACTTTAGCTAACGTTAGTTAACGTTAGCTAGAGATGTTAAATATAATTTTTTTTTTTTTTTTATAGCAAAGTGACAATATGTTGCCTCAAACACTATGTTGACTTACCTTAGAACCGATGTAGAGCTCCTTGTTAATCTTATTCAACTTGAGCTGATGTTGTGGTCTAACGTTACCGCACAACTTTATCCAAAGGAGACACTTTTCTCGGTTGAGATGTGGTTTAGGAAAGGGTCAAAAATACACCCCATTGCCCAGCCTCTCAGGATACCTTGTGTCGGAGTTGCATGTACCCCATGCACACTGTTTGACCATTTTTAAACTTCAAATCTCAGGAAAAGCTCATAAAACCGAACAAATTAGCTCATTGCGTTTGAGGGGGGGACAATTAACACCATCATAGCTTGTTATTGTTGCTAAAATTGGCAAAATTTGTTGCCATATCAAAATACCAACATTATTAATTAATATTAATTAAATGTGATCAGGTTTTGTACCTTGTCCACTTTTATGTCGGGATAGGCTGCAGACTGACTTATCAGAGATGGCTGCCATCTTGTTTGTACATAGTGTATTGTGGTCTTACTACCACTAGATGGCACAAAAAACTGTCCACAGATGAGGACAACAGATCTAAGTTAAGCAAGATGAAGTATAAGGTGCAGGAAGTAATGTCCTCATATGAGGACCCAGGGTCTCAGGAGGATATTGTAACATTTTTGCGAAAATGCACGTGTTTGGGAAGCACTGAGCATGTGATAAATGAAACCTGTGTTATACTGCAGGAGCTGTGTGAGAGTTTGTAAAGTGATGTTTTGATATAGTTTTGCTGTTGTTAAACACACACCCTTACTTCAATAATAAAAGAATGTTAATCTTTTTGGATTCTCCATTCACTGTGGAGGCCTGTGAGAAAAACAAAGTTTTCATCACAAAGTCAACATAATACATGGTGAGTAACTAAATGTTCATTTTGTGGGTGAAATATTCCTTTAAGTAGGCTACGGCAAATGTACTTTGTTATGTGCATTCCTATTGATGCAAAAACACAGCCCAGTACCCCCAGGAATTATGTCCAGATTGGACAGTTCAGCACCTCACCATTTATGTCCAGTGCCAACATTTAGTGTAACTCTGAAATCAACTATCCCACATTCACACCCACTTCAGTGATTGGTCAGCTGTGGAGGTGAGAAAGTGTAGACTGTGATAACATCACCCATTGGTTTGTGGACTCCTGTTTTGAAGTTCGACATTTTGACATCACCATCTTGGTTTTTGGAGCCAGAAGTGACCATATTTGGACGCCAGGGCAGAGCTGTGAAGGAGCAAGGGTTGGATCTGACTCATAGAGTGCTACGACACCTCATGGACAGCCTGTCACTTGAGCGGCCCTGTATGCATAACTTTGGGCCCTCAAAATACGTACAGGAGAGTTATAAAAAAATTAAGCCCCCATACAGATGTCATAACTGTTGAATTTAGCCAATAGGGCCGTAAAAATGTTTAGTTATGCTGTAAAGTTAGGCGTTTTGACACAAGGGTCTGTGGGGGTTAACTCTGTTTTGGAGCCTGCTTCAAGGAGACATTTGAAGAACTGCAGTTTCTTGCACTCAAGCTCTCTTTTTTCATTCTTCACATGATGATTTCTGACACTTTTCATGTGAAAAACTGAGCACAACACTGTGAATGTCTATCACGTGAATGACTGTTATCATATTTCAACACTATCACATCTCCCCCCTCTCTCTGATGAACAGTTTTTGATGTCATCTTCGAGTGTGGCCAGTCAGAACACTTATGAACACTGGATATCCAACATGGTCAGCCAACATGAACAAACTGGTTCCTCTCGCACAGCTAAACCTAAACCATAGTTTAGTTCCCAATTTCCATAATATTTCCCAATTTTGCACTGTACTGTACCTGCCATGCACAGACATTGTAGAGAGTGAGAATCTGAAAACAAAAAAGTGCTCCAAACGAACCCTTTGAAACCTGAGCAAATTGGCTTGTTTTCTTTTAAAAACATAGGAAGAAGGCAGTGAGCAATGAAAGAAGAAATGACCCAAAAACTTAGCAAGAAATTAGTAAAAAGAGAAAATTAAAAACAAGAAAATTATTTTAAAAGAAGAAAATTAAAACAATGAAATGACCATGTAAGAGTGCTTAAAAATTATAAGAATTATGTAACATAATTCTAAATGCAATAATAATAATTATTATTATTATTTATAACTATAGTTTTTTAAAAAATAATTTTCTAAATCTGTTAGCATTTTTTGCAATTTGTGGGACAATGTCTTACCAAGTTGCTTGTTAAGCAACAAAATACATTGCTTGTCAAAAGCGGCACTTTAAAGCCTGTTCTGCTCTGTTGCCCCTTTCAGCAGTATGATATAGTCTGGCTGTGCCTACCAAAGATGTTCAAAAAATTCATCATTTCAAAAATAAATCTGTTTGACTAGGTTTAGGCACAAAACAAACCATGTTGGGTTTAGAGAAAGATCACTTCATCGTGGACTAAAATATGTTCTTAAAGGGGAACCTCATGGTCATGGTTACAATAATAAACCCTTGGTTAAGGTCGGGGAATGACCATAGTCTTGTTAAAAGAAACAAAACGGTTGTGTCGTGTGTTAAAGTCAGATGTTTTGGTGGCCGACCCTTCCTCCCTGTGGACACTCTCTAATAATGTCACCTGACCTTCTTTACTCGTCATAATTACAACATCCACTAGAGGGCTATATCACTGGAATGTAAATGACTGTGGCTGTCATTCTTTATGGAAGTAAAGTGTCTTATAGTCTAGTGTTGACACTTTTGTCAGGTAATAGAGCTGAGAGACAACCTTTGGAGCCTTTAATGTGAAAGAGCCAAACAGGGAACATGTTTCAAGGCTTTGAGGACAGACAACCCAATGGCTCTGTCCCAACATCTGCACTTGTGTGGTCTTTTTCATATGTGCACCATGCAAAAGTCAAGTGTGTGCCTGTGTGGCACACTTCTGAAACATGCAAACACACAGTTACCTTTCTACGTCTGTTACACAGTGACATGCAGAGCATAGTCCCACATTTGTCCTGTATGTAAGTGGTGCTAACACTGAATATTAAATCAATCATAAAGGAAAGTTTTCATTGAAGTGTTTCTAATACTTCATCTGTTCATGCAATTGGGCTGGAATGAAAGAAATCATAAAGTATACATTTATATTTGAAGAGAAAATCTGAAGCTAACCTACACAGACACACAGGGAGCAGAAGTTAACTATTAACTATACTACAAATGTACCTTAATAGACAAACTCACAATGTTTGTTTACAGTAACTTATGGGTAGGAAAACCCTGCATCACATCCATAAAATAAAACAGTGCTGAGCAAAAGCTATCTCAACTGGTTTGTTTTTAGCAACCTAAAATAAGGCCCCTCTTAAAAACATCAGCTTTAGTGTATATTTGGAATATTTTCATCAATATATGAAAAACTGCATCCTTCCCTAATTTACCAATCAGTTCACCAATTGAATCTTTATTTTTGTTAAATCGAATGATCAAAGCAGGCACCTGTTACCTATAACGCACTTCTGTGTTTAGATTGTATATTTATTATTGTTATTATCATTATAATTATTAAAAGTAGCCTGGGTTAACACTTTGAGGGTTGCTATTTTGGAAGAGTCATGGACAAAAGCCCATTTACTTGTGCATTCTTCTTTAGTTTGTGCTAGACTTTTTTTTAATTTAAAATTCTAAATAGACTTCACTTATCAAAAAATAAGCTCTGTAAAATGTATCCAAATATTGGTCCAGCATGCAACCATTGTGTACAGTATCCAGCCTCATTAGCCCATATGCTGTGGCACTGCCCAAGAGCCACAACATGCTGGCAAAACATTTTTCAGTCACTATCAGACATCCTGAGTAGACCTGATCCTAATCCACCGACCGCACTCTTTGGTATGAAAGGTTCTGACCTTGTGTTTAACAGCTTGCAACATCACATTCATTCATTGAGAGGGTGTGAAAACAAAGTCTACCAGATTTGGCAACCCTTTATAGAGCACTAACTTGCCCCTTTGGTTACACTCAATGGCGATTCCAAAGACTGGAAACTAAGCACATTGCGTAGTTTCTGTACCAGTACATTTGGTTTAACAAAGACTCAGCAAAGCAACACAGTAGGGCCGACATAAAATAGGCACAGCAGAAACATCAGTTAGGTGGAAATATTGTGTTAAACCATATACTGCAGTTGAATTCAATGGTCAGTTGTCTACTGGGAAGTGTTGTTTTTAGTGCTATGTCATGGGGATTTGGTCTATACAATTAAAGTTTTGAATAAAGAGAGTATTTGCAAATTGTCAAACAAAAACAATACAACTTTAAGTCCTAATATAATTTGACTCCCCTAAGGAACACTCACCTGGCCTCTTCAATTTCCTGCTTGTGTCAGTATACAAGGCCATCTGAACTTGTGCCACATCTTTTGATTCATTTAAAAGAACAGGTACCACAGGAATGAATTAAAGCAAATATAACTAATCTTAAAGGCGCTGTATGTAAGAATGTGGCCAAAACGGTTACTACACTCAAATTCAAAATACTGCCGCGAGTCGTGTCTGCCCCCCCCTCCCCTACAGATTCTAGGTTGCTGGACAGCGGCACGCTGGAGACTGATTTGTTTGCCCACGGGCGGCTGCCGTGGCAGGGCCGTGTCGCCGCGTCCTTGATCTTCTGTTTTCCAGCAGACCGTTCGAGCAAGTCCGGCTTCTCTGCTGCTAACACTGCTGCCAGGATGCAGCTGAGGAGACTGCTAATGCTATGTACCGGGACACTGCTAATGCTGCTTGCCGTGCTGCTGTAAACAATTTTTTTTAAATGCGAATATTCTGGCTGTACTATTGTTGTCGGTGAGATCAGTATGTTATATGAACATTATTCCTTAGTCTCTGTGACATATTAGGATGATTTTATGACTGTTTGCTTTAGATTAATTACATATAGCTCCTTTAATGTTAAGAAACAGAGAATCATGTAGTAGCTTGATAATAACGTCCTAGGTTGAACATTGGCAAGATAGAAGGATGTCCTTTTCCAAAAAACAGTGTACAACCTCATGTGGACATTCTCATCTAGGCGAAAATGATTGATATAGTTACTGAATTTAGATATCCCGCAGCAATAATGGATCAAAGTCTTAAAGGTCTAGTGTGTAGGCCTCTGTTTGGTTTGGTTTGTTCTGGGCAACTAGGCTTACAAAAAATGGCAGATTCCATGGTCGAGACCTGCCCAGCATGTAGATATACTGTAAGCAGCTCATTCTAAGGTAACGAAAAGACGATTCTCATCTTTGTGTAATTATTAACTAATGAAAACATAATTTTGATTATATACCATTTCTGCCAATAGATGCCTCTAAACTCTACACACTGGACCTTTAATTTGGGGAAATGTATCACAAAATGGTAATTAGTAAGTTAAATTACACACAATTTGGCAAACTGTAGACAAATTATAAACTTTCCGTCTATGACTGCAGCCAATATATCCATGCATGTTATGATCCCTTCCCCCATGTCCTATTACATGCTGGAGAACCATTAAACCAATAGAGTCCCTTGTAGATACAGAACTTTAAACTTTAAATAAAAAGCCAATTCAGTGTCATCTGAAGCAACATCATCTTCTGGACTTTGTACTTTACATTTTGCAATGCCCCTCCTTTGTTATATGGCGAGATGATACTGTATAACATCCTGAGGAATTCTATAAGAGATTGCACTGTGCCCTTTGGTCACACTGCATGTGGGCAGTCAGCTTTCTCTGTGAAACTTAATAAAACCAGACAACATGAAGAGCTTTAATTGTGGTAGAGTTCACTGAGGAGTTTATATGGAGACTGAATGTGGCTGAACTGAACTTTTTTTCCAAGTATTTAATAAAATCACCAAGAAATACAAATGTGCAATACACTTATAGAACATAAACAGAGCGGCTCACACATATACATCGCTCATTATATACAACTGCTCTCCTAAAGGCTACAGTTGATGGGTTATTGTGGAGTTGTAAATATATACTCTGTGTCTTTGGCTCTAATATGATCAAATAGTTGTGTCACATGTTGCAGTAGTGATACTGTAGGTAGGCAGGTCATTAGGAGGTGTGGGAGCTCAGGAATAGGGCAGCTCAGATAAGTCCATGTTTTTATTAAAGATGATGGAAAACTCTTTCGAAAGCAGCTGGTGGAGGCTCATACCATCATGAGTGTACACCCAGCGTTGACCTGTCCAGTCATAGCGCTTTGGTCCACTGTAAAAACAGAGGAAAGGAAATTAGTAAGGGTTACAGCTACGGACCTGTCCACATATCTCAAAGAATTATGTCTCAAGCAATAAGACAAATGCGGTGTTGAGGAAAGAGCACCATGGAGGAAATCACAGCTACACTACTAAGGTTTTGACCTTTCAGCAGTTTTACCTTCCCCATGCACCTTACACATAGGTGAAGTTGTGCCAGATATCCCTACTCCATTTCAGATAATGGTACACAAATAAATTCTCAAAGTGAAGCAGTATTTTGGGCTCAGGTTAAAGCCTGATTCTCTCTATAGGCAGGTGTGTCTTCAATATACAAGAGAGATTTACAGTTTGTGAGGACTGTATTTTATTTCTGTCTATGAGGACTTAGAGCATGTTCAGCCCTAGTATTAACATGTGTCTTTAGTGACTGGATCACAGTTTGACTGCTCAAAGTCTGTTTGTTCACACATGGCATAAGAGTGCATCTTGGGTGATTACTTTTGATCAGATCCCTTCTCTACATGCAAACAAAATAAACATACATCACTTATGTTGGCAAAGACTAAATGCCTTGTTTTAAAAGTTGGGAGTTTTGTCATGCTATATGCACACTTACAGCCATTAATATTTAAAATGGGTAAAACTTAATCTCATCGCTGCGCTCTCTCTCTGTTTATCATGAGACAATCACACCCCACAATCCCTCTGGCTCTGCAGCGCTAGGAGACTACTGTGTCAAGAGTGTGAGTTCCAGGCGAAGGACAGTTAGGGAGACTCTGACCGCACGCAGTGACAGGGCTAACTGTTGACATCACATGGCTAATGTTATGCTAATGTAACAGGTATTGACAAGTGCAGCCATTTTGGTGTCTGTGTCAGCTTGTACTAACTGCCCCATATGCAGCACAGGCCACCTCCGAATGTGGTCTGAACGATCCGATGTCAAGACGCATTGAGGACACATTGGGTGCATTTACACCTGTACTTAGAGCTGTCCACTTGTGATACTACAGCCAAAACACATGTAAACAGGGCCTTAGTGTATAGTCACACTGAGAACGACTAAACATTTCATACATGCACCTCCCAAAAGAGCTGATGCTGGTATCTTGGTGACTGGGGATGTCAACGCCAAGAATATTTCTGGCCAGTTATGCATGTCTGTCTAAAGGTTAATTTTTCTACTATTTGGTTTACTGCATTGCACACCACCCGGGTGTGGTGGGTGCTAAAGTCAGCTAGCGTTGCTGCTCATTTAGTGATTACTGCTTGTAACTCCGTCCAAACCTAACAGTGTTGCTGTAGAAACACTGAGGCCACCCTCTGTTCTCTGCACAAGTCACCCTAGTGATTAAGCAGCTCAGTTTTTATCCACAAACCCCTTTGGTTATTACTGTTAGCGCTGTTAGCAGTGTCAGCAAGGCTAGTGGTGCTGACATAGATAGCATTGCTACAGGGGTTTTGCTACTCAAAATTAAGCCATTTACTCACTGGGGCTACCTAGGGGGAGACTGGAGGCACGCCACCATGTACCCCAGCAACACTGTGCCGGCAACAGGACAGCATTACTTGCAGTATTTTGCCCAATGCGCAGCGCCACTAGCTAACTCCCACCTGACTGGTGTGGTGTACAGTGCAGAGCAGGCAAGGCTAACGTTGGCTAACTAGTGGAGACTGGAGGGTGAGCCGTGGGTGCTATATTTATGCATGCTAATGCAGCTAACTGGCTGTCTGTCAGCAAAGTCAACAGAAAATACAAAAGGCAAGATCAATACAACACAAAGCATTAAAATTTCACCACTTCCAAATGAACAGTGGAATAATAGTTAGTGGAACACTGGACTAAAAGGAAATGCCTCTTGTATTTCACGTTACTTTGCAATTTTTTGTCATAGAAATTAACCTGTTAAGTTATGGGTGTTGATGAAACTAAGGAGGTGGAACTCAACCACGAGGGCAGTGCAGCACCCAGACAGTCTACAGCATGGACAGTAAACTTCTAATTCTTTTCACAAAACACAGTGGTTGCAAGCATGTTTTAATTTAATGTCTACCATCAGTCAACAAATACTGGTAATTTCATAGATATCCGTCTGGAATGTCACTGTTATTAATGCTGGTGTGACGGCAGTTCGCAGTGGAACTACTATTCCAGACTACACCTCTCTGTGATGTTGCAACAAACTTGAACCTTTAAATCCATAGAGGATCAATGAGAGTTTACTCCTCTTATTGTTTTCCCATCATTCCAGAGACCATACGTTTAAAATTTCCATCTGTATAGATGCAGAGAAAAAGTGGCTCTACTCTGCAGCAGTCTGGACAGCTCTGTGTGGAACAGCAGCAGAACAGTGCAGCTGCAGTGCGGAGGAAAAAAGACAGCTGTAGACAGATGTTAGTGTTGTAGAGACACTGAGGCAGATGACGGAGAACCACTGTGTGATGGTGTGAAGCGTGTGTCACACTCAGCGTATAATAAAATATGGGAAAAGATATGCGAGTGTGGAGTTTCTCCAGTCTTACCTAGTGGGAGAAGAGAGCCAGATCTGTCTGTTTGGTGTCTGTTTGTTGATGACGTAGGTGCCATGATCCCTACCCACCTTCACTGTCAACACACCACTCTATACGACAAACAAGAGACAGAACACACGATGAAATTCAATGAACCATTTCAACCACAAACCTAAATGAAACAAAAAGAATAAGTCTTAGTAATACAAATATATTACATTAATCTGAAGCTACAAGAAAACTAGGTGGTACGTCTCTTTTATATATTTACTTTTTTTTTTTTTCCTTTCAGAAAGTGTCTGTGTGTTTAGTACAGAGCTGGAGACAGGACGTGGTTAGCCTAGCTTAGCATAAACACGGGAAACTGGGGAAAACAGCTAGCCTGGCTTTGTCCACCCAGATGGCAAAACAGTGGACTCTTACGTCAGACTGACATTAAAATTTGGTTGAAATAAAAATCGGGCTGACAATATTTTAAATGTCTAATATTCTATTCTCTATACCTTATGACTGAATGTCTTAATTCTACGTCAAGATGACACTGGCATGAGACGTTTGGAAGACGTTGGATTTTGGTAAATTAACAACACATTTTAAAACCAAAAAAATATTAACATCATCTGTTGTCAGTACTCTACGTCAAATTGACCTTGGTATTAGACATTGTCTTGACATTAAATTTTTGGTAACCTAATGTTACAACTTTAACTAGCTATTAATGTCTAACAATGTTGGTGGCCAACTGGGAAAGTTCAAATATACCCCTACCAACAGCACTAAAGCTCACTGATGAACATGCTGTATCTTGTTTGTTTGGTGTGGGCACTAAAAATTACTTGTGATTTTAGGGGGAGGAACATGTTAAACTATCCCTTTAAGCATGCTATTACCTCAGTCACTGAAGCTACTCTGTAACAGGGAGGATACTGATACTCCATACAGATGGAGGAGTGCACTTTAAGGTTTGCAACAAAGCAGTGCACAAGAAAGCTAAGAGTTGACTGCTTCTTGATTTTTCCATAAAGGTTTACTCCAGCACCTCTCTCTGCGGCGTGCAGTACTGCTCCTGGTGTGTGTGTGTGTGTGTGTGTGTGTGTGTGTGTGTGTTGTTTATGGCCCCATATGTCACTGCAGCCAGTTGAAAAAGGGGTCAGCTGCCAAGATTGGAACACTGGCCAATCAGTCAGAGCCAGCGGAGACAGCCGCTGTCCAACCAAAACCATTATAAACACACACACACAC
>NC_065513.1:6611692-6652695 GCF_006386435.1 Epinephelus moara
ACACACACACACACACACACACACACACACACACACAGGCAGGAGGACAGTGCAGTGCGATAACAGTGGGATACAGGAAACAAAATGCACCTTTCTCACCACACATGCACTCTACAGCTGCCTAAAATATATGCGTTACATGCTAAATGTGTGTTGCACAATCTTTCTCTGATAATATTTAGTGGAGCTTCCACATCAAGAGCAGCTGTTATTCAGCCTGGGTGTGGCAGAGCAGAGCATCAATAAAGGCAGGCTGACACACAAACACACACATGCAGCTCATCATAACTAACCCCCTGGTGATATGTCAATCTGAACAAGAAATGACACACTCCAAAACAGCATCAACTTGTAGGAATTCGTCATAATATTGATCTGTCCATTTGTGGAACATGTGAAGGATTCATTTTCAGTAAGAATTTCATTAATCAACAGCCATTCTAGCAGATCTGTGAGGCTGTATTCAGGCACAGTGGTTCTTTGCACTAAATGCTAACGCTAACCTGTTAACATGCTCACTATAACAATGCTAACGTGCTGATGTTAAGCAGGTATATTCGTGGGTGGATTATAAGAATATGGGCCCCTACCACCTCTCCTACATGGGAGCAAGACACAGACTTTGTGGTGGTTTTGCCTTTTTTTTGTCATTTTGTGTCTCTTTAACATCATTTTGTATATTTTTGTGTCTCCTTATTAGTGGTCTTTTTGTGTCTATTTGTGAACATTTTGAGTTTCTTACTGGTCGGTCTTGCAGGTGAAAGCTGGGTGGGGGTTGGCCTGACACTTTGGACCCCAGGGCCTGTCCCGCTCAATAATACATCCATGGCTATAATGTTTGCTATGTTCGCTATGTTAGTTTAGCATGTCCAAGCATTTTAGCGGATCAATAAGGTAAATATAGTAGAGGTGTAACAAAACATAGATCTGGCCCGACATACTGACTCAGTGATCTATTATCCAATATTATCAGTGTAAAGCGAAAACATTGATACATTTTTGTCATCTTTAAGATAGGCCTTTATTTTGAAATTCCCATAGAATGTCTGTGTCACCACTTCCATCCCAGCACACTGCCTTTCTAAATTCAAACAGTGCTAGCAGCGTAGCACCAGACAGACAATGGTAAGCAGCCAAGACAAAGACAATGATGATTTTTACTTATTTAATCTCAAATCAATCACAGGCCCCTAAATTCAAATCATACTGTGCAGACTTTGTTAAATCAGCAAATTATGTATCATTTTTTTTTAAAGAATAATATAATATAATATTGTATCGCAATAAAACAGGAATTTAGATTTGTATAATTTATATAGCTGTGTCTGACAGAGGCACCACTTAATTTTTCTAGCAATGACATTGGAGAGTAGAATATTATTATAATTGATAGAAATTAAAACTACAAAATTAATTCCCATACTAGAAAACGGAAGCTGCTCTGATTTCTCATTGGCCTCCTGCTCCTTGGTCCTCTATACCTGTTCCTCTGTCCTGCAAATGTATCCTACTCTCTCTCACGGTTTCTCTGGAACTCCAGGATTTACAGTTTTTAAGCTTCCAGCCAGATAAACTTGAGCTGTCTGCCAACAAGAACAACAGGCTCTAAGTGTGTCGATTCTACTGGGCAAGAAATCAATAAGGCAACAGAGCCCAGCAGTCAAACAACAGGCCACATCTGAAACAGCTTTATGGAGCACAGAGGGGTAACGAGCCATGCACAGCCCACACCTACAGTCTCTGCTGTAGACTCTCTGTAAAATAATAACAGCACAGACTGGGGAAACATTTCTACATCACACTTTCCTTTTGAGAGTTTAGACCATCATTTAAACTGTTATGCACTGTGACAGCACTCTGTGGCTTTATTCTGAACTGAATCTTCTCCTAATGCTATCACAGATTCATGACAAGGTCAGAAGGTCCAGCCAGTAGCAAATGTTTACCAATGTACATTCTGTCCATGTGACAGGAAGAGAACCTGTTTAAGGTTGATGAGGATTTATAAAGACAGCAGGCGAGCAATGAGATGTTTAAGTAAGAGAAACAAGCCGTGAAGCTATCATGAGTAATGTACAGCATAGACGCTCAGGACAGACCACAGAGGAAGAAGTTTGCTTTCACACAGTGCATAATTTTTCATAATGGCACCAGTGGAGCAGCTAGAAGCCAGTCAAATTTCATTCCTTATTATTTTTAATATTTAAATTCTATATTATATAGAATTGTTCATTCTCAAATTCAGCCTGTTATTAACAGTTGATATGTACCTATACACTGTATATTGTACACAAGCTTATGCATTGCCAATGCCACTATCATGATGTTGTGCTGTAGGTTGTTATACATTCTGTCCACTAGAGGGTACTCTAACATCAACAATAAACAGTAGGAATTACCAATGGGTAATAAAATGCGCAGTGTGTTTGAGATCAGAGCTGCCACACAAACACATGGAAGCAGTTAGCCTCCAATTTTTTTCATTTTGACCCAATTTATCTTTTTCCTAAACTTTACCAGAAAGGCCTTCCTGGCTAAAAGGTCGACAAGTCAGGAACACAGCCTCTAACTGGTCGGCAGGCTCAAAGGCATTGTTGACAGCAAGTGGATAGCTGAGTTCACAACAACAACAACAACAACAACAACAACAACAACAAGAATTTTCAACAGGGAAAAAATTGATTAATAGTGTCTGACTTATTATAGTTTTTTGTTTTTTTTCCCCACAAAGTCCTCTCTGATGGCTGGATTACAAAGCCTCTAAGAGGGATACAATTGCACCAGAGCCCTTGTTGGAACGGCACCACAGCTAACATTAGCTTCTGGATAGGGTTGCAAATTGTAAGCACTTTCCTTAATCAATCATTGGTAACATTAATGGTCAATTACCCAATTCATCGTGAATAAAATAATAATAATAATTTTTTTTTAAAAATTCTTATATCAAAAATATCAAAGTGTTTTTTCCTCAATCAAAGCTCACAGCAACATATTGCATATTCTGTGAAGAAACCTTCTGACATACATTATGAAACACACTGCATAAAACTGAATAATGCTTCACTCTGCCTGCTTCATTTTTCACTGTTGCTGCCGTGCATTTCTCTCAGACCCCAAGACCGCTAACTTGTCAGAAAATAGTTACCAGCATCAGTCCTGTTCAATGCTTTTGTGGTGAAACACACTGCACGCAGCTCAGCTATAAAAGCTCCTCTTAAGTGATATAGTACAGAGTTTATTTTCAGGTAATGTTACATCAGACATCAGATTTATTTTCACTTGTCTGATCTGACAACTGCATGAGGCATTCCACTTGCCCATACACAGAGTTTACTTGCCTTGGGGAAGTGTTAATGTCACGCCCTGTGCACACATTGCTTCTATAATGGTCAGGAGCTGTGATCTCTGTGCATCACTTTCTGTCATTTCCTATATTGCATATTCAGAGATTAACATTAGCACACGGAATGTGAGATTGTGATTCTGAAAACTTTACTGTTCATCAGATGTGACAGAAGCGTGTTCACTAATGATAGCCAACACATTTATAAAAATAGATAAAAACTACACATTTAAAGTATAATTTCCATGCAATTATTATCATTTTTTTAATATTCAGCTTATATTTCACTCCAGAAACTCGTTCCAACAGCATTAAAGTTAAAGTTAAAGTAGATTATCTCAGTTGTACCCTGTCAACTCTGTGTTCAGTGAGGATCCAGCGGGGAATAAACGTGCGTCTGTAGGAGAAGCCATAATCTACTAACAACTGAAGCCCTCCAACTGTGAAGCTTTATTTAGAGCACTGACAAGGACACTATGTGAGAGGTGTGAGGTTTTCTGAAAATAATGCACAGCCTCAAGCCAGTCACAATCCAATACACTCTGTGGAACATCAACAGTATAATATCTGAACAATATACAGTTAGCTCCAGCAGCTTGGAATGCAGCAGGTGGAGGTGGTGTATACATCTTGTCTCACTAATTCATGCGGACAAAGCACATTCATTTAAAGTCTTACTGAAAGAAGAGTTTGAATTATTGATTTAGCAAGTTTGGTGAACACAGACCACAACACCTGATCCCCTCTCTGTTCCCTGTTAGATAATCTAATATGTTCAGTACTAACAATTAGCTAATGCTTTATTTTTCTTTCCAACAATCTGTTTTCAGTTATAGGGCTTTATCTGTGTTATTCTTATGTCTGCATCTCAGAAGTGGAGCACAAAACTGACATTTGCAAACTGTACAACATCAGTAAATCCAGCAGGGTACATAAGCACGCCTCTTCCTGTTATCTGTGGAATTCGCCTTCAAAGATGTGGAATTTCCTGTGATTAAACCAAGTTTCTGTTTACACCCACTCAATACATTGTGTATCATTATGGTTTAAGAAACATGCTGAATCTATTTCCTTTCCTCTAACACTGGGAACCAGGGGCGGGGCTAGGGGGTGGCTACTTGGGCTCAAGCCCTGGATGTTTTCTGAAAAGCCCAGAATTTGAATTTTTCCATTATCCAATGGAAACGCTAATTATTCTTAAAAGTTTTCCTTATCTTATACTTCCTTTAAAATCTTCCAGTGTACCAGCACTTTGGTATTGAGGGAAATCCTTGCTCTTAAGACACTGTTGTAAGCAGGTAGAAATACAGTTGCAGCGATACATCTTGAAACTTCTGGTGTGAAAATTAACAGTCATCATACTATGTACATTTGTTTGTCTACTGTATTTAAAAAGATGCAGCTGGATGGAGAATCTCACCCACATGTGCACCTCCCCTTTCCTCCTCAACTGCCTGGCAGATTTACATACTTCCATTAACCCTTTGAAACCTGAGCAAATTGGCTTGATTTCAAGATCATGGGAAGAAGACAGTGAGCAATGAAAAAAGAAATGACCCAGAAAATTTGCAAGAGATTAGTAAAAAGAGAACATTAAAAACAATAAAACTAGAACAAAAAAACAACCACAAAAAGTAAGTGACCTGAAAAAAGTGCCTAAAAATTACAATAATTTTGTGCCATAACTTTAAATACGTAATAATAATAATTATAATTTAATTTATTTTCCATAGCTTTTTTTCTTTTTTTCTGTAGTTTTAATTAATGTAATTAATTTTCTAAATCTATTAATTTTTAATCTCTTTGTGGGACATTTCTTAGCAAGTTGCTCACTCCCTTTTTCACGTTTTTCTTAAACATATTTTTATTGTTTGTTTGTTTTTTAAAAAACAAACAAATGCTATACAGCATTACAAAAAAACAAAAATATATATACATATGCACAAGTACACACAGATGCTTACATACACATAGATGTGACTTATTTCATGTGGAGTTATCAATAAAATAGGGATTTAGAGTCTAGCTTTTATATATTCCAAGAATAAATTCCAAATTCTCATAAATTTATCAGAAGAGCCATTTAATGTGAGTCTTAGTTTCTCAAGTTTGAGATGCTGCATCACTTCCCTCAACCACTGAGTCCAGCTTGGCAGTCAAGGGTTCTTCCAGTGGAGAGAGATTAACCTCCGAGCAAATAAAGTGACAAATTTCGTTAACTTGAGTTTAGATCCTGAGAGATTCGTATTTCCCTCTCCTGCTATGCCAAAGATGGCTATCAAAGGATCTGCGTGAATTTTCATTTTAAAGACATCTGATAGTGTTTTGAAGATTGAACCCCAATAAGTGGACAGATTAAGACACAGCCAGAATGAGTGTGCTAAGGATGCAGGAGAAAGTCTGCACCTGCCACAAGTGGAATCAGCATCTAGGAGCATTTTGGAGAGTTTGACTTTTGAGAAATGAAGGCGATGCAGCACCTTAAATTGAATGAGGCCATGCCAGGCAGAGATGGAAGCTGTGTGGACCCCCTTGAGGGCTTTCTTCCATGTTTTGAAAGAAATCTCTTCAGCCCAATTTCCAACCCAATTTGCCTGTTTAATGGTGGTCATTGCACTTTGACATAGATGGCTTCTTTCACGCCTTTTTCAAACCATCGGTTTCTCTTACCAAGATGTACACATTGCTGTCCTCTAAAGAATGTCCCTTCCCAAAGCAAGTGGAAGCCTTCACAGAACACATCAATGCAGTGGACCCTTACATCAAGTTCATGCAGGAAGAGGTCAGAGGAGACAGTCTACCCTCCTTTTCAGTCCTAACGAATGAATGTTTGGACTGTGCAGTGCACACTGAAGGGTACAGAAGCCCCAACATTCAAGTGGACAGAAAACCCCCACACACATCTCAATACTTGCTGTTTGACTCTCACCACCTACTGGAGCACAATCTGGACCAACAGAACCATAAACCATCGGGCTGAGAACATACCCACAAGGACAGAGAGGGAGAAGGCACAGAAACACATCAGGGAAGCACTTAAAACCTGTGGCTACCCTAACTGGGCCTTTGCCAAAACCTCAAAAGGTGCCAGAGCAGACAGAGAGGAAGAGACAAAAAATATTGTCATTGCTTATGTCACAGGAATATTAGAGAAACTCAGGAGGATCTTTAACAAACACCATATCCCTGTGCATTTCAATCCCGGTAACACACTGAGGCAGAAGCTTGTCCATCTTAAGGACAAAACACCCAGGCACGAGCAGAGTAATGTAGTGTATGCTGTTCAATGCAGCATGGGATGTACAGATTTGCACATTGGGGACACTAAACAACAACTGGCACAGCACAGGAAAGCCAGCTCCTCAGGTCAAAACTCAGCTGTCCATTTACATCTAAGGGAGAAGGGACATTCCTTTGAGGACAGCAATATCTTAGCCAGAGAAGACCAATGGTTTGAAAAAGGTGTGAAAGACGCAAGTACTGATCTGTGTGTAGGTTTTTGTACACTTCAATGTTGAGGCTTCTGTCCCCTTCAGTGTGCACTGCACAGTCCAAGAAAGGAAAGCTGTCTCCTCTGACATCTTCCTGCATGAAGTTGATGTAAGGGTCCACTGTATTGATGTTTTTTGTGAGGGCTTCCACTTGCTTTGGGAAGGGACATTCTTTCGAGGACCATTCAGAGCTGAGGAGTCAATCACGTGAATCACTGCTCATGAACTGCAGTCAAACTGTCAAACTAACAGTTCAAATATGAATCAAGATTTTGTTTGTGCATTGTCTATTTGTCACCTCAAATGTTTTCAGAAACATATTTAGGGCTCTGTTTCACTGCAAAATAAGAAAGTTTGTGACACGGCCACCATGTTTTAAACAGCTGAGCCGAAACAAAGCACCACCCACCAGCCAGAGAAAACAGAGCTGTGCCTGGAAATAGCAAAATAAGAAGTAAATAAGAATATCCAGGTAGAGGGCCAGTTTTTTTAGGTTTTGATTCTAACTGCTGTGACAGACAAGCTATTTTCCTGCGGTCAAAGGATGCTTATAGCCACAGTGACTTAATTTAAAGGAAGTCAGGAGTACAGCTTCCAGTAGTGCTTCAGAGCTTTGGAGAGCCAATATTGCAACACTGAAGCAGTGGTATATACAGCCATATTTTGTTTAACTGATTGATACAGAAAACACTGACTGAAGAAGTGGATCAAGAAGCAGGAGTGGTTTGAGCAGCCTCTTTGAATGTTTTGGAACTTTTTAGAGATGTGAAACTTGGCACCATTGAAACTATCGTAGCTAGGTCTTGCTGACCACAGTGTTATTTCAGTGCATTAGTATGATGCACTTAAGTTGCCAGGTTACAGTAAGCTTTCTCCAATAATCTGATTTCGTAAACTCTGCAAAATATACAGGTAACTAGGCTTCTAATTGGATTTTGACATGTGATCTTGTGCAGGACAACAAATTCAGACAGAGAAAGTATCACTGAAAGCTTAACAGGAGAATGAAAGGAAAAATCATATTATGTAGTGATGTAATATCAAATACCTCCATCCAAAGTCAGTCTAAAACTCAAAGTAACATAGCGAAGCCTGTGTTAAGACAAAATAAGCCTGTTTCTGCAGTACATTTGACCATTTGTAAATGTAAACGTTCTGCCACTGTAAGAATAAATTGTGCTCTGCCTGCCTGTCTTTTGTGTCAGTTAGATGGCAAAAACAAGCCAGGAGGCAATGTCTTCATTTCATCTGTCTTTTCTTTGATAAAGGATAGAAAGATAGAAATTAAAATTATGTATTATTATTATTTCTTCCACTGCACTTTTATTCTTGTATTCTATTGGCTCTTTAATGACTGCTTTGATTGTATTACAGCTTTATGTAAAGCACTTTGAATTGCCCTGTAGCTGAAATGTGCTATGCAAATTAACTTGCTTTGCCTAATAAGAAACTAAGCTTCCAGATAAGGCTGAGGGAAGGCGAAGAGTCTGATAACCTGTATGCTGCATGTATATGTTAACTGATAGTAAACATGGTACTAACGTGCATGTAAATGCACTTTCTAAATTTACTCTCTGCAGAACCTGGTTTCTCTGATTGCACGTTAAAGCACTGCTTGTGAAGGAGCAACCACTGACATTTTACTGTACAGTCATAACTGAAGACTACAGGAGGTAGACACCCCACAGCGTGTTTCAAGGTGTTTGAGAGTACTACTGCATTTGTGAAAAAAGCCTTTTGTGGCTCCGAAGGGGGCTGTTTGAAGTCTGATAAAGTGCCTCAAGTGATGTCACACTCATTATTCTTTTTACTCATCTTCCCCATTACCAAGGTGTAAAAACTAAACACCAGGATAAAACACCAGTTACCTCGCTCTCAGGTGAAGAGCAGGATCAACTGATGCCCATCACTCTATTATTAGCGTAAAAAAATACCATGTACTGCAGTTAGATGTTGAAAAATGAAAGTGCACTGAAAATGGACTGACTTACAGAAAAAACAACATCGTAGTCTTCTCCAGTGAAAGCTTCATCTGTCAGGTCTTCAAAATAGTCAGATAGAGCATCCAACGTCTCCTCTGCCAGCTTCTCATATGCTGCTTCAGACAGCTCACTTGTAAACAGTGACACAGAGTTACAGATTAGTTTCACCATTCAGAACCGGACTAGAGATGCTTTAAAAAAAGAAAGTAACTGCCGGTCACCTTGTCTGCACTGGGGTGGCTTTCTCCAGCCTCGGTGACATCAGATAGATGTTTTTCTTCCACATATCACCATCAACTCTGCTCTTAAACCACTGACACAGGAAAAACTGAGGTCACACACTAAACAACAAAGCCTCATCAGTTATTGATCTTAAGAATCGTATTAGTTATCTAAAACCACTTTGGACCTTTGTATTTCCACATTTCCTCTGTATGCACCTTGTAGACTTTTCACATGACATAACGATTTATCACAATGGTATTCTTAAGTTCACTCAGCTTCTTTCACCTAAATAGATCTCTTATAAAGGGAATCGTTATGTGACAGTTTAGTTGTAAACTCTATATGTGGCAAAATTTAGGAGAATAAAGCATTACACGTATCCTATTAACGTTAATTATTTCCTTTGTAGAAACTCTTTGACAGTCAAACTTGTAAATGGATTCTGGCAGCAGGACTTACTTTGTTTGCAGGGTGACAGATGGGATTCAGCGTGTGCGTACTAAGTGCACGTGCCCCCGTAAGGTGAGACAAGCTCCCGAGCTGAAATATTAAATAGCGTTAATATAAAAGTGTTAGTGACATATCATGAATGATGCAATAACCAGCTAACTTATGTCAAGTGCTACTGTTAGCTACGTAACATCAACATGGCAGTGTGTGTCGTCAGCTCGTATGGACTTATCTACCGGGATAAATAGATTCCTGATTCTCTGCGGTGTCACCATGCTGAGCTGTGTGTTCGCCAGGTGACATATCTGCGAATAAATACAAGACGTTTTAATGAGGGAAAGCATAGTTCACCGCTGTCCTATGTGACTCCGTCTGTTCCTGCCTCTTCTTTTTCGTGTTAATGACTAGCCGCAAACTGACGTTCAATGTCCATACTGCCACCTACTGGATGGGAGTGTGTGCGTCAGCAAACGTGAGCGATTCTTCTGATGTTGTATGGCAGAGCAGCAAAAAAATAAAACAAATGTAAGCTCAGGCACATATTCCCATATTAATTAATGCCAGAACTGGTTTTGTTTCACCTCATGACATAAAATAGATGAAAATTGGTTAATCACTTTAATCCTGAATTTTAGAAAAATTTACATATAAAAAATATATTTCATAGAGAATAAAATTATAATTTAAAGGTCCAGTGTGTAGGATTTAGGGGGATATACTGGCAGAAATAAAATATTATATATTAATTACATTTTCTTCAGTGTATAATCAGCTGAAAATAAGAATTGTGTTTTCGTTACCTTGAATGAGCTGTTTATATTTACATTGGCAGCAGGTCCTCATCCACAGAGTCTGCCATGCTGCATCACCATGTTTCTACAGTAGCCAAGAATGTACAAACTAAACGCTGGCTCTAGATATGGACATTCGCAATTTTTGCATTGGCCACTGTAGTTAGCAGCCCTTCTGCAATGAGCCAAATAGCATATTAAAAACACTAATATTTAACAAGAAACTGTCTTATTCAGTGATTGTACAAGTTTTAATTATTGGATATGTTTGTTTTGGAGAGATAGAAACCTCTGCGAATAATTCAGCTCCCAGTAAAAACCCCGTCTGGATTTTAAGTTATTAGAGCAATTACACCCCACCCTTGGGCAGCCCTATAGAGTGAACAAAACTTCACCATTGACCCAAAATAACCATAAGACTCCTTGAAAACAACCAAATCCATGGGATTTATTAACAAAAATCAAGCAAACAAGGCAATAAAAGCCCAGGCAGCAGGACCAGTAGTCCCCACACTGCAGGCCTCTTTCCTCTGCTGCTGGCACAGAAGCTCTTAGTCATCTCCTCTCCATGCCAGGTGCAATGCACCTGGGCAGATCTGTAACAAAGGGAAAGGGATAGCAGCACAGAACACATACAGCTATAACAGAGGTGAGCACATATTAAGTATTTAGAGAAAAGGGCGAGCACACATTAGCATTTTGTATAATTTGATACATTTTTAACAAGACACTTTCTGATGTGATGTGCCCATTTCTGACACCGTGAATGTGGAATCATCTCACTGACAGTCTGAGCATTCTCAACATGAATTAATTATTGCAGGGCTACCTTAAAAGTGGCTTTTATATTGTTTCTACGCCCTCCTTCTGAATACTGAGTGCTGCTCATCTCACTGTTTCGCCTTTTCTTTCCTCAGACACAACATGCATTCAGTTTATTTAACTACCTACATTGATGCTTTAATAAATGAAGCAAAGTCCAAGACATTTTTGTGATTACAGAGCATTTTATGTACTGTGTTATGCCAACCATGCTCAGACAATTTCTCCACTGTGTCATCATTAAAAATATGTATCAGTCTCATAAATGGGACAATTTAAGATCATTTAGCAGTACATTTGAACACCCTGTTCACTCCTCTACATTCCTTACATCCTCAATAACTCACAAAGTGCTACATACATGTGTTCATGTCACAAGTGCTAATTCATATAACTAATGTGTCACCAGGAGAATAGAAATGTGTCTGTTAACCCCTGCCTGCTCTTCTATCCTAAATGCAGAGCTGCTTACATTATTCATGACTCTGCAGCCATCCTGCCAGGGGTTAGCCAATCAGTCCACTCACAACTGGTGAGATGTGTTGGGCTCTCTTCTCATTGGCTGGCAGCTTCTCTGGTGAGGGCCTAGCACTGAGGGATCAGTGGAGGATTTCTGACTGAGACCTCTGCTGAGGTGATCCATAGGACAGGATGTGGGGAAAAGGGGAGAAAGTTAAAGCCATGTAATCTCATTAGAAGGGAAACTTTCACTGACCTGCAGCTGTCATTCATCGATGAGATTGATCTGTGCTAAAGATGTGTTCCTGAGTTCAACAGAGTGACTGCAGGTCTCATTGCAGGGCACTGTACTTATTTAGGCCAAATTAACCTTACAGAGTTTCATTTCTGCAGACCATTTTCCGTTGGTATACTATAGTGCATACTGAATATTTATCATGCTTCCACTTTCAGGCAGCTATAAGCCATTAGTTACACTACTTAAATAAATGCATACTAATTCTAAAAGTCACAACCACACAATGATAATTTAAGTTTGACAAATGTGCACATAAATTATGTGTCATTTAGTAAATAACTTAAAACATGCAAAATACTGATTTAAAGTAAAATATACGAATTGAGCATAACTAATGGGAGTTGTTAAAACTATGAATAGGAACAAAAGAAGCACCAGAGAATTAACCGTTGAGTAGAGCCACATTAACCATGAGAGAGACCAGACATAAACTGTGGCACTCAGTGGGCTCCCCATGCCCCACTCTCTCATTGTATATGCGTTAGTAAGTAATTCATTTGTGTTAATTTGCAAAAATACATTTAGGACTTTGTTTTTAGGAACACATTCACTGTTTTATTAAGGAATATATTTTTGGGTAATAAATCTGATTATGCAAATATATTTCTGCAATGCAGCATGTAAGTCCAAACATAATAACTGAAAATAATAAATTAATCATTGTTATTATTACATACTTATGATCAGTTGCATAAGGTAGTTGCAACAGGCCCCAGTGCACGGTATCATGACAGGCCCAAAGATACCTAATTACTAGTTATGTGCTTAAAGCTACCATATTATCTTATCATCGCATGATCAGATAGAGACCATAGAGATCATATATATGACAAAAATATCAATGGAAATAAGGGATTGTTCATTTATTGTATAGTTTTATAGTTTATGGAGAGTAGGCATATATTTTGTAACATTTTATTATAGAAAAACATGATGGAGATGGGTCTGCACATATAGCAGATGGCAAATGGAGTTTTTCTTTAAACACAGGCATATTTCTGAGGTAGCGTTTTGAATTACTCACAAAGGGCCTGTTTTCTGCCCAACATATACAGTTAGCATTCCCTGCATTTCTACATACATTTCAGGACTACAATAACCAATAACAATCCGGGAAATAATTAAGTTGGTCATCATGCAATGCTAGGATAAACCTCTGTGGCATTTTTACGGAGTATATCGGAGTAAAATCCGCAGCTTACTACACATTCTCAGCCAGAATCCGACGGCTGGACAGACAGTAGTTTTTTAAGCACAAACAGGATTTGATTGCATAGCCTGCTCTGTGAATCGAATTTGAGTCTCCTGAATGTACTTTTTCGAAAATCTGGTGCCAGTAGCACAAACCATGTTTAAGTTTTCTCCATAAGTATGTATATATTTTTTTTTCCTAAGTTGAGGGACTTACTGGGTGTTGCACAGAAACCCTGAGAAGGTTTCCTTAGTTATGTAAAAATGTTAAGGCATTTACAGCAGTAAAATATTCTACAGTGGTGAAATACTAAGGTTTCCATGATAGCTATTTGTTTGCTTATGCTCAAGCTTGTAATACCTTTAGTCTATTGTGCAATGGTTTAACTAACTTTAAGGGATTCCTTAAGTATAAGACCAAGATAAGGAGAAAACCTTAAAAACTTAAATGAACATTTTAAGGAAACCTGAGGGAGAGGAGAATTTGTGAACACTGAATAAAATATATATTGAGTTTCACCTCTTGGAATTGCGAATGAAGAAATTTCATATTTAAGTTTCAAAGAGGTGAATTCAGAAATAAGTTAATCTTCAGTGTAAAAAATGTCAATGCTTTGAATTTGGTGGTTTTTCAATTTCAATATTAGGTTATTCAGCGACTGTTAAAATTCAAATACTTATATCTTATATTTGCATCCATAGAGACGGATTAATTGCTGACATGAACGTTAGCTCTTCAGTGTCAAGGCCAGCAGTGCATTTACTGTTATGCTATTATAAATGCCATACTTCACCTCATGTGCAATTCATGACAAAGCATTAATCAAAACAGTACAATGTGTCATTGTAAAATCTGTTTGTATTTATTACAAAATATATCCAAAATATTTGCCATCCCCTGGTGCAACAGGAAGACTCACTGTAATTGAATTCATTTCACCCACATCTGCAGTACCTTACATTACATTTTTAAGCATCAATATGCTTTGAATTTGCAATTTAAAGTGCATTAGCATGCACTTTAAATTGCAGACTGATTGGAAAAGTCACTGTATCACCGCACAGTGACACCATAACCTGGTCTGGATTGTGTGGATTCGAGAACACACACAAATCTGTAGTAAACACTGTTGATATAAAGTTATTTTCTTTGGTACTGGACATGTAGAGCAGAGGTGAGTTAGGCCATTAGATTTGTTTCTGTATGGTAATAATATGGTATAAACCCAATGGGAATGCGCTAATAATTTGTTTCATGGTTACATCAGCAGTACAGGCACCCAAAGCCTTGTTTATTTATCCTCAACCCGAGCTCAGCCTTTAGGTGAGCCTTGAAATCTTCAAGTGCCTCTTGGATCCACATATTCAATCATTCATACATTCATTGATTCACTCCTGATGTCAGTCATGGTTAATCTTTCTGTCTTGTTGTGGTTGAGCCAGGACTGGAGTCTGCTTGCAGTACTGCTGAACTGTGTGGGCTGATTGACACTGTGTCCCTGTTAGCTTCACAAAGCACCCCAATGAAGACATCAAATGATGCAGAATCAGCTGTAAGCAGCATTGTACTTAAGTTGCCGTGCGCAGTCACACATTCAACATTTACTGAATCTGTATTAACAATGCTCCATTTGGCAACAGGACAGCAGACATTTTCATTTGAATTCAAAATGTCTGTTTCCCAAAACTCTGACAGCATTCCCAAATGTGGAAATAAACGAAGTTAAGTGCTCCTAGCCAGCCCCATAAAACACAGACAGATACAGAAAATGAATATACTCCCACTGATTAGCTCTTCATATCCAGCATAGAGATTGGTCAAAAGACACTCCAGTGTCTCTTAGAAAGCACTTGGAAGACGTGTGAGGTCTGCTTTCTCAATAAATGATTAGTCCCTTTCATAATGTCCATATTTTCCTGGGTCCACCGCTCCGTCCAGTCACCTGGGCTCACTGAAGGAGGCAGGGCTGCTCTCAGGCTCTCAGGAGGCTTTCTTGGTGCATGTTCCTGGAGTCTCATGTAGGTTCACCTTGGATCTGCAGGAGGAACAGAGTCCATCACCCTTTGTATGTCAAATCAAACCTAATCACTAGAAACATGTTGGCACTGTGCGTTCCTGCAAACCATGGATATTTTACATTTGCATGTTATTATGTACAGTAGGTGATACATTGGAAAGGCTGTGGTTAACATGGTCAGCTTTAGACACAAAAAACACTTTGTTATGGTTGATGAAAGACAGTCTATTCTCATTCTGAACTTGTCACATACTGCTGCTTTCAGTGATTTCAGAGTCAGATACCGACATACAAAGGCACCTTTTGCAGCATTATGGTACGCTGCTGGGTGGTATCAGTTTCTAATGCTGCTGGGTGGCAACAGCTTGTAACAGCGACAATGTAATATAAAGAGCTAGAAAGTCCCTATGGGGGGAGGGGATGGGTCCAACAGACCCCAGACTTTTACCCAGGAGCCCGCTGTTCACTTCATATGTGAGTTTTAAGCCATTTAAGCCACCTGTTGCAACCGCGCCCCAATTCCCTACCACCAACTGCCCACCCAATATCTCCCTCTCCCTTTTCTCTCTGAAAGTTGACAACTTAATGCAACTATGTGCAAAATTGGCCCAATGCTGATTTGTTGAAAAACTGGCTCACAGACAGAGGTTCCTTGCTCTTACCTGTTGTGCGTCATGTGGCTCTTTACCAGGTGGCCGGCAGCCAAAGCAGCCATCAGTGAGAGCTCTCCAGCCAGCACGGTGGCACACACAACCCTGGCCAGCTGCCGCGCGTTCTCCCCTGGACAGTCCTGACTGGCTCCCTGTACACCCAGCATCTGCACACACACACAGACACACACACAAATTATTGATTATTTGATAAGCCAAATTCAGACCAAAGATTTGCGACGAGATGAGTTGAAACAGGCAGCTACTTGCAATGTGCCGCTCTGCAACATTCTAAAAACCTGCCGGTTCACACCAATGCAACTAAGTGAGACAGTGTATCATCTCGATGCAACAACTCTGTACTTCGGTTCTGATTTCCAGCTTTTCAGGTTTATTTTGAGGCTGAATATAATTTGTAGCTTCTTAAAATAAGAATGAGGACAGTGATAGTGAGATACTGGCTTAAGTTACATTTTTAGTAGTGATGAAACAGCAGAAAAGAAACTGAAACAAAACGAGCACCACAATACACCACAATAATATAAATAAGCACATACAGCAAGTAGCAGTAGCAACCCACTGTCCGACACACACTATGAGACTGGAAACAGAGGGCTTGGTGGGGACAAAGCGCCTGCCGCAGCAAGCAAACATACCATCTGTGGTTATTTTGACTTGACCAACGGACTTTACCACAAGCTGATTGGCTGTTAAAATAGGTGATGTGTTTTACGTTCTAAAATCAGCCGCCGGTGATTTGACCAGCTGAGATGCAGATGTCATCATCAGGCTGGCCAGTTCCTACTGCTGCAACTTTTCTCTGCAACGTTCTGAAACGGTTTGTCTCATTGGGAATCTTTGGTCTGAACTGGGCTTTAAATATGTTGTGAGCCACCAAGCTTAGCAGAATTATCATTGATTACATTCATTCTAACAGGACTTCTTTTTCATTGCCTGCAGTTGCCAGAAATGTGTTCATATGACATCCAACGAAAAATGCATGCTCAACAATTGGTATGATATCCTACGAATTTATGCCCCACGAATGACGTTACGTCCTTAACGTACAGTTACATAACTGACGTAAAATTAGGGAGGATCGGTTTTGGCAATGAAAGTTACTGAGGTGACGTGGTGAGGACATACCTTAAAATGACTCAAAGTTCACTTAAAGTTGTGACAACCCGGACAATTTTCCCCGGACCCACCGGAAACTCTCGCTACTCGCAGGGAAAAAAAAACTGTATCTGGGGAGTCAAAAAGAGAGAGGCAGGGAGAGACGGCGGAGTTTTGTGAAACTAAAAGGAACTGAATTGAAAAGTGAATTGATTTATTTTTGGTTTTGAAGAGGAATTGCTTATTTCTGAGTTGAACTGCCTATTTTATTTTGTTTCGTTTACTTTATTGAAAAGAAAGTCAAAACTAAGAGACATTTTTTTGTGGTTTTCCCTGTTGCTTCCAATACAAACTTTTTATCTGTATATGTCAATGTGGTCATTCATTTAAAAAAGAATGTAATCTCTAGTAAGGTTTCGTCCTTCTGTGGGGTTTGTACTGACATGCCAGGAAAGAGACCTGGCTGGCACCCCAGTCAACTAAAAACACAAACCGTCACAGAGTTCACACGCATTCGAACACGCATATCCAGGGGAAAGTCCCAGGCTAAAGTCTTGTTTTTTGTGACCCATCCACCACCCCAACCTGCCTTCTTAAAGCGCTCCAGACTGCTTTCTTGTTTACTGCCATCAGCACATTGGTCATGTGATCACAGCCTTTCAAGATACATGGGATATGTACGAATTTGTGTGCATTGCTTTACGTATGGAAACATACGAAAAATTTGTGAGAACAGCCTGGTGTGTGTGTGTACCTGGAGTAGGCTGACCAAACGTCCTCTTTTGCCTGGACATGTCCACTTTTCACGTCCCATCCGGGGCGTCCGGGTTTTTTTTTATAAACTGTTGATAATGTCCGGTTTTCCGTGTGTGTCTGTGTGTTAGAGTGCGGCACGGGCAGCATATTTCTGTCCGAACCCGAACCGAGCCCGACGTTATTTAATGACCAAAGCACTGAGTTTGTGTCACACAGTTGTTATGGTTACAGGCTATTTAACAGGCTGGGCGTGCGCCGTGGGTGCTCAGCTGCGGAGAGGGAGACCTCCATGTTTGAGACGGGAGCGGGCGGCGGGAGGTCCGAGGCTTCCAGCGAGAGGAGAGAGAGAAATATAACAAAATAAGATAAAATAAGAAAAACCTGTCTCCCTCTTTTATTTTATTTTTAGCGTTTAATCAAGGCGGAGGCGGGCAGCTGGAGGTCCGAGACTTCCAGAGAGGGGGGAGATAGAAACAAACAGCCAATGTGTGTCTGTGTGTGTTATGTTCAGGTGTTGTCACGTAAATAACAGTGCCCAAGCAATAAACAGGACAGACAATAGGATTTTATTTATTTTACACTACATTTTCTCTGAAAGCTGACCGAATCCGACCCGAGCCCGAATACAATTTATAGCTACATTTTTGACCAAACTCGGCCGACCCGTCGGGTACCATCGGGATCGGATCGCCACACTCTAGTGTGTGTATGTGTCCCTATTGGGGCCTATCTCAATTTCTTTCTTTGAGAGATATTATTTTGTAATATAACTGAATTTTCTATCCATACATATAAATTTTAAATATATTAAAATTATAAGGCATCTTTGAGTAAACTGCGAGTATCATTTAAGTAGGCTATGTCGTGGCCGGCCGAGTGTCCTCTTTTTTGGAAATCAAAATATGGCCACCCTAACCTGGAGGCAGGCTTGCTGGGGGGGCAGGTTGGTGCCTCCTCCTACAGTGCCCAGCTCTATGGAAGGCATGGTGCAGCTGATGTACAGGTCCTCTCCTGTTGGTCCTGATGCCTCCATCAGGGTTATGCAGTTACTGCTGCCCACTGACTGGGCAGGATCCTGGAGGACACAAACAGCCACTTACATTAACACAACAAACACAAGTATACATTGAAATAAACACATGCACAATATTTTCTCTGAACTCCTTTACCTGTCCACAGGCTATGTAGATGGCAGCCACCAGGTTGGCTGCATGTGCGTTAAATCCACCGATGCTGCCTGCCATGGCAGAGCCCACCAGGTTCTTACTGATGTTCACCTCCACCAGGGCTTCTGTTGTTGTTTTCAACACCTGCAGCACAGCAACAAGGAGTGAACATTAATTTGCTGGTATAGAGTAAATATGAGATTGGATGATTCTCATTAATAGAGCACAAAATCGTATAAAATGTCATGGTAAACGGATTGGATGGACCTGCACTTGTATAGCACCTTTCGAGCCTTCCAACCATTCAAAGTGCTTTTTCCACTGCAAGTCACATTCACCCATTCACACACACACTCATTCACTGGTGGCCAAAGCTACTGTACAAGGTGCCACCTGCTATACAGCTTTATCACATTCACACACCGATAAAACAGCCATTGGGAGCAATTTGGAGTCTAATATCTTGCTCAAGAATACTTCAACGTGGAGTGGGGGAGGCAGGGATCAAACCACTGACCTTCCCATTAGTGGATGACCCACTCCACCTCCTGAGCCACAACATTTTTTTATTTACACTAAGAGATTATGATATTGAATCTAGATTTACCATTTATTATCTCCATCTGTGTGCTTTTGTAATGTTTAATTAATTCAATATTTGTAAGACAGATTAAAGTATTTCACTGAAGAACCATTGGACAAGAGTTAATTTCCCCTGTTTTTTTAACTGCTCACACAAAGACAATAAGATCATCTAAAAATGTCCCTGTAACAGTGTCCCTGCTCATTCTGTGATTGACAAGCAGTATATTAAAGCTCATTACAAACTGTCCTGCCTGTCTTCTGTGTTGCTGATGGGTTCAATCCACATCCATTACAGCACATACACTATACATGTCTACTTGTTATTGTATCAACTTCACTACCTCACATCAATATTTGTCTGAAGGATTAGCTCAGGGCGTGGTGAGTTAGTGCTGGTTAAGCGAACAAGGGAGCAACAGTTACAGTGGAAGTGCTCAGAGGAGAAACTAGCAGAAAACTTTTCAAATGTTCATGAATAAAAACTGCAGCTCCTCAAGTTAAGTTTCCGTGTTGTGCTTCTCAATGTAGGTTGGCTCGTTCACATATGAACGTGCACATATGCAGTACCCTACCACTCCACAAAATAGGGCTCTACTGAAAAGCCACAGTGTAATTCTAACACTGGAATTTACCAATGGTGGAAAAAGTACTCAAATGTTTTACTGAAGTAAAAGCAGTAATACCACATTAAAAAAAATACTGTTACAAGTAAAAGTCCTGCATTCAAAATCTTACTGAAGTAAAAGCACGTCAGTATTAGAATATTAGAAATATACTTTTAGTACCAAAAGTAAAAGTTCTCATTATGCAGGCTCATTTAAGAGTAATATATTATTGGATTATAATTACTGTTACATTTATGTGTTCATCACTTTAATGTTGCAGCTGGTAAAGGTGTATATATGCTATATGGAACATTAAATGTCATTATTCTTTACATTAAATGATGTCTGATCTAAATATTATTCCCACATTTAGAACATTGATTTCCAAAGTGGCAGATAAAATTTCTGAGGCAGACAGAAAGAAAACGTCCTTCCTTCCACAGGGGCAGGTAGTGAAAAACATTTTTGACCCTGTTCAGGAGTCTGAATTTGTCAAATCAAGTGAGTATCTCCCAAAGTCTTTGAGACAGAATTCCTGAAATGTTTCCCTGCTGAGCTGTAGCCTACTAACACAAAGAAGGAATTTTGTGCTAACAAACTGTAATTTGGGGGATTTGTGTTTCAAATATTCTAATGTACTTTTGTATTTATGTAAAGCACTTTCAAATTTGGAAGATCCTAAACAAATATAGGGTAAATTTGAATCCTGTTTCATAATAGCTACTGCAGGGAACCAGCATCCACTGTTACAACTCACTGAAAATTGTACCACAACTACAGTCTAAGATTTTGATGGGCTAATAGCAGTATCCTTTCTTAAGGGTGTCCATTTACAAATTTTAAGTCTCCTTTACTATGGATTTCTGTTACACTTCCATCTATGGACAAAAAGGCCACCAGTTGAAATCAAGCGGCTATTTCAGGGTGTTTTCAGTCCATGAAAGTTAATATTAACATTTTAGTCACCTGAAACTGGCTTGTTCAGCATTTGGTTATACTAAAGGACCCTCTATGATGAAGTTTGAAGTTTTCTGGTAAGTTTGTTTTGTGTTAATGGTTTTAAGCCTGTTCTTTTGAGCATTAGCATTAACAGGCACTGCAACTGCACTGTGCTCACAAAGCTAGCAGCTAGTGTTATCTTCACCCTCTCGTCCAAATATGGTCACTTCTGATTCTAAACTAGAATTACTGCCAATTGTATGCCTCCACGCACCAGTCAAGATTCTCTTACAGTTTACATCCATATCTGTGAAAACATGGATGCTTCACATACATCTTCTCCCTGATAACACATAAGATCTATACAATCAGCACAACATATTTTGTGAGGTCACAATGACCTTGACTTGCTGACCCTAAACCATAAAATTCTAATCAGTTTATTCTTCAGTCCAAGTGGACTTTTGTGTCAGATTTTTAACAAATTCCCTTTAGGTGTTCTTGAGATATCGCATTTACAAGAATGAGACAGATGCAAGGTCATATTGACCTTGAAATCCAGCAAAGACATCAGTAAGCTGCACTCTCAGTGCTAGTTCTCCTACCTCTCTGACCACTTTAGCTGGGATGGTAGCCTCACAGACAGCAGACTTGCCCCTGCCTTCGATCCAGTTGATGGCAGCTGGTTTCTTGTCGGTACAGTAGTTCCCACTGACAGCCACCACCTGAAGTTCTGGGAAGTTCTGCTGCAGTCTGTTCAGGGCCTGCTCTGTACCCTGCAGGTACACCACTTATCATTTAAACAAGGCCCTGAAGGATGTTAGGAATAAATCTCTACTCACACACACACACACAGTTATAAAACAGTTACCTTAGAGATCATGTTCATCCCCATGGCATCTCCAGTCTTGGAATGGAAGCGGATGTAGAGATTTCTCCCAGCAAGACCAACCAGCAGCTTCTCTAGCCGAGCAAACCTGCCAACAGTGACCACAGCCTCATTCATACAGAAACAACATGTATACACACACAACAAACATTTAGCAAATACTTTGAATTCTATTTCTTTCCATGTCAGGCTTCATGTTTTACCTGCTGGTGTTGTCGAAGGCCTCCTTGATGGCCTGAAATCCGTCGGTGCTCTCCAGCCAGGCCTTGACCTCAGCAGCCTGACAGGCAGAAGGCAGCCTCACCACAGGTCCACGAGTCATGCTGTCACCCAGGATACGACAGCTGGCTCCGCCTCCCAGCTACAACACAATTCAGATACAGAACATATTAACACTCACATAACATATTTTTGAGAAATCACAATTATAAAGCAGCTGCTGTTTTTTATGCTCATGATTTTTCAGAATTCTGCACTGCTAGTACTCTAAAACAATAACAGTGACTAAAATAAGCCAAAGTCAGAAGTCAAATGTGAATAAAAGGAGCCT
The DNA here is from genome assembly GCF_006386435.1 of Epinephelus moara. Lineage (NCBI taxonomy): Eukaryota > Metazoa > Chordata > Actinopteri > Perciformes > Serranidae > Epinephelus > Epinephelus moara. The sequence goes on from NC_065513.1 coordinate 6,634,019, forward strand.
CATCACCACCACCTCTCTCACTGTATGTGTTAGATTTAAAGCAGGATCAGAAAGTATGACAATGGATGGATATTCATCATTCTTATGTTGCTGACTGTTTCAGTTATTTTGTCCATTCTGGTACTTGTCCTGTAAGACCCTATCACACATATCTGACACTCACAGCAATTGCTCTACAGCCACGGTTGGTGCTGGCAACCAAGCAGCCCTCAGTTGTTGCCATGGGAACCTGGAACTGCTTCCCATCCAGGTGCAGTGGTCCAGCAACACCTACTGGTACAGGCATGTAACCAATCACATTCTCACAGCAGGCACCCATAACCTGGAAAACAGTAACACAGAAACGCTGACGACTTAGTAAAAGAGGAAGTAGAGGGTCACAGGGAGCATGGCAGTTTGTCTTGTGTGTTTAGCTCTTTACCTTGGAGTAATCGTAGTCAGTGTACGGCAGGGAGGAGAGTGCAGAAGGAGAGGGAAGTTTGGCAGATATCATCTGTCTTCGTATGGCCACACCTCTCTCTGGTCTCTCCATCATGGCCTCCAGTTTGTATGCAGGTATGTGTTTGGAGTTGACCAACCGCAGCACCTCAGCATCGCTCAGGAAACGAGCCCCCAGCTGCATCAGACACCATCAAGCAGTGACTTATTATTTACTGTGTCGTCTGGTCAGACCAGTGAATCTGCTACAAAAATTCACTCAAGATTAGAAGAAATGGATTGTGGTTATTATTTACACTATACATTATAGATTCTTACAATTCTGTTACTATGGATATAATTTAATATCTGTGTCAATCCAATAGGCAGTTAATTCCATACCAACATAATCTTGACTCATTGCAGGCAACATCTTTGTTCTGGCTGTAGACTGAAAGTAATCATCAACTGCCATGATAGCTGTATATCAAGCTCAGCATTAATTTAAAGGGACAGTTCACCCCAAAAATCAAAAATACATATTTTTCCTCTTACCAATCTATAATTATCTATTATCAATCGAGACTGTTTTCATGTTGTGTTCACACCAAACGCAACCCAAGTATTTGCGTCATGTTACTGGTGCAAGTTTGAATGTGAGAATATTTTGTGTTGACTCACTTCATACGCTTGAATAACTTACAACATATGCGCATGAAATCTGTCTGGGCTGAAGTCTGAGCTCCTCTTTATTCCTGTTTCTATAAAAGTAGCACGTGGTGTCATAAACCTCGGGGTAGCCACAGACCGACACGACACGGCTATTACAGCACGACTCTGTCGCTGAAGTTCAGAATTTTCAACTCTTGCAAATAAGCGTGTGATGCGAAATCACGTCCAGCAGGAATTCGCATCTAATCACATCTTTACATTGACATGTTATTCACTTGCTCATATGTTATATTTGTGCCCAGTGTAACCACAAGATTAGCGTGAGGTGCCAAGTATTGGAGACATAGGCTGCCTTTTCTCTAAGATAATGGAACTAGATAGCACTCAGCTTGTGCGCTCATTAAAATCCATTTAAAAAACTCAACAGCAATGTCTTACTCCAGAAATCATGACCCAGTTACTCAAGATTATCGACAGACCTCATCATGAGCATGAGTGGATTTTAAGACAATGGGTCCCTGGGCACAGACAAGCAGATGGCACCACCATCTCTTCAACATGCATAGGAACAAGACACAGTTTTTGTGATGGTTTTGCCCCTTTTTTGTTGTTGTTTTGTGTCTCTTTGTAGTCTTGTTGTGTATTTTTGAGGTAATTTTGTAATCTGTGGTCATTTTGAGTCTCTTTCTTGTTGTTTAGTGTCTCTTTGACACATTTTGTTTTTTTTGGTGTTTTTGTGTCTGCAGTTGTTTTACCCCTTTTTGTAATTATTTTGTGTCTATTTCTAATGCATCTCCTTATGGTCGTTTTATGTCTTTTTGTGTCATATGTCATATTAACCTGCTGGTCAGTAGGTGTTAATTTGAGGGACATTTTGTAGGTGAAGTCCAGGGAGGCCTGGGGCTGCGGGCCTGTGCCTGGTAGGCCCGTTCAATAACCCATCCATGGTTGTGAGGAGTTTCACGTACAAACACTTTTCTTTGTACCAAACCACAACTGCTAACCACCATGCAACTCCTGCTAGCTCACCTAGCACCACTGAGCTAGCCAGTGTTACAGCTCAGCCAAGGAGGACGCCATTAATGTTTACATCTCATGCTGTCACAAGCACGAGCCTCTTGTCCACGAGTAGATGCACACGTCATTCTGCACAGTGATACCGTTGGTGGGTGTAGGTTGGTAGAAAGAAAATAGTTCCTATGTGCAACAGCTCACAACAGGGTCTGTGGATTATCTTGAGTAACCGAGTCACGCTGTTCAGTTTTTCAAATTGATTTTTTTGGCGCTTTGAGCACCACAAGCCGAGTGCCATCTAGTTCCATAATACTGAAGAGAAAGCAGATACCTCTACAGCTGATATCTCCAACATTCGGCAACTCACAACAAAACAATCTAGACTGATTAATAGCACTACAGGTAAGAGGAAAAATATGTTTTTGATTATGGTGTGAGCTGTCCCTTTAGGTGTGACCAGCTTAATGACTCTGCTTCTCATAATGTTAAAAGTCCATTTCTGTGCTCACATTATTTTCATTTGAAATATTCTTATCTCCCATGTCTTACTCTCCAGTGCAGTGTGGGAGATCTAACTTGCAATGAAACCCCACCTACATGTGATGTGCACCAATATGTCTTCTCTGAGAAAGTGGAGCGCTAAGTAGATGTGAGGCCACACAAAGCCAAAGGAATCAGTGCAAGTGTCTTTACTACTGGCGTCATGCTCTAATTGGTTCAGCCTCAAAGAAAGAGTGCAGTGACTAAGCTCATTACAACACAGTTAAATCACACAACCGCCTCAGACCCTGCAGACATTTTAGTGGGATACGGCTTTATGATGGAAACAGACACCTTGTGGAGCTGGGAGGTGGGCCGAGTGATGTAACCATTCATCCACCTGAGAGGTTGGCAGCAGTGCTTAATTTGTAAAATTAGAAGTAGGGGAACACTTTTGGCCTCTGAGAGAGCAGTGTTCCCCCACTCCCAAAAGTGGGGGAACACTTTTTTAAGCGGCACCCAAGCCGCCTCGCTGCGCGACTCCGAATGGAATGGTTGTGACATCTAGTGTTGTCACAGTACCAAAATTGGGACCCACAGTACGATACCAGTGAAAGTATCATGGTTCTGAGTAGTATCACGTTACCACAGCAAAAATGAGGCAGATGTGCCTTTTGTCATTTATAAAAAGATAAATCACTTTTCTATAATACATCAATGATATTTCAATGAAATAAATTACTTATTGACTTATTCATACTTCAAAAACAGCATCAATAAGTGATTAACATAGGGGGGATCAAAATAAAATAAATAAATAAAATAAAAATCAACCAGCAACCCTCCTCCCCTGACAAGTAAAGAACAGTCCCTTCATAAGTAAAGAACAGTCCCTAAAGTGTGGTGAGGTTTGTGGGCCGTTACCTGCCACAAAGAGAGAAATGGGAACGGCTCGTTTCTCCTCTGACACGCTACATACCTGTGTGCCGTCACGGCTCAGTTGTCCAGGTACTACTGGGCAGTCATGACACCAAGAAGAGGAAATTACTGGACCTGGAGGCGGACTTGCCGGTAAGCCGTTATGTTGCGGCGCGGAGCACTATGAGCCTCTGCCGTATTTGACCGCCGTATCCTGTCTGTGACCCCCGTTCAACCCACAACCGGCAGGATTTGATTTTCCTTTCTGCTGCTGGTTGAAATCTGTACTCACACAGCGAGCTGAATGATTTAATTTGCGCGCACAAAACTATTTTTAGTCACAAATGCGAGTAAAATGCTCGCATGTAGAGTTCTGTGGAAAACAAATCACTGCCGACAAGTAAAAAGAAATAAATAATAACTTTCACTGCTCAAAGATATCCACATGTCTGGAAAACAAACCACTACAGCAGCATATTGAGTGCCAGGTGGCCGGCGCGTCGTATGGACACTCACTGTCTTGCGATTGGACTTTGAACTATCATATGTAGGCTACTGTGGAGGTTTAGTACCGCGGTCGACCATTACCAGTATACCCTGCAACACTAGTGACATCAGCCAATACTGTATGTAGTTTTTAGATGCGAGAAGTTCTAGACCCATGCAAATTAGTTCCGGAACGCACCAGGGCCTTTTCTGAAAAGATCCTGGTACGCGTTCCAGTACGTTCCGGCTCAAATTAAGCACTGGTTAGCAGACTTATCAGCTGTGAAAGGCAGGCTTGTGTGAAATGTCATACCTCAGGGTTGTTGAGGATGGCCACACATTCATCCACGTCTCTGGGCTTTGTTGGGATGCTCAGCTGATCAGTCTCAGACTTGAACCCCTCCTCTTCCTCCCCTACGATAAAGAGGCTCTTTGGCTGAGGATCAGCCGCCGGGGCAGACAGGGGCCGGATAACCTCATCTAGGGAAACAAGGCGTAGTTTGATACCACAGTGCTACACAAGTCCATCTGCTACAGCATCATCACACAGAACACAGACACACCTCTCTCTGCCTGGTTGGCAGGTGCCGGGGCAGCCACGCTCTGGGCAGGGGGGAGTGGTCGTGGAGCACATGGCTCCTTCCTGCAGCAGGTCTCAGTGGGCCTTCGTGGGGTCAGGGCAGGGGCAGACATAGTGATGGGGTTCTTCAACGACAGCGTAGACTCCATCTCAACCTGCTCAAAGAAGATGTACTTGATAGCCAGCAGCAGGGCCAAGGCCAGACAGATCACCTGCTCTATGTCCATAGTTATCATTCTGCAGGGAGAGAGGCACAATAACATGTAGTACAAGTGTTAGTATTGATTTTAGGCCTTGGTTAACAATTGTTCAGTTTTTAATTGGTCCTTTATCTTAAATACACACTTTGATGTTCTCTTTATGCCGTCATACCAAAAGAAACTGTTGAGAGAAAAGTTTTACTTGAACATCATTTACAACACTGCTGTTGTTTGTGAATACAACCAGTCTTCATGGTGTCAGAAACAAAGTCAGAGCAAAAAATCTGGAGTATTAAGCAAGAAGGCCGCTGTGTAACACCATTGCATATCTGGAGATACTTAAAATAATTAAATCTCATCAAGAGATTATAAAATAGAGAAGTTAGTGAAAGAACTATCTTCGGTATGCCGATAAAGTTGTTCTTAGTAGTGTTGCTGGAGTTTTGACCTGTTCTTACTTTAAATTAGGGCTGAAACTATACCTCAAGAAACTACAGTAACTCCATTACTAAAAATCATCCATACAACTAATTTGCATCAAGGCTTGGTTTAATTCATATAACTACATACAGCAATATGTTTCACATGGATGATCACTGTGGACAGGTCATGTGAAGACACCTCACAATAGAAGACTTGATTTGATGGCATGGATTGAAAAATGGAGGGAGCAAAAATGAGGGGTGCAGAAAACAGAAAGACCAGAGAAAACAACAGAAAGTGTCAAAGTTTGGGATTATTTCCAGCTGAAACCAAACAAAAACTGTACAGTGTGTCTAATACTTCAGCATCTCAACAGAAAGCATCCAGTCCACGAAGCGGACCCAGCACAAGGTAATATTAGCCTTAGCATTTTTAATGTAAATCAATATGATTGCCAGTTGAGATGAAAACTTAGCTAAGTATGCAGATTTTCAACCAGCTCTGTGTCATTGCAATGTGGAAAGTAATGCTGAATGCAAATTAACAACGTTCAGCTTCCCTTATGGATGGCTTGTGCCTCAAAAGTGTGCCAAATGATGCAAAACCAGAGCTGTGGGCAGCATGAAGGGAAGCCACAGACAGTTCAGCTACATAAATTTCCCACACTGTGGTGAGACAGAGCTGCTTTCAAATCAGCAGTTTTTCTTTTGAGAACATAAATCAAAATTGTGGCTGGTAATGCTTTAGTTTCCTTTTTAGAAATATCAACATTATTATTGTTTAAATTGCATACAGTATTTAGGCTCCAATAGCTATTTACACCATCTGATATTTTGCTTTTTGCAGTATTTTATGCATTACTGTGAGGGGAGTAGGTGTGTGTGTATGTGTTTTTGTGTTAGTGTGACTATCTTAATGATAACTGAATGAAGCTCAGCCTTTCACAAATTGACTGCAAGATTTTATTTTCTGTGATTATGTCCATAAGTTGTAAAGTTTTGCTCAAGAAAATAAACAGAAAATAAAATGCTGCAGTCAATTTATGAAAGGTTGAAGTTGTTCGGTTATTATTAAGAGTCAAGAGTCACACAAGAATGTGCGCGCGCACACACACACACACACACACACACACACACACTCCCCTCACAGTAATGCATAAAACACCCAAAAAAGCAAAATATCAGGTGGTGTAAATAACTATTGGGGCCTAATTATTGTATGCAATTTAAGCAATAATAATGTTTATTATTCTAAAATGGAAACCAGAGCTTAACTAGCCACAATTCTGATTTATGTTCTCAAAAGGAAAACTGCTGATTTTCAAGCAGCTCAAGCTCAAGTAGTGTGGGGATTGTGTACATGACCCACGTTTGGCTTCCTTCCATACTGCCCAAAGCTCTGGTTTTGCATCATTTGGCACACTTTTGAGGCACAAGCAAAAGGGGGAGGCTAAAAGTTGTTGATCTGCATGATTGTTACTTTCCACATTGCAACAACACAGAGCTGGTTGAAAATCTGTATACTTAGCCATAATTAATGCACACTCTTTATGAGCCTTCATCACAACTAGCAATCATATTGATATACATTAAATGCGGAGGTTATTATTACCTTGTGTTGGATCCTGTTGAGATGCTGAAATATTAGACACATTGTACATAGCTTTGGTTTTGTTTAAGCTGGAAATGATCCCAAACTTAAGACACTTTTCTCTGGTCTGTCTGTTTTCTTCACCCTTCACTTTTGCTCTCTCCATTTTGCAATCCATCCCATCAAATCACACCTATTCTGAGGTGTCTCACGTCACCTGTCTACAGTAATTGTCCATGTGAAACACAGTGCTGTATGTATTATGCAATTTAAGCAACAATAATGTTGATAATTCTAAAATTAGTTGTTCATTTAAGAGACCTTTGTTATTTTCTCTCTGCTCTTTAATATAGAAAAGTATTTGAAAGTAAATACATAAGCAAAAGTATTTTACTCGATTAATGGATGGATTAATCAGTAGAAAACCCAATTACTATAGCAATCGATAGCTGCAGCTCTACTTTACATGCTGACATACAGTCTCCACTGCTGATGAACTTAATTGCATCCTGTGGATGTGTAGCAATAATGTCTGAGGACAAGCACAACTGATGCTCCTAAGCACTGCAGGAAAGACAAGGTAGCCACCAGGCACAAGCAAACATGGAATTAAAAGCAAGCATATCACAAGCCTAACCTGGTGAGGTAGAAGTGCCACAGGGGTTTCTCTGGCTCAATCCTCCTGGGTGAGAGGTGGTCAAGCTCCATGCCCACCTGTGGGATGCCCACTGTGGTGTTGATAGACAAAGGCTCAGCGATCCAGCGGCTGTGGGCGTGAACCATCACCAGGCCCAGAGACTGTGTACAGAGCAGACATTAAAAATCACACTCATGTTCAAATCCAGGCAAAGAAACAAATAAATCAAGAGAGGTGTTACCATGATCATTTTGACTCTCTGGGTTACAGGGTTGGGTTTGTTGTCCTCCTCCTCCTCCATCACTCTGGAGAAGTGGCTCAGCTGCCAGATAGGATGGCCCTCCTGACTCTCCCGGGACAACTATACGGGCCAACACACAACACATTAATCAAAATGACATTAACACACACACGTACACACATACAATGAAACACCTTGTAGCCTTACCTCCAGCACCAGTGACACACATGCAGGGAAGAAAGTCATGAACACAAAGTAGTTGGCCAAGACAGACATGCAGCCAAAGCAGCACATGATCTCCAACTGCCGCACACCTGAAAGATAAAGGACAGATACTTTTATTTCATTCATCTTGGTCAGCTAAATCCAAACAGGCCATCGTTTGCATAAGAGTCTGGTTGGATGGATGGGCCATTTTAACTGATATGGTGTCAGCAGGGTTAAGGTTAGAGCATTAAATTAGTTTGTACAATATATGAGGGAAAAGTGTAGCTGTTCCAAAGACCTGAAGGTGGATTGCAAAGGGAGGTGCAAGACATGGGGAGTTAAAATTAAAAGAAGATTCAAATCCTACTTACTTTTTCACATCAACACACCTTGACAATTGTTGCACGAAGTTAGCATACTGAAGCCTCAAAATTCTGTTATGTCTCCCTCAACTCCATTAACGCTTCATTTTGCTTAAGCCGCAACCTCCAGGGTGGCCAAAAACTGTGGTTCCTCTAATGGCCACATGAGGCTGGCTCTAAAGCAAGTCAGTAGACCCCTATGTTAAAATGTCCAACTTTACAGCAGAAATTAATACGTTTTCAGTCTGGTGCAAAAAACAGTTTTGGTCTCTGTAGCTAATCTCCCCGCTCATAATAACTCAATATTTGTATAACTGACCCATTTAAATGTTATTAAGGCTTTAAGTGACAGATGAGGGCTATCTGATGAAAAGTCGTGACCACAGCAACAACTTTGGTTAGGTAACGTAACTATTGCGTAACCCCAGATTCACACAGTATAGGCATAGTGTGTTTTCAGTTCATGAAAGTTAATTTGTTCACGGAAATTAATTGTAATGTTTTGTTCATCTCAAAAGTCTTGCTCAGTGTTTGGTTGTACTAAAAGACCATCTACAGAGTTGGATATTCAGTTTTTCTGGTAAGTACTTTTCATTTTAAGCCTGTTTTTCGGGTTGCAAAAACTAGCATTAGCATTATCACAGTTAAACATAGCTGTCAATGCACCATGCTAACCAAGCTAGCAGCTATCGTTAGGATTATCTTTACCCTCTTGTCCAAATACAGTCGCTTCTGGCTCCAAAAACCCAAGATGGCAACGGCCAAATTGCCAACCTCAAAGCTTCAAAGTAGGTGTCCACAAACCAATGGGTGACATTACACTGGCTATGTCCATTATTTTATACAGTCTGGGATCTGACTCACAACCAAATTAAGCAATCCTAACAAGGGTTACAGGTACTGTTCTGTCCTGTCTGGCTGAAAGCCTGTTTCATCTCTGTAACCACGCCTGACAGTGATGTCATGGTGTAACAACAACAGGAAAACTCCGAATGGCAGCAAGTACCTGACATGGTTCCCACTCCGATCACTAAGCACTCCACCAAGGCATCAAGCGTGAAGGTAGGTCCCAGTACTGCCATGCCACGAGCAATGTTGTCTCTTACTTCATCCTGAAAATGTTATAGTGTATATTGTAGTAGTCAGGGCTACTGTTGGATTTCCTGTGGCATGTTGCAATGTGATCAGTAAATATTTCGTCATACCTGAGAACTAGAGCTTAAGGCAAACTTGGCGAGAGCGCATGCTTTTGAGAGGTCGATGAGAAGCAGGAAGAATGGCAAAGCCTCACTGGAGGACAGAACAGAACAATCAACTGGGGTTTTAACAGAGATTCTGCTAAGAAAGGACTGTATGCTGAGTGTGTCCTTACTTGAGGCCTGTGAGCTCTTTATCAAGAAAGTGAATGACCACTGTGCTGAATACGAAGCTGGAGAATATGGTGAAGAGGCCTGCAATACCTGCAAAAGAGCAGATGAAATACATTTTAGCTATTTCTTGCTAGTTAGGTCAAAGAATCCACTCCCATTACAGCATCTTAGTCACATCCAAGCATCTTATAAACAGTTCAAGTATCCATCAATATTTTACCTAAAATATATTTGGACCCCAGTTGTCTCAGGTTCTGGAACTGGAAGTAAATATATACAATGGCGATGCAACGTGTGATAGTCAGGATGATGATATCACTGCTCAGAATTTGCTGTAAGGAGATAAAAAATCTTATCAGTGAACACAGACATTCATTAGAAATGTATAGTGAAGTAAAGGATAAACCTCAATCAAAGACTTAAAGGATAAGTTGGACATTTAGGGAAATACCCTTATTCACTGCCATGCTAAATATAAAGTTACAGCCAGCAGCTGGTTAGCTTAGCTTAGCATAAAGACCTAAAATAGCTAGAAACAGCTAGCCTGGCTTTATCCAAAATCCTCTTAGCAGTACCTCTAAAGCTCACACTAATTAACCCGTTAACCACATTTGTTAAATTTCTGTGTGTAAAAACATGATTTTTCGTAAGGTTATGTGCCAGACTATTCCTTGGTTAGCAGTCTCACAACTCACTGGCTCTTGTCTAACTGGGATAAAGCCTCTAGGGGCGAGGGCCAACATCTCTGGAGATCCGGTGTAGCAAGCAGATACCTGGGCCAAGACTTCCTACTTCATGCACACATGGAAGAAGTTTACCTAGAGGGCTTCTGCCAGAAAGAGTTTTCTGGCAGAAGCCCATTAGCCCATTTTAGTCCACATTAAGAGTTTTTCCCCCTAACCTTAACCAAGAAGTCCCTTTCTGTCAGAAAGCCCTCCAAGCGAATTTTTCTGTCAGACATTTCAGCTAATCTTTATAAACAACTTTGTGTATGAATACAAAATGCACTAAAAAACTAACATAAGATAAAGCTCTGAGATAGCATTTTGGTGCACATGTGAGAAGTTTTCCTTGTAGGCTTTCTCCAAGAAAGCCCTTTCTGACAGAAATTTGTTCATTTTTACCCAAACTACAACTTTTTTCCTAACCTTAACCAATAGATCCCTTTCTGGTAGAAAACCCTTGAGGAAAATTTACCCCAACTGCCATTTTGGCCAGTTCCTCTCCATACAGACAGTTTACAGTTTGCATAAATGCGACTGGGTAATACTACTCGGACTTCAAACGGAAACCAGTACGCCTCTGCCTCCAGTAAGAGATAAGGTGCCAGATGAGAAGTCAGGGGATTGCCAAAGAAATATGGACACATCCTTGAGTGTCTGTACCAAGTCTCATGGCAATCCATCTGGTAGTCATTGAGATATATGGAGTAACGTGGTGGCTCTACCGCTGCTAAAAATGCTTTATAGGAGTCCTAGCAATTGGTCATGACAATGCATATTAATTTTTAGTGGTGATAACACACTAGTCAGGGCTGTGTGGTTAGTTAAAGTATTTACCTAATGTAAGCATGACATATAATTTGAATTACAAGTGGGAGGACAGTCCTGAGGCTCTTTCAAACTACGTTGGTGGCCTACTTTACACCGTGGTGGATTCTCTACTACAGATAACTGACATATTCTCAACCATCTCATTCATTTACTCACCTCCTCTGTTTTGGGGCAGTCAAAGTTCCAGCCACAGATCTGGTCATTACCAGTGAACATGTTCATGGACATCATACAGATGGTGAGGGTGACTGTGCCAACAATCACCTCCCAGGGGTGGGAGGCCACCAGGAGGCCGTGCATACGGAACAGACGGGTCAGCATGGTGCAACCGAGCTACCAAATTACACAAGGAGAGTAATGTAAGCTGGAGGTGACTGTACACCATTACATAACAAGAGGAGGAAACAAGAGCATCCACAATGGGAGCAGGTCAGGTCGGTGATCACAGAAAACATCACTCTGCCATTTTATACTTCAGCTCCACAAGTCAAGCTCAAGGGGAAATATTGTATTTCAATTTCATCATTATATAAAGACAAATCACAATTTTTATTTTTATTCTTATTTTGTATATTATTTTTTGGGGCTTTTGCCTTTAATTGACAGGACAGTGTGAAATGGGGAGAGAGAGAGAGAGTGGGGGGGTGACATGCAGCAAAGTGTTGCAAGCCAGAACCGAACCTGCGACCGCTGCAGTGAAGCATCGCCTCTGTACATGGGGCGCCTGGGGCTATAATCCGGCATATTTACATGCATATGTTCATTAATGTGTACTGTAGCTTCTAACTTAAATAAATAAATATCCATTACGCTACCGGTGCCCCAAGACAAATCAGTATTTTAATCAGAGGAATGAAATAGTATTCTTAAATTAGTACGCTTCATTAATGTGAACTTACCAAGATAATGGCCTATAACACTGATTCCCAACTGGTAGGTCACGGTCTAAAAGTGGGTCACAGGTTTCACTGAATGGACCGCAAGTGACTCGCGAACGGGTCTAGTTTGTAAAAAACATACTTTCTTTTTGAAGTACAGTGAATTTACGGCAAAAGCTTTTATTTTGAAGTGCTGTTTCCTGCTGCAGAGTGAGTGAATAGAATAACAGCTATTTAACAGACACAGCAAACTAGCTTGAAGACATGGCCAAACACAAGGATGACACTGAATATATTAAACTTTGTGGACCTTGAGGTAATGTCTAAGGAGCAATTCGGACCCCGTGGCTGGACATGTTGGGAACCACTGGCCTGTAATGTATTAGGCCTACTTACATTCAATTAGTTACTTTAAATACTTTAAATATTTTAACTGCATCAGGTGCAGTGGCGTAAAGTAGTTACGATGGGCTCCAATGCACACTATTATGATGGGCCCTAGGGCACGCTATCATGAACATATCGTCTCATCACATGGTCAGAGACTTGACATTGGATAACATCAACATACATATTACCCACCTATCATCATGGCATATCTGTATATAACAAAAAATACCAAAGAAAATAAGAAATTGAGATATTATTAATTTAATTTAAGAAATTCAATAGCTGATTTATAGAATAGTTTATTGATAGTTATAGAATATTTGATTTATAGAACAGTTGATTTATAGTTATAGAATAATCATTTAATTTTGTTATAAATGCTACTGACTATTTTACAAAAAAAAGAAAAGAAACGTGACAGAAATTGGTTTGCCTTTTTTAAGGGCATATATAAAAAAGGCCACTGTTTTTAATTTAATGAGAGTTCTTCTTTGAACACAGGCATATTTCCAAGGTGGCAATCACTCATACGGGCCCATTCTACACCCAAGTAGGCTATGGGCCCCCCACCTCACGGGCGGCAGTGCAGCTACACTCCCTGCATTGATCATATTTATGCCCCTGGTCAGGTGGGTCAGGTGTAATAGCCTAATCACGTCGCTCTCAAAAATAAAAAAAGAAACCACGTAACAGGCTAATTATAGTACTATCAGCACTACTACTACTAGTCTAGTAGGAAGGGGGGGTCCCCATGGTCACGGTGGATTTCTAAATGAAACCTATATTTTTAAAATGTATGTCTATGCGTAATTGGCTTTTCTTTGCAAAATTTAGCAGAAAAAATATGAAAAAAGCTAGTTTTGTGTCCGACTTCATCCCATCTTGCTCTGACGTATTACAAAAGTGGACAGCGATAAAACCGCGAAAGCGAGGCGGCCGCAGTTTTTAGAGCCAGGCGCTGCAGTTGCTCTCCACCGACTGCACCGCCTGGCTCTCACCTGATCTAACAGCCGATTGGTTCAGATGTCGACTCAACAATATGACGTTTTAGATAAACTACTCATTTTTGCTGAATTTTAGAGATTAAGATTGCATTTGTCTGATCTGAAGGTTTATTATGTGAACAGAAAACATGTTGTGTGACTGATGGTGAAGTTTAGTTGTCAGAGACTGAAAATATTCATCATAAACTATACAGAGTCTACTGTACTATATTAATATTGGACGGTTTAATTATTGAAGTATTTAGCAACACAGAGACTTGTGGTCAGTGGGATGTGAGGATTCTTAAAATAACATCTGATGTGAAGCCCTGACTGTATCTGACTGAGCCTTAATGAAAGCTGTTGTCTTGTATTTTTTTTCCTCTGAAAATATGAACCTTATAGTCAAACACAGTTTCTTCAGCCTGTGTAGTTGAGGGGACAGGTCAAACTGATATGATGCTGATTTACAAGAGAATTCATGTCAAATGGAGGATAAACCATGAACATAAACTACAGATCACCTGTAAAGCATTTTAATAAATTAATCTATCATAATTAAAACAACTGGAGACTGAAAACAAACTGATATATGGGTCTGATCACTTTTTTAGTGAATTGACATCATTCCAGACAGGATGTAAATGTGTCTGTGACTTCCTGGACGGACTGAAGGCTGCTGGAAACTGTCAGGAAACTGTCCGACTTCACCGCAGCTTTTTGTCACCGCCCCCCGCTGCAGCCACCTGCTCATCATCTCAAACGAGCCTATTGTCTATGGTCTATGGATCAATGCGAGCGCTTCTTCCTACGTGCTCAAAATCGTAGGTGCTGATTGGCCGAAGAGGAGTCCTGTGTATCTGCGCTCGATTGCTCTTCCTTCATCCTTAAATTACCTGGATGTCTGACACAGAAAATTGAAACTTAATTTTGAGAACTGAATTTGAATTGTGAGAACTGAATGTGAAGATATATAGAAATAAATTCAATTGCAAATTATGTGATTCAAATTCAGTTTTTCAATGCAATTATTCAAGTTTAGAAATTCAAATTCAAATATAAATGATTCAAATTCAGTTTCTGGTGCCACATATTTCAGCCCATAGAAATACTATTTGAACTAAATACATAAAAACTACTTCAGTCATCAAGAGAACACCATAATCAATTTGTAAAATAAAAAATTACATTAAAACATTGGTTCATTAATATATGTATGATGTATGATTCAAGAGTTATGGTTATCCCTCATTTTGACCTGTCTATCACACATTTGGGAGTAGACATAGCTCTAACAGTCTCCCAGACTTATTTTTTTTAGTTACAGCAACATGTAACCAATCAAATGAAAGCTTAGAGTGCTGGGCAGTTTTCTATAGCTATTAAAAAGCTGATGTTTCTCACCAAATACCGACAAATTGGGAAAATTTCCTATAGGTCATAGCTTTTTTCATATTTTTTCTGCTAAATTTTGCAAAGAAAAGGCAATTACGCATAGACATACATTTTAAATCATTAAAATAACAATTTTAATTGATTTCTCATGCTTAATTTATGCAAAAAAAGATGGTTTATTTGTCTCTGTACAATATATGGTTCAGAAGGTGTGGATACATTTGATTTTTTATTTTTTCCATATATTCCGATTGACGGAATTCGAAATTCCGCCGGAATTCCGAGGACTACCCTTTTTCCGCGATGGGAACATCAAAATTCATTATCTACAGACCTTCACGATTCCAAAAATATAGGTTTCATTTAGAAATCCACCGTGACCATGGGGACCCCCCCTTCCTACTACTCCGACTATACTACTTATACTACACTACTAATACTACTACTACTAATAATAATAATCATAATAATAATAATAATAATAATAGCCTAATAATAATTTATTATCACCATTAAATTCTTAATTACTCCCGTCGTTTCTTTAAATAAGGCATTAACATATGACCTTTTTGAGAAAAAGAAACATCAGTAAATGCTGCTAATTTGTTCATGCTGGTGATTAAACTGACACGTTAAAGCCAATATCCTGTACAGTGCGCAGCGGCGGCTGCAGCCGGTTCTATCCAATATATCACTCCGCTGGATGCGTTAACGGAGCGGCTTTGTAGAGGCTTTTATCCCCGCTCCGCTTACTGTCTACTTCTGATGTACCGAAGCGCGTCCTAGGTTGAATTCACTTCTCAGTGTTGCCTATAGGCTAGGCCTATATTTACTGGCAACTAACATAAATGCATTTATTTGAATAGATACACAGACTTACCTTGGGTGGGTAAATGGATGATTATTGAGAGAGAGGTGTGATGGTGTCTTGAGTGCAGCCTCCCGGTTTGAAGCACAGAAAGCCGGTCTGACCAACACACCGAGTGGCTCCTCCGCACTCCAATAGGGCAGATGGAACGATGGCACGCTACTACATCATCCGACACGTCAGCCAATCACGTCAGTCACCTGCTTCACCAGCGCATTATCCACGCCCCGTTTCCTAGGCGACAGCAGTAATGGGGGCATGGCCAGAGCGAGAACGCCTAATCTCGCCACCACACACACTCAGAAGGTGTTGCACAGTGGGAGTGGGCTGGTCCCTGCGGGAGCTACTGATGCTTCGTAGACTGGTAGTGTAAAACACAGGTTTTATGCTACGCTGTTGGGCTTTTGTCACGCCAAGTCCTAACTTTTTTGCGTCATTATAACAACTTATAAGTTAGTAGCACACTTCACAGTACTGTGTGGGCTACAAATGCTCCATAAAATCACGGAATGGTATGGACGTGATATGATGTGAGCACCTGTTTTCAGAGCTGGAAATTGTGTTCAACGATGGAATTGCTGGCATTTTAACAGGGTCTTATCCCATTTAACATTTAACAGTTGCTCTATTTCATGTTGCATGGGATCATGTTATGACTACCTGTATTTTCAGTGTGGACTTCTTATTTTAATAAGTAGGTTGCATTGCATTTTCTACACGTGGGCTTATGCACAGAGTACTCAGCAAAGTTCTGCAGAAATGAGCTTTATAATGTGCATTTAGCATTTTTTTTGTGGATGGGATTCTCCCAGCATTTCAAGTACAGTGCCTATTCAGACGTTTGATGGCATAGGCTATCTGTTTTGTTTGTTCACAGTGAGGCTAAAAACATCTGAGGATGATTTAGGTTCAAGGCTGAACACAGTGATCCACTATCAAAGTCCAGAAATTGCACATAAGAGATATGCTGTTCTGCCCTTTTCAAAGTCTGTACACATGGAAGGATAGAACTGTAGCCTACCACAGTGGATGGACACAAAAGAACATAACTTTTATTCAGTTACTAAATAGTTCTGTACAAACCAACAGTATACAAAGTGTACCACTGACATAAGAAATTGCATGTTTTTCAAATGTATGTATTTTCAGGTTTTCTGTTGTTATAAACAAAAATGTTTGGTGTTGGGTAATA
This sequence comes from Epinephelus moara, assembly GCF_006386435.1. Lineage (NCBI taxonomy): Eukaryota > Metazoa > Chordata > Actinopteri > Perciformes > Serranidae > Epinephelus > Epinephelus moara. The sequence goes on from NC_065513.1 coordinate 6,650,875, forward strand.
GTACCAAAACTAAAGGTATAACACATCAGAATATCCTCTTAAGAGGTGTTTTATTGAAAAGATTGACCCCAAAAAAACTAAGGAGAAGACACTAAATATGTTGGATCAATGTACATTGAATATTAACATGCTTTTACTGAGACCATGTAACTGTAAATGTTGAAACTTTGCTTTTTACCTTGAAAAAAAATGTTCCACTGAATTCATGGATGTATAGCCTACTTTTATCATTTGATGCAGGAGGGTATTAGGACCAATACAAACTATGAAACATTACTATTGCAATGTCTCCAAGATCAGACACTTCCGGTGGCTATTTATTTGATGCAGCTGCCACTGACCTGGTTTCACAGACCTGCCGCGGCAACTAAAGCAGTTAGACGTTAACTGCAGAGGTGCTACAATGAATTTCTTTTTTTTTCTTTGAAAGATATAAATAGAACATGTTTTTATAACACTGCAGACTCATTATTTCACTGGTCTGAACACCATTAGAAATATTCAATCATTATTCTCAAAAAGATGTCTGTGTTGATTTTGGTAGCATTTGAAATAAGAGAAAGGAGATATAGAGATATCAGATTGAGGGACTGAGGCACCATGGGCACCGGGAGGGACAATATAATTATGCTCAGAATTTCTTCTCTCTCTCTCTCTCTCTCCCTACATATATATATATATATATACATATATATATATCTCCAAACGAGGGCCATTCATTCAGTCATTATTATTTAATTCTGAGTGAGCCTAGTTCAAATGACCATATTAACATGTTCCCCCAAAATATAATCACACATATATATGACTAAATTACTCACCATGTTTTGTAGCCTACAGTTCTTATATCGGGCTTGAAATGCCACGGACAGATAACGTCTGGTCCACGTCCTAAATGCTGCTCTGACAAAAACAGGGATCACCCCTTTGATATAATTCAGGTGACAAGTACATTTCTGAAAAATAATTATTTTAGTAGGCCCTACTTACCTTGCCTTTGATGCTCCATATCTCCTGCCGCCTCCTTTTTACAAATGTTAACCAAACATGTATATGTTTAAAAAAATTCAGTGACTTCAAGGCAGGACTATTTGTACATATAGGGCTACTGTACTAGAGCTGTAGTCTCCTGGTCGACTAGTCGATCATTTGGTCGCTATGCTCTCATCCGACCAAATTCTCATTAGTCGAATAATCGCTGTGTTACTTTCATAAGGAGAAAAGTGCTACATCAATAGCTTTCCAGGATTAATCCATTATTTCCTGCGGCGGGGAGACAGGCTAAGTTACAGAGTCAAACCATAACTTTGTTGACAGAAAGTTGGATTCGCCCACCCTCACGCTCAGCTTCGTGGTAATGCAGACCTCCTGTCTGTTTCTGTAAGCTGAGACCAATTCCCTCAGTGGAAATGAAGCTTGTATTTACTTGTATTTCACAGATGAGAAACAATAAATTGTGAAGACAGTAAAGCCTCCACTAAAATAGCATTTTAAATCTTGTGTGTGATTTATCCTTCAGGGATTTATCCTGGCTTCATATGAGCAGAGGAAATCTCTGCTTGTCGCTAGGCTAATGTATATGGTGTGCCGTTTGTAAAGTGGCTCACGCTGAAAATAACATCAACATTTTGCCACATTTAGCTTCAAACAATATTTAAAAAAGTGTTGTGAATTTTTTAACGTCACCTTTTACCACATTTACAGCAATATTTGTTAACTTAGAAATATATTAAATAGTTAAATCTAAATATTAAATGTGGCACCTAAATGTTAAATGTTAAATCTAAATATTAAATCTAAATCTAAATCTAAATGTTAAAT
>NC_065513.1:6654317-6782505 GCF_006386435.1 Epinephelus moara
GATTTAGCATTTAGATTTAACATTTAGATTTAGATTTAGATTTAATATTTAGATTTAACATTTAACATTTAGGTGCCACATTTAATATTTAGATTTAACTATTTAATATATTTCTAAGTTAACAAATATTGCTGTAAATGTGGTAAAAGGTGACGTTAAAAAAATCACAATATTTTTTTAAACATTGTTTGAAGCTAAATGTGGCAAAATGTTGATGTTATTTTCAGCGTGAGACACTTTACAAACGGCACCCCATAAATGTATACAGTATTACAGCGCTAATAATGTTAGCATGTTGTATTTGCTTGGAAAACGTGTTTAGTATAAGACAGTTGTTTTGTTGGTGAATGTTGTGAGTTGTAATGGAGCCACATTGAGTGCCGTTACCTTTGTTAAGTGTTGCCGTTGTCCCCGGTTTTATATGAGAAGAGGAAAAGATCGCTAGACGCTAGGCTAGTTTATTCAATGTAAAATGCAATAGACTTGTGCTAATAACGTTAGCATGTTGTATTGGTGGGGGAAATGTGTCCAGATAAAGACAAGTGTTTGTCAGTTCTGAGATTTATAGTGAAGCCAATTTGCGTACTTGTGTTTGAAATTGTCTCTATTAAGCCATATTTAATGTGTGTTTTGAATCAACTATACAAATAAAGTTTGATTTGAGCTAAACTTTACAGCACTTAACACAGTCCTCCACCGCCGACTAGTATTTTGGAGGTGTAACTGCAGAGTGATACAGACACACCACTGCAGAAGTAAAAATAACGTGCAGATTTTTTTTTTTCCACGACTAATCGATTAGTTGAAGATTATGTGCGACTTCAGTCGACCAAGATTTTCTTTGGTTGACTACAGCCCAAGTATTTACATCTACTTATGTCATAACACAGGCCTATAGACGACTTTTCAAATGCGACTGTTAAAAGTGACTACACACAAATCTGGCAACCATTAAAATATTTATTTTGTCAATAGACTGTAAACTGTATTAAAATTAGTAATGAAAAGTGTTGACATTTTATTGAGTTTAAAATTTGCAGGGTGGGACATAGTAGGCCTATGTTATGAAAATGTGTAACTCATGCATACAAGTTGCTTCATATCAATACAATGATAATATTGCCACACATAACCAAACTACCAACTCAAAGTGGGGGGCAGGGGCAGTGGCGAAAATGAGAGGATGTGCCCTATCAGCTGCCCTCTTGAATGATGAAAATGAGCAGATGTACCCTTTTGGCTGCCCTCTTGAGTGGTGAAAATGAGAGGATGGCCCCACTGTTGCCAATTCCTCAGTAAGAAAAGTAGCTATTGGCTGTCCTAAAAGTCGCTAGAAGTCGCTAAATGACGTCATCGCCTAATTTGCATAATGGTCCATATGCATGTAATTGTAATGGCTGCTGTAGGAGAGAGGAATAACGTCGTGGGAGAGACAAAAACTGAGTAAAAAAACACCCTGAATATGTTTAGAACTACAAATGAACCTTCTTTCAGTGATTTATATTAGACAAAGAAAATTTTACATTTACATCCCGCCCTGACTGTAAACCAGGTTGGGATCAGCCAGCGGCAGTTCCGCGCATGCGCGATTCACTTGCAGTCTGGACGTGGAGGGGTTAATATCTCCTGCTCTGACTGCTGCTGGGAGGGAGGACTGGGCCGTCTGTGAGTGCTTTGAGGCAAGAGAGGAGCCCACAGCAGAAGAATAAGAATGATACGTGCTCTCACAACAGAGTGTCCAGAAGTCTTCAATAACATCAGAAAAAGTCGCTAGATTTGTCGCTAGTCGCTTTTTTGAAAAAGAGTCTCTAGAGGGGTCTGAAAAGTCCCTAAATATAGCGACAAAGTCACTAAGTTGGCAACACTGGATGGCCCCTTTTGGCTGCCTTCTTGATTGATCAAAACAAGACGATGTGCCCTATTGGATGAAAATGAGCAGATGTGCCCTTTTGGCTGTCCTCTTGTCCCCATGTCTTGCAGGTGACCTTTTTTCCTTTTCGCCCCTGCCCTTCAAACATCCTGAGTGAGACTGATGTGACCAATCATTGAAAGGGGAAGCACTTCCAGTTCTTATGTTAGCTCTTAGCTTGTCCACCATATCCAAAAATTCAATATGAAGAAAAATTTGAGGTTTCTGGGAATGATATTAAATTTATTTTATTAGGATAAACCCCTTGAGGTGAATCACCTCGTTTTCGAGGGGGTCCTAACTTACAATACATACAAGAACAAAACAGAACAACGATCAACAACAGACTTACATACAAACGACAACTAATACAACACACATCAACATATAAACATCAGAGAGACGAATATGGAACAAAACTAAACACAATCACTAGGTGGCCAGCAATAGGCCATTGACAATTAAACAGATGCATGCCTAGCAAAACTATTAGATTAAATAAATAATAAATGATAAATGATAAATAATTTGGTAAAGAGTATAGAAAATACAGTGATACAGTATCATCTGAAACGTGCAATTTAGCTCAACATAAAAAAAACAAACCATATTTAAACATGTGAAATGATGTCAAGGATCGTATATCTAATGGTAAGTTATTCCAGTCTGAAGGGGCTTTAAACAAAAATGCTTTTTTTCCAATTGATCTTTTGACTGAAGGAGTAAAGAAGAAGTATTGTGTTAAGTGCCTTAACTGATATCTTGAGGAGTATGGGATCAAAAGTTCTTGTAGATAATGAGGAAAATTGAAATGAATACATTTAAAAATGAGTTGTAACCAATGAATATGTCTTCTTATATTGAGTGTGGGCCATTTGAGTAAATTGTACATAGTACAGTGATGAGTATAATATGAACAACCAAGAGCAAATCTACAGAGATTATTGTATGCAGTGATGAGTGGTAGAAGGTTAGTTTTGGATGCATTTTGATCAACAACATCAGCATAGTCAAAAAATGGTAGAATAAGTCGAGAGGCAAGTTTCTTACGGACATCAAGTGTAAAACAGTTTCTTGATCGAAATAAAACACTGGTTCCAAAATTAATTTTATGAAGAATATGATCAATGTGAGGTTTGAAAGTAAGTACCGATTCAAGCCATAAACCAAGGTATTTGAATTGATCAACTCTATGCAGATTAGAGCCATCATTACATGTTATTAAGTTCTTAGATTTTGTTCTGAGGTTATGTTTTGTACCAAAGACCATAGTGTAAGATTGTGTTTTATTGAGTAGTAGTTTATTGGATAAAAGCCAGTTTTGCAGAATATCAAAGTCTGATTGAAGAGAAGTTTGAATTTGTCAAATGTTAGGTGTAGAGGCATAAATGACAGTATCATCTGCATATAGTTGAGCTGAAGTATTGGAACAAATTAAAGGGAGATCACTGATAAAAATTGAGAAAAGAAGTGGACCAAGTGTTGAACCCTGGGGTACACCTCTTTGTTGAACAAATAAATCAGACTTGCACCCTTGAATAACAACACGTTGTTTTCTGTTATGTAAATAAGAATTAAACCATAAAATTGCATTTTGAGATAGACCAATTGCATGAAGCTTATCAAGGAGTAAATAGTGATCAACCAAATCAAAAGCCTTCTTGAGATCGACGAAAATAGCTCCTGTGAGATTACCAGAATCAAAAGCTGAAAATATATAATTTGACAATTTTAAGAGAGCAGTAGTTGTTGAATGATTAGGTCTGAATCCGGATTGAAATGGCGGTAGGATATTGTTAATTTTAAGATAATGAGATAATTGATTAAAAATTTGTTTTTCAAATACTTTTGCAATAGTGCAGATTATCGATATAGGCCTATAGTTATTTGGATCAAGGATGTCACCACCTTTATGTATCGGGGTAATTTGTGAATATTTCCACATTGCTGGTAACTCACAGGTAGCTTAAGACATATTACACAAGTCAGCAAGTGGAAACATCAGAATATGAGAGGCTAATTTGATATATCTGGGCTCAATCCCATCAAGACCAGCACCACTGCTCAGACTGAATTGCTTGATAGCATTTTGAACTTCTGTAGGTGTTATTTTCGTAAAGGAAAAAGTACTGTGAGAGAATAAAAAATTATGGAAGCTGTAAGAGTAAGTAGAATTGGGTATTAGGTCAGAACAGACAGAGGAAAAATGCTGACTGAACACTTGGGCAATAGATAAGGGGTCATGAGAGATTACATTTCCATTACATATTTTATTAATAGGACATTTATCTTTAGTATTTATTATGGTTTTTATACTGTTCCAGAATTGTTTAGGATTTTTAAAGTTATTGGAGAGACATTCCTTGTAATAATTAGATTTAGAATTAGGGGTCATAGTCTTGGAGATATTTCTCAGTTTCCTGTATGTTTCCCAATCCGCATCTTCCCTTGTCTGCCGAAATTTAGCCCAAGCCCTTTCCCTTTGCCTAAAGGTACGTATAAGGTCTGCATTTATCCAGGGTAGGTGTCGACCCTTGACCTTTGAGATTTTCCATGGTGCATGTTTATCAACTACTTGAGTGAGCTCAGAGTGTAAAAAGTCCCAGGAATCCTGGACAGTTGGTATTAACTGGTACCTGTTCCAATTAATAGAAATTAAATCGTTAATTAATAGGTCTATGTTCATTTTCTTATGTTGTCTAATTTCAATGAATTTTTGTGGTGCTTTTGGGATTTTGGAATCTTAAGTCCAAGATAGTTAAGTTGGTTAAAGAAGACCTATTATGCTTTTGAGGGTTTTCCCTCTTCTTTAGTGTGTTATATAGCATTTTTCTGCCTCTATAAGGTCTGTTAAGTTAATAAAAAAAAAAAAAGTCCAGGCTAAAGGAAGCTCTCTCCCCCCACAGACACACATCACGTGACCTGCGCTGGAACAGCTTGTTTTGAATTTCCCGCCTTTCCCGCTTTTACTTCTGTGAATAGTTACCTAATAGACCATTTACACACTAACCGGAAATACATAGATGACGAGTAACGTGACTTCCTGTCAGTCGAAAACAGATATTGAAAGAAATGGAGATGGAGAGAGTTTTCTCAACAAGCTTAATGGTTTTACCAACAATCACATTTTCAGATGTGGTAAGAACTGTCGAGCATAAGTGTAGCACGAAAGGGAACAAACTGGATAAAGAATATATATTCTTCCACGGAGAATTTGTCCACAATTATGAAGGTAAGTAAAAAGATATCAGGTTAACTGTTATTGAACTGTTAGCTAGAATGACAAATCATTAGCAAGTCTACTGTAAGACCTAGTTTATGTATAGTGTAAGTATTAGAGGATATAGACGACCCCTCCTCCCGCCAAATCGCCTGAACCCATTTCTTTCTAACTTCATCGTCAACTGGAAAAGAATGAAAAGACAGATACGGCTGTATTGGGCACAACAAGAACAGTCCGGTACGCTGCAAAAACTCTTGTTCCTTGCTTCTGCCATTTTCCATAGGAAATTAGTTGCCACAATAGAGAGAGGAAATCGCTTTACCCGTCGTCTACGTATTTCTGCTCAAAAACTGCGGAAGTGTGTAAATGGTCTATTGTGTTCATAGCACACAGTGCCCACCTGAGCCGCACCCCCCGAACACACCTACTCCAAGCAGAGTCGGAGGAGAGAGGCTGCAGAGTTTGAACCTGAGGAGACGCCATGTCTAGGAAACGCTGCTGTCTTCATTGTGACCAATAATTAGGGTCTGGGCAGCTAAGCTGCCAGGACACTATTGTAATCCTAGTTATTCTTCTTCTTCTTCTTCTTTCTTCTTCTTCTTCTTCTTCTTCTTCTTCTTCCGAGGAAATCATACTTCCCATGAGTGAAAACTCACCAAACTTTGCACAAAGGTCTAGTCTCATGCCAGATATCCTCAGCTGTAAACTCAAGCCAATAGTCCTGATGGTGGCACTACAGCAAGCGTCTAAAGTTCAAAACTTTGAAAATTCATAACAAATCAACCATACGTGCTACAACTTCACAACTTTCATCAAACTGTAGCCCCAATACTGAAGAAACTTTTGTACATTTAAACCTATTAAAAATTATGAAGTTCATCACTCTGTTTTTTTCAAAAACTGTAAAACTTCTTAAACCTATCTCCTCCCACAATTTTTGCTCAATTGACACCAAACTTGCTACAGAGCATCTTCAGACTGTCCTACAAAAACTACGTTTCTCAGATTTTTGATTTATCAAAAATTGAGCCTACAGTGCATCAAAATGTTTGACTGTAAACGGTACTGTAAACATATACATGCAAATTCTTGCTAAATAAATCTTCAATGTTCATGAAAAAAATGACAAAATTCTAGAGTCATGGTAGATGATGTGTGGCAAATTTCAGAATTTTATCTCAAAAACTGAATTTTTGACAGCATTTTGAATTTTGCTCTAATGTGAACAATTGGAGTCAATGTAAAAATGGCAATTTTAAACATCAGTTTTTCACTTATGGAGCAAATCAATCATTGTTACAAACAAATTACCAACATCTCCATGCTGTCTAGATGAGCGTGACTGATCACTGTGCAGCATCTTCAAGTCTTTTTTCTGCTAGAAAATCTGCCTTCTCATGCTTAAAATAAACCAAAGTTTGCACAAAGATCCAGTGTCAACACTTCAGTGTGAAACCATCTGAGGCTTCTCTCTTTGCACATAGCTCAACTAGTTAAACATCAGTCACATCAATCATTGTTAAAATAAATTACCAACATCTCCATGCTGTCTAGATGCAATATGTGTATTTTCAGATTTTTGTTTTGATAACTGAATTTTTTACAGTGGTTTGAAATCTGCTTTTCCATGCATGGACGGCTGCTAAACCTGCACGTCTGGCTTAGTCAATTTGTGAAGCTACAGTACACATGAATTGTCACTGACTAATTAGCTCAGTGAGATAGAAATTGATTCTTAAATTGAGATTGTGGGTTCAAGTCTCAGCTGATGCAAAAGTGAGATTGTGTTGCTTAATTCCTAAATGTCTTCCAGTTCTTCTGCTTGTTGCTCAGAATTGCCAAAATGCCCGGACCTGATCCATCGCTGCGCAGCAGCTATAATTACCCTTGTTTTGACTACCAAAGGATGAAGGGACAAAGAAAAAGTGGTTGGAATTTATTTTTGATACAATTCCTCCACAATACAACCTGGACATTTTATTGTGTTCCCTGTATTTTCCTGAGGACTGCTTCACAAACTGGCAACAAATTACTGCTGGATTTTCCCTTTGTTGGACAAATCTGGAGATTCAGGATCACAGCTTGTAGGTATGCCTTATGAGTTGTGAATTTGTTGTGTAAAAACAAACTAGGAAGCTGCTACCGAGTGTTTAAGTGTGAAGTAGATAGCTGTATGAGCTAACGTTAGGTTGTATGCCCACTGATTAGCTGTAGGCCTCGGCTAACTGGCTAACCAAAGCTACTGTTTTAACATGCTCTTGCTACTCGGCATACAGTAAGTTAAACTGCTAGCTGGGTGGTGTCAGTAAGATGAATTTAATGACTGAATTGTGGAGAATCTAACAAATGTGCAACATTTCCATTTTGACAAAAGTTGACACATTTCTATGTGCGATGGCCGATTGTGAATCCGTTTTGGAGTAGGACCTATTTCTCCCTTTTCCTCCCGTGTTTTACACAGCGTTATAGCTGTAGGTCTCGGCTAACTGGCTAACCAAAGCTGTTGCATTGAAATGCTTTTGCTATGCGGTGCACAGGAAGTTACACTGCTAGTCTTAGTAAGATGAATTTAACATATAAATTGTGGAGAGTCTAACGGAGCTAACATTGTGCACAAGTCCATATTGACGAAAGTTTCAACACGTCTATCTGTGATGCCCGATCTGACCGCAGTTTTAGGACTGTTTAATTTTCGTCACCGCGCCACCTACTGAGCGGAGGCTGCAATTACCTTTTATTTTTTGTTGTACCCAAATACTACTTTCTTATTAAATAGTTATAATCAGTGTTGGGCAGTAACGCGTTATTTAATAACATGCCACTGTAATTTGATTGCTTTTTTTTAGCAACGGAGTAATGTAACACGTTATTTCAAAAATAGAAGAAATTAATTAGTAATAGTAATTAGATTATAGTTACAAGCCCAGGTAACTATACGTTACCATTGCCGGCCATTTCCGCGCCTCTCACCCACACTTAAACACCAGTTCTGGGATACACAGTGTTGGCCCGCCCCGCCTGACCTCTGCGGTCCGCTCCTCTCACCCACACTTGAGCATCCGTCTGGGGATACACAGTGTCGGCCCGCCTGCCTGACCTCCGTGGTCCTCTCTGTTCCTCTCACCCACACTTAGACACCCGTCCTGGGCTACACAGCGTCAGGACGCTCCGCTGTCCTGCTAGAGTTTGTTCTGTGTTGTTTCTTCTTCCTCTTGAATTTGTTCTGTGTTGTTTCTTCTTGTGCTTCTGTGAATTTCCTCAGGACAACTCATGGGGCTCTAGTTTCGCAGACCAGGCAAGGCGGGTGCGCAGCGCACCTGCGCTTCACCAACTGGGTGTGGCCAGGCGGATTTTGTAAGTCTGGCACACCGTGCGCACTGGCGCAGCTACTCGTCTGTCCCACCTCCGTCCCTCCTACCTGCGCAAGTCGGAAAGAGGGAGGAGAGAAGGCGTGGAGTGGGTTTTACACACATCACACCAATCAAATGAGCCCCTCTCCTCGCCCTTAAATGCGCCGCGCGAAGTCGGAATGAGAGTTCACTCAATTCGCCATGGAAACTGATGTTTTGGTCCGGGAGCTCCAAGCTTGCAGTGTTCGAATATACGGAACTGTGAGCAGACCTCCACGGGCTGATGATGCAAAGGTAGCCTGGGAGGAGGTCACCACAACTGTAAATCAATGTTGCGTTTCTCTCATGCGCGCGTGCGCTCTCTCTTTCTCTCTCGCAGTCTCACTCTGTTTCTCTTCTTTTGGCTTTTCTAAGATGACAGATGCTGAATATATACTCCCTATCTGATGCTGTGGCTGTTTGTGGTTGGCTGAGAGGGATGTGAACTCATTAGTTTTGTTAATCAAATCAGGTTGGGTTTACATTACGTGTGCCAAACGTGCCAAACGGTGCCAATCCCCTTTGATCTGACATCAGATGTGACGGGACAGTCGATATAGAGATACATTTATGTGCTGATTGCAGATAGTTGCATTGAATAGTGTTTTTTTGGGTATTTATTGCATTGTTAATGTGCCTGATATTCTGGAAACCTGCCTGTGAGGTTTTGGTGACGTGTGCACACTGTCCGCTGGTCAGCCAAACTTCCGCTTACACCGGCTGCGCTCCGCCTGCGCTGACAGTAGACCTGGTTTCCGCTGGCGAGCTTTTAGCGCACCTTCGGCGGAGCCTTTTGGCACGAAACTGTCACTGCGCCAAGCTGGATCTGTTGACACCTCCCCCTGCTGCGCTGCCACACCCATCTCAGCGCACCTCGGTCTGCCAAGCAACCAAACTAAGAGGCCGTTTACACGTACACGGTGATTTTGATAAACGAAGACATCTTCCTTCGTTTGTGCCCTTTGTTTACACGCAAACGGAGATTTCTCCTCTGAAAACGAGTCTTTCTAAAAACTCCGGCCAGAGTGGAGATTTTGGAAAACTCCGGTTGTGCATTTGCATGTAAACTGAGATAAACGGAGATAAACGGAGTTATAGGCAGTCAACGTCACAGTATGCGCCGGAACTTGCGCCTGTGTCAAAAGTGTGACCTATGTTGCTATGGTGACAATGGATATATGGAAGGCTTGAGCTTCTCGTTACACTGCCACCTACAGGTTTGGCATGCTCTTGTGTATATATACACGGGTAAGTGTAAACAAAGATCTTTTTGAAAACGGGGACGGTGAAATGTCCGTTTATGAAAATAGCCGGCAACGTGTAAACGGCCTCTGAGCGCGCCTTGGGTTGCGCTGCTCGAAACTAGCTCTGCGCGGGGTTCGCCACCCTGCGCCACCCTGCGCTGCGTTGGGAAACTAGAGCCCATAATGTGGCTCAGTAGTGTGTATGGCCTCCATGTGCTTGTATACATTCCCTAACCATAATGTATTTACCTTTAATTGTCTCAGTACTTGATTGACAGTGACAAATTATTTATTCATTGTTTTAAGGGTGGGGGTGTTACGGCTGTGTATGTGTTCTGTGCTGCTGTCCCTTTTTCCCTCCCTTGTAGATCTGCCCAGGTGTGCTGCATTACTTAACGAGGTGCAGCGCACCTGGCATGGAGGAGGTGCTTAAGAGCTCCTGTGCCAGCAGCAGAGGAGAGAGGCTTCTGGTGTGTGGACTGCTGGTCCTGCTGCCTCTAACCGTGGGATTTTTGTTGTCTTTGTTGCTTGTTTTGATTCTAATAAATCCCATGGATTTGATTGTTTTAAAGGTGTTCATGTGGTTAATATTGGGTCAGTGTTGGAGATTTGTCCTCCCCATAGGGCCGCCTAAGGGTGGGGCGTAACAAATGGGGGCTCGCCTGGGAGAGAACATCCATGAGTTGATGTAAATGTTTCTGTGTGTATCTTGTGGCCTTTTTTTGTGTAGAGGTCATCTCTTTTGTTAAATTCTTTGTGGTTGTTGCTCTATGTTTAGTTGAAACTTTAGTTTTGAGCACCCTGACTACATAGTCACCGGGCAGGTAAGATCTTGCCACTTTGTTATTTTGCCTTTTTTATTTTTCGTGGTAATCCTGAGTGGGGGCACGCTTCAGTATGTTACAGTTGACTACATCATTGGTCTTCTGTGACAAACTGAGTTCAGCGTTTAAAGCCGTCTCGAGCTCGGCAGGCCACTGAAGACTAGCTAGGTTAGTTAGCTGTCTGAATAGGTACGTCAGGGTTGGGGTGCCTCAACAACTTGTTTCCTAGTTTTTTGGCACTTTGCAGAGCAACTTGATTATGATTTTGTTTTGTTTGAGATGACTAGTTTGACTAATTTGTTGGGTCACTTTTGGTTGCTGCTTAGGTGTAGGCTAGCAACATTTGTGTAGTGGTTGACTACATTGTAGCCATTTTGTTCCGTGGTTGTTGCAGTCCACTTTTTGGTGTGGTCACTTGTGTGTTACTGTAATTGGTTATTTGTTGTAGCAAAATTCGTTGTGACCTTGTTTTGTGGTTTGGGATGTAGTCACCCCTACAGATCATTGGATCTTAGAGTGGTGGGTGTGGCTTCCCAATTCATCGGGTCCATTTGTGTTGCTGGTTTCCTGCATCCATCACAGTAACTTGTGTGTGGTTGAAAACCATATGGTGTCCGTTTTGTGTTGTGGTAGTGGCAGTTCACTTTTGTTGGATCTTTGTGTTGCTGTTGGTATGGCAGCAACTTTATAGCTGGTCTATGTGTGATGATCCTTTTGGTATGTGGCTGTTGCATTCCACTTTTGGTCACCTGTGTTACTGTTTTTGGTGTTGGTAATGCAGTAACTTTGTTTGGCTTTGGGTTTCTTTTCACCTCATGGTCGTAGCCATTTTGCACCTGGTGGGAGTGGCACCCACTGATTTAGCTACCTGTGCAGCTGCTGCTAATTCTTGCCTCTCCTTTCTACCTGTTGTCTGATTTGCACAACAGCAGGTGAAATTGATTCACAATCAGTATTGCTTCCTAACTGGACAGGGTGATATCCCAGGAGTTTGACTGACTTTGAGTTACACTGTGATTTGTGTTCCCTTATTTTTTTGAGCAGTGAAATAATTAAGTACACCCAGAAATAATAATAATTGCATGTACAATTCAGATCTCCATCAAAAGTGCCCTAAAAGATTAACAGACCTGCTACTGCATGACTGACAAATAAAGCTGACTTGACTAACTCTTCACCAGATATTAAAGATTACAAAAACATAAAACACAAGGATTACTGTGGGGGCAGATTAAAAATATTAAACTGAACATTTATAAGTATAAAAAAATGTACAAAAAAATCAATAAGAAATAAAGTGAGATAGAGATTTTTTTTATCCATTTTAATAGAAATTCCATCCCTCGATCTTCCTTCTTCTTACAAGCTTCTGCGCAAAGACTTCCACTTCACTTAACTGGTAACAGACAACACAATGGGCTCTAGTTTTGCAGACCTCCTCCCAGGCTACCTTTGCATCATCAGCCCGTGGAGGTCTGCTCACAGTTCCGTATATTCGGACACTGCGATCAGACCTCCCAAACCAAAACATCAGTTTCCTCCTGGGAGAAGTTTGGCCGTCTGACGCTGCTGCTCTCTTCTGCCATGGCGAATTGAGTAAACTCTCTCCTCCCTGCTCCTCCTTTCTGACTTGCGCAGGTAGGAGGGATGGAGGTGGGAGAGAGGAGTAGCTGCGCCAGCACGCACGGTGTGCCAAACTTGCAAAATGCGCCTGGCCACACCCAGTTGGCGAAGCGCAGGTGCGCTGAGATGGGTGTGGCGGCGCAACAGGGGGAGCCAACCACAAACAGCCACAGCATCAGATAGGGAGTATATATTCAGCATCTGTCATCTTAGAAAAGTCAAAAGAAAAGAAACAGAGTGAGACTGCGAGAGAGAAAGAGAGCGCGCGCGCACGAGAGAAACGCAACATTGATTTACAATTGTGGTGACCTCCTCCCAGGCTACCTTTGCATCATCAGCCCGTGGAGGTCTGCTCACAGTTCCGTATATTCGGACACTGCGAGCTTGGACCTCCCGGACCAAAACATCAGTTTCCTCCTGGGAGAAGTTTGGCCGTCTGATGCTGCTGCTCTCTTCTGCCATGGCGAATTGAGTAAACTCTCATTACGCCTTCGCACGGTGCATTTAAGGGTGAGGAGAGGGGCTCATTTGATTGGTGTGATGTGTGTAAAACCCACTTCACGCCTTCTCTCCTCCCTCTTTCCGACTTGCGCAGGTAGGAGGGACGGAGGTGGGAAAAAGGAGTAGCTGCGCCAGCGCGCACGGTGTGCCAAACTTGCAAAATCCGCCTGGCCACACCCAGTTGGTGAAGCGCAGGTGCGCTGTGCCCCCGCCTCGCCCGGTCTGCGAAACTAGAGGCCAAGGACTCATATATGAATGCATATGGTTGCCAAAGCAGCGCCTACTGTAGGAAAATGCCATCATACCAGCCACTTGTCTGGAATTTGAGATGGATAGCGGGCCTCCATTCCATACATGAGGTAGTAAGGTGAATATTTTGTTGTTATTTGTTTTTTTGTACGCAATCCAAATACAGTTGGCTTTATACAACTGTCCCCGTTATTTGGATTGTCCTGCACCATCTTTTTCAAAGCCCTGGAATCGAAAAACAAAACGAAACATATGGTCATTTTCTATGTAGGCATGATAGGAGATTATATGAAGACAAAATGTAGAAAGTTGTATTTTCACCCTTGAATGGTGCCATTTAGTGGTATGGGTGGTATGGTGCACAGAGGCTTCTTGCGATTCCAAGCTTGGCACACAAATCCAGGTTGATCTAGAATATGTATTGCATATGAAAATTAAGAACATACATTTTTATGTCATACCATGTTGATTCTCCCACTGGTGCTGTGAACAAAAAATTCATTTGGGTGCACCGTATTTGTAGAAGAAATCAATTATGCATTCAGTTTTTAGTGGACATACTTCAAGCCATTTTGTGAAGTAGTCCACCATAACACAAATATATGTGTATCCATTGTTGGAGCACTTCAATTTGCTAACAAGGTCCATGCCCAGAAGTTCAAATGGCTCTGATACCTTAAATGCAAACCAAAGCACAACATCAGCTGTTGTTCTACATTGACATTGTTGTTGCATGTTAAACAACATGTTTAATTTAGGAAGATCATTCACCTCAATCGGTTGATATTGACTCTTCTCCTTTAAAGACGCCCTCTATTTTTGACAGTCATCACACTGGGCAATCTAATACAGTAAATGAATTCAGAACACTCAGATATGACGTGTAAAAGTTTATATTTGCTTGAGATCCAAAGTAATAGAGCAATTGTGCACTCACCCATTTTGTGATGTCTGCTTTCATACCAGGCCAGTAATATCGCTGAAGGATTGCATGCATTGTCTTCTCCACTCCACAGTGGGCTCCAATTGCACTGGCATGGAACTCCAGAAAGATGTTGTTTGCTTCATGTGGACTACGCACTACTTAACAAGGTGATGCTGCTTCTCATCACGCTTTCTCTGGCACTGGTAATACAGTTCCCCATCTGGAGAATGCATTGCCATGTTTGAAATGTCATTTAAACAGAGATGGAAAGAGCACTGAAATATTTTACTCAAATAAAAGTACTCTCTTGTGTAGTGCGAAAAGGATGGGGGGTAGTCTATAAATATCAGTCTAGTTGTTTTTAATTACTAATTAAAGTGCAATGACAAAATAAAATATGTCAATTCACAGCATAAGAAACATTAAGGGAGGTATAATGTTTCATTTTCGTGCAGACTGTCCCATAAAACTGTCGATTCTCTAAACCATCCTTTTCTTTACCAGAAGTCATACTGCTAATCTATCAATCAAAACGGGTCATGGTCATTTGATAATTCATCCTCTTTTGCATGATTTAATATGTATTGTTTAGGTTATTTATCCAAAGGAGAAGCGGGCTGTTTACATAAACCCCTTAGGTGAAACGCCTGAGCAAATAAAGAAATGCAAGGATATAACAAGGCAAGTTATAAATCAGTGGTAATGTCATAAAAGACTCTCGGGCACAAATGGCTAAAATATTTTGCTATTCTACAGAGCCTCTCATGAGACACAAACATATCCACATTTTAAGATGGACTTGTGACACACTAAATCATCCGTGTCAGCAAGATTCTACATCCTGTGGGGCCTTTATTTGCAAGGTATGAGTGCAACTACCCCTTTGATGAAGAGAGCTATTAAATGTTACTAATTGTACTATGTGTTGTGTAGTTTTCAGAGCTAATCATAACCAGTGGGGTGCTGCATTTCAGCCCTGGGACTTCCATCACTCAGGTTAGGAGGGAAATAGCTTGTAGGCTGCTTGCTGCTTCAGGTTTGTCTTTGGTTTTATTTTGTTGTTGTGTCATATGAATTAAGGTGTTGCTGAGAAATTAATTGCACGTGTAATGTTTAGAAAACCTGTCAAATCAAATCAAATTTATCCAGTTGACCCATCCCTGTAAAAAACGGCTGTGCCACTGTGCACCATTCCCTTAAATTTCTCATATCAGACGCTGTCCTGTGCACTTGAAAGCATCATGTCACTGCATGCCTTTACCTGCAGGGTGAGACAGATGATGGCACAACGTCTAATGGACATTTCTTTTAGTGTGCGTCCTAAAATATGTGAGTTTTTTCCGTTAGAATTTATATGTCTACATGAGAGCTAGCTGCCAGGTTGTCATAGAGTGTAATACTATTATTATTGTGTCATGGTAACGCTTCTATACAATTTCGTTTGCTTTTTAAAAAAAAATTATTTTGGCCAACATTTTTTAACTCAGTAAGGGGTGTCATTTAAAATGTGGCGAACTACATACTTCAAACAAAACAAAACACACTTAAGTAAAACTAACATTACAGTACACATACACAAAAATTAAAGAACCCAATGGATTCGGTACTGTTGTGTTATTCACCATGGTGAAGTTAGTTTCAGGTGTCCACAATGAATATCCGAATGAATATCCAGCCTGTAACTAACTTCACCGCGCTGTGTTATTTGACTTACTCAGTAGCTGGAAACTCTCTGCCCTTCATTTCAGAACGTAACGCAGAGTTTTGGTGAAGTTCGGCGGGTAGATGTTGATCTATTTCGACCTCACTCAGACCATCACCACGGTCTTCACCTTGAATGATGCCATCCTACTACCTATCCTCGAGACCTTATGTCAACAAAGTCATGTGACTGACCTTAGGAGGCTTGACTCGTAGTCTATAAGAGTATCCGGGTGACACTGCCTCCTCCTCTTTGCCTTACTCGCCTCATCCGAGACCGTGTCTTTCCAGGTGAGGAGTGCTCCTGAGTGAGCTCGGTAGCAGCTAGCAGCGGCGCTGGTAAGTGAACGGCTTGTTCTCACCATCGTTCGTTATTATAAAGTAAGTTTAAGTTTGTTTGTGCCCTGACGACTCGCTGTTCGCAGCGGGAGGGACATTTGTTCGGCCTACCAATGTGCGCGCACAGTGAGTGGAAGCCATATAGCCTCGTTTTCTTCAACTGCAGTCTCTTTTTGTTGATTTTGGTTATTGGACTGAACGCTACTGAAGTTTATTACGAGTAAGTGAATTAGTGAACTAATTTGAGTTATATTATTCTCATACACCGGTCGGTGTTGTTTTGGTTTGTTTGTTCACAATATTTCAATTACATTTTTGAACTGATTAAAGCTATATTATTCTCATACACCAGATGGTGTTATTTTGGTTTGTTTGTTCACAATATTTCAATTAAATTTGTGAACTGATTTGAGTTACAGTATTCTCATACACCAGATGGTGTTATTTTGATTTGTTTGTTCACAATACGGGTAGGTGAATTGGTGAACTGATCTGAGTTGTATTATTCTCATACACCTGACGGTGGTATTTTGATTTGGTTGTTTGTTTAATTGGTCCCCTGTTCGCAGTGGGCACTCAAGCGTGACACAAGCCTCCGCTGTTCGCAGTGGCTGTGTTTGGGAATGGCCTCCCAGTGGTGTAGATATTGCCGGGTGACCATGGATCCCCGTGATGGCCATAGAGAGTGCCCCCACTGTTTGGGAGTGGCACATCTGGTGGAGGACATTGAGAATCCATGCCCTGCAGCTGCAGAGCTCTCTCTGGAGGAGCATAGGTGCAGGGCAAAGCTAGTGGAGGAGACAGCACGAAATAAGATGGCGGCTCACCCTCCTCCAAGTAAAACAAAAGAAGGCAGACATGCTCCTAAGCAGAACAAGAGGCACAAGCGGGACCGCAGTCCCGATCACTATCACTCGGGGAAGTCTGCACATAAGAGGCAGCTTAGCCCTGAAAAGCGGGGACAGCAGGAGGACACACAAATTCAAATCCTAGCTGCAATTCAGAGCCTATCAAATCGGCTGACTAGGATCGAAGCTCAACGCCCAGTCGCTGGCTCATCCTCAGGGGTTCAGGAGCCTAGCATGGCCTCTCAGCATGACCTGCCACCATACCAGTCAGAGAGGCAAGGTTCACCGGATGTCCTCTCACTGTATGCTCACAGTTCCTTTGGGGGGAGCACCGGACTATCCGGAAATGCTGAGGAGGAGAAGCTCAACTCCTCACTGGGTGGAATGGAGTCAGATCTGGGAACTATACCAGACAATGAGACCCCAGCTCAGGGTGTTATGGGGAAAATATTGAGTGCAGCCAAGATTGTCGGGCTCTCAGTTCCGGCAGAGGCTCCGAGTACAGTAGAGGGAGTGTGGGCAGGTATTTCTCAGCCCCAGCCCTCAATGACTATTCCAGCAGCGGCAGACTATCTGCAGATGCTTAGAAAAGCTTGGAACAACCCAGTAGCTGTGCCACAATTTAACGCAGGGTGTCGCAGGCTGACAAGACCCCAATACGCCTCTGAGACCGGCCTGGCGGACATGCCAGGAAAGGGAGATGGCGGCCCTGACATCACTCGGCCCAGAGCGAGTAACCGCCAACCCTCGTTACCCAGTTAAGGAGTGTCGCAAATCCGACAGTCTTGTGTGCCGTACATATAATGCAGCCACGAGAGCAGCACACTCAGGTAATGTATTGGCTATTCTGCTGGCAGCCATTAGGAAAACCGTCAGCCAAGAGGATCAGGACACTATGAGCCTGATTGAGGGGGCTCTGGTTACTCATGCCCAACTCACGAGAGATATGGGGGTAGCCATGTCATCTGCCATGCTAGCACGCCGGCAGGTTTGGCTAGCACAGACCACTTTACCTGAGAATATCAGGAAAGAATTGACTAATTTGCCAGTGGTGCCTGGCAGGGTTTTTCGTCCAGACTCTCAGAGCCTGCTGGACAAAGCGGAGAAGTCTCACCGCACCAGGGATAGTGTGCAGCGCACATTTAACCGCCCAGGCGCCACTAGGTATAGGAGTAGGGGACCTCAGCCTTCATCTCAGACATCATGGTCCCGCAGTTTCAATAGGCGGCAGGGTCAGGAGATGTTAGCCTCTAGTGAGGCTGTTAGACAGCCTTTACAGCATCAAAGGTACCAGTCCCGCTCGGGTCCTAGAGGGACGTCGCAGAGGACTTGCCCCCCCAGAGGTCCGGGACCTCAGGGGCGTAGTACCTGACACCGCAGGGTGGGCCGCCGAAACTGTTTCCCAGCTACGCCTGGACAGCTGGGAACGTTCCGTGTCAGATCCTTGGGTTCTGGCGATGGTGGGGAAAGGTTACAGGATTCAGTTTCGGCGGCGCCCCCCTCCCTTTACCGGGGTCCATATGACCGTAGTAAAGGACCCAGTCCAGGCACAGGTGCTGGCCGCGGAGATTGCGACCCTCCTTCAGAAGGAGGTGATCATCAGAGTAGGCTCAGACAAACAGCGCGCTGGGTTCTACTCCAAGTACTTTTTAATTCCAAAAAAGGACGGCGGCCTGCGTCCCATTCTAGACCTAAGACAACTAAACAGATTTATAAAGGTGCTACCATTCAAAATGTTGACAACACGGCAGATCCTACTGTCAGTCAAGAGAGGGGTGTGGTTCACCTCTTTGGATCTAAAGGACACCTACTTCCATGTTCCTATTTGCAAGGACCATTGGCCATTTCTGTGGTTTGCATTCCAGGGACAGGCCTATCAGTTCAAGGTCCTACCTTTCGGCCTGTCACTTTCCCCCAGAGTGTTTACCAGGGTGGTGCCAGCTGCATTGTCTCCGTTGCAGATGGCCGGTCTGAAAATCTTGCCCTATCTGGACGACTGGCTGGTCTGTGCTCCAAGTCGCAGTCAGGTGCTCCAGGACACAAGGAGGGTCATGGACCATGTGCAAGACTTGGGCTTCGAGGTAAATTTGGGAAAAAGCAATCTCGAACCAACACAGCATGCGGTGTTTGTGGGGTTATGTCTCAACTCTCTCACTATGTCGGCCTCCCTCACTCCTCTGAGGGTTGCAAAGCTGGTAGCCCTGGCAGAGCAGTTTCAGCTTGGCAGGCAGATGGAGGTAGCTCAGATTCAGAGACTGCTAGGGATGATCTCAGCAGCAGTGTCAGTGGTTCCCTTGGGCCTGCTCAGAGCTCGGCCTTTGCAGAGGTGGCTAAATGCTTTCTGTCTTCATCCAAAACGGGACAGACGGGTAAAGCTCAGGATAACACGGCGGTTTGTACAAGCCCTCCGCCCTTGGAGGGACAAATCCCTCTTGACTGTGGGAGTTCCAATGGGGGACGTCCCGTCGCGTCGAGCAGTGGTGTCCACAGATGCCTCCCTGACAGGCTGGGGTGCAGTCTGGGAAGGCAGGACAGTGAGGGGTGTGTGGAGTCCCCAATGGGGGGGCCAACACATCAACCTGTTGGAATTGAGGGCAGTCCACCTGGCGTTGATGGGACTTCTCCCCTTTATCAGGGGCAAGCATGTCTTGGTGAGGTCAGACAACTCTTCCACTGTCTACCACATCAATCATCAAGGGGGCACCAGGTCTCTCCGGTGTCTACAGGCGACCAGGGAACTTTTGTTGTGGGCATTTCCCCGTCTAGCATCCCTCAGGGCCATTTTCATCCCGGGGGTTCACAATCAGGCAGCCGATCTCCTGTCCAGGACGGGACCCCTTCCCGGCGACTGGGGGTTGCACCCAGAGGTAGTGGCATGGCTCTGGTTCCCGATTCGGCAGGGCACAGACCGATCTCTTTGCGTCAGCGAGGACGACACACTGCGAGGAGTGGTTCTCTCTGGAGCCTCAAGGAGCTCCCCTGGGAATAGATGCACTATCGCAGGAGTGGTTGACAGGCTTGTTGTACGCTTTTCCCCCGTTGCCTCTGATTCCCCATGTCCTCCACAGGGTGGCGACAGGACATTACAGGGTTCTACTGATAGCTCCCAGGTGGCCAGGGAGACCTTGGTTCCCGGCTCTTCTCCGTCTTCTTCACTGCCATGGACTGCCATGGCCCCTGCCTGTCAGGGTGGATCTGCTGTCGCAAGCGGACGGTCAGATCTGGCACCCCAAACCAGCAACTCTGCAGTTGTGGCCATGGCCGATCTGCAGCCCCAGCCTGAGGAGTTAGATGAGGCAGTTATGCAGACAATATGTAGTGCCAGAGCTCCTTCCACTCGGGCTAGCTACAGTCAGAAATGGAGGGTGTTCTCTGACTGGTGTCACAGGCAGCATGTAAACCCGGCCACTTGTTCTGTTCACCTGGTATTGCGCTACCTGCAGTCTCTTTTGGATTCAGGAAAGGCGTCTAGTATGATAAGGGTGTATTCAGTTGCAATTTCTTGCTTTCATGAGCCAGTGGGGGGAGTCTCAGTAGGGAGACACCCCTTGGTCTCTCAGTTTATTAAGGGTGTGTATCGGTTGCGTCCGGCCAGGTTGCTGAGGGCTCCATCATGGGATCTCCCTTTGGTCTTGAGGTCACTGACTCAAGCACCTTATGAACCATTGAGCAGGCGGATTTGAAGTCTCTGTCTCATAAGACTTTGTTCCTGCTGGCAATTTGTTCAGCCAAAAGAGTCAGTGAACTACATGCTTTATCTGTCAGTGAGCAGTGTTTGCGATGGAAGGCTGATGGCACGGGGTTGTCTTTGTGGCCTAATCCGGCATTCCTTCCTAAGGTAGTGAACTCTAGGACAGTGAATCAAGTCATTGAGATCAGCTCATTTCAGCCAGGGCCGACTTCTGGAGAGAGGGACATGCACACATTGTGTCCGGTGAGGAGCTTGAAGGCTTATTTGGCACGCACCCAATCTCTGAGAACCTCACACTCACAACTATTTGTATGTTATGGTGGTAACAAACTAGGTTCTGCTGTGTCCAAACAACGCTTGTCACACTGGGTGGTGGACACCATCTCACAGGCTTATGACGGGCAGAGTCTCCCTGTCCCTGGTAATCTGGTGGCACACTCTACTAGGAGTATGGCAACCTCCTGGGCTGCTTTAAGGGGTGTGTCTATGGCAGAGATTTGTGCTGCTGCATCTTGGAACACTCCATGTACTTTCTCCCGGTTTTACAGGGTCAACATGGCGGCACCAGCACCTCTGGGTGTGGCTGTGCTTTCAGCTACTGCTGGACGGAGTTGTGACGACGTGGGGTCCTCCGTTCTTCACGACCCTGATGGTATGAGTCATCCAAGGTGAAGACCGTGGTGACAGTCTGAGTGAGGTCGAAATAGATCGTAAGTTATACCTATAACTATGGATCTATGAGACCAAACGATGACCGTCACCATTCTCTTGTCGTGCAGAACGGGCTGAGGCGTTCCAGGCAAGAGGAGGAGGCAGTGTCACCCGGATACTCTTATAGACTACGAGTCAAGCCTCCTAAGGTCAGTCACATGACTTTGTTGACATAAGGTCTCGAGGATAGGTAGTAGGATGGCATCATTCAAGGTGAAGACCGTGGTGACGGTCATCGTTTGGTCTCATAGATCCATAGTTATAGGTATAACTTACGTTCAGTTTCAAGTCAAGGATTTCTTTAACTTTACGAGGATCCATCATTTTGTCCTTAATTAATTAGGTTTGTAGTTGCTTACTTGATTGCTCGATTGCTCAAAAGCCACTTTCTTGCTACAAAGCAAAATTAATATAACCTGGTCCATTCTCCTTTTATACTCGCTCATGGTCTGTGAATTGTATTTTACTAAACAATATATAATAATAATAATAATAATAGGCTATAAAATAATATCAAAATACAATACATATATATATTTAGCGTATTTTGAGAGCATTTTCCGAGTTAGATCGTCACTTTTTAAACATGACAGGCTTTGTCATAGTGTGCAGTGTTGTGCAGACTGTAATGTGGCACTGAATATGTTTGTAGACTCGTGGAAAAAGAACAAGAAACATTGATAAATATGTTTGGGTATTTTCAAGGCAAGCCGAGGGTAACCAGTTGTCTCAAGTCAGCCCAAATCAAAATGTTACCTGGATGCTGACGTAATTTACTAATACCTGAGGAAAGCCTTGCTCTCTGTGAGTCTCAGTGGCTCACACAGGTAGACATGCAGTTTGTGTTATATTGTCTTTTTGTTGACGTGAAATCGAGTCCAGCTCGACGCAAATTTGTGTATATCATATTTTCTTTACTTTCGTTTTTTAATGTCGCTGGTACGTAGTGCTCACTTACAGAAGCATATTTGCTGTGGTAGATGTGGGCTGCGACTTTAAAATCGCCATTAGGCTAATATGTTGTGTAGGCCTATGTTTGTGAATTTGTGACGAATCTGCTGACGGAGGCGCAGCACATCTGCAGCTGTTCTGTATGGAAACCAGTAGGGACATAACACCGGCACCGATCAAGAAGCCTACTCCACTGTGGGCTTGATTTTCTTGTCATAGAAGTCCATCGCCTCTTCTGCTTTAGTGAAGGTGTGTGTCATATTTTGAAAAGTGATTAGGAGTTTCGCTGGATGCGATATTCCATAGCCTATTTCGAAGTGGTTTTACACAGGAGAGCCCTCACCGGAGTGAAGGCAGCTTGCTGACGGCGTATCTCTGGAGAGATGTCAGGGAGGATGCTCAGCTTATCACCCTGGTAAACCAGCTTGCCTGCCATTTGAGCTGATAGCCGTTGAACCGTCGTTTTGGTCTCCAAGCTGTGGAACCTGGAAATCATCGGTTGGGATCTGTTGGTCCGCATCAGACCTACGCGGTGGGCAATTGAGAGTAGCGGGCCAGAACCGATCCCTGCTTCCCCGAACAGACCGCAGAGGAGCTCCTGAACGTAGGCACTCGGCTTTCCTTTCTCAGCCCCTTATTTAATTCCCAGAATTAAAAGATTAAACTTTCTGGAAGTTCTCAAGAGAAATAGTTTTCTGGAGTAGGAGTTCATGTTTATCTTTTAGTGAGTTAGGCCTATAATCCATTTCCAGCAGATCCAGGTGAGAGCTTGTGTGTGTGTGGCCGCTTCCTCCAGCGCCTGAACTTTGGAGACGCAGTCCTTGAGGGAACCCTCTAGGCGATCTAGCGTTGTCTGTATGGGTTTTAGGCCCGATGAGATTTCTTGGCGAACAAGTTTATTTTCCTTGGCCATCTCCTCCCGTAGAAGCGCGATTTCTTTGTGAACAATGTCCTTAATTAGTTTAGGCTACCAAGCGCTTCTAGATCCATTTGTTTGCTGCACGTGGTGGATGGCATCCACTTAGTCCCAATCACTAGGGAATTTCGATGGTCTTGCCACAGAGGATTACTTTAATTATGTTAGGCCTACATATGTTGTAGTGTCGACTACTTGAACATTAAAGCCGTCAGTAATGCGTTATTTTAAAATTAAAGGAGCGTCGGGCGGGAGACAAACAAATCACAGCATGTCACTGGAAACCGGAAGCCGAAAGCCCCTTTGAAAAAAATATAATATACCAACACAAGATGTTGTACTCCAATATTTATTCAAATAAAATTGTCTGTTTTCTATGACAAATTCCAATTCCAACACATAGTGGAACATGTCAGGAGGTTGCATATACATTTTCAGACAGCCACTCTCCAATCGTTCAGTCTGATTTCGGGATATAAACTTAACTTGAACAAGAGTGACCTTTTTTCTATTAATACAGCTGCTATGGCATATCCTTTACATAACTTACCCTTTAAAATTGCATAACACAGTTTTGAATAATTGGGGGTCCATGTCACACATAGAATGGAAGATCTCTATAAAGCAAACTTTGCCCCTTTGTTGACTCGAATTTGAGAGGATTTTGATTGGTGGTCTGTTCTTAATCTTTCTTTAGTTGCGTGAGTTAACACAGTCAAGAGATGAACATTCTTCCACGCTTTTCTTATTTGTTTTAATGTATTCCTTTTTTCTTCCGCAGTCCTTTTTCCATAAACTGGATAGTCTGATTTTAGAATTTAATGAAGAATTATAGCTGCTGCGCAGCAATGGTCGGGCCGGGCAATTTTAGGCAAAATTAGGCAATTCTGAGCAACAAGCAGAGTGTAGGAAGATGAAAAAAAGGTGGCATTCTAAGCATAAGAGACTATGCTCTATCTCACTGAGCTAATTAGCAAGAGACAACTCTGCGGTATATATGTTTAAAACTTCTTCTAGCTCATTATACGAATTCTACAGCTGCAATGATTAGTCAGTAAATCAATAAGTCAAACACATAATTAATCCACAACTATTTCATGATGGATTGATTGTTTCAGGCATCAGTGTTGGAGTTACCTTCATAGATTAGGTTAGGTTTAAATGTACAAAAGTTTCTTCAGTATTGGGGCTACATTTTGGTGAAAGTTGCAAATCTGTAGCAGATATGGTTGATTTGTTGTGAATTTTCAAAATTTTGAAATTTAGAGGCTTGCTGTAGCGCCACCATCAGGACTATTGGCCTGTTTTTGCAGCTGAGGCAATCTGGCATGGGACTGGACCTTTGTGCAAAGTTTGATGATTTTTCGCACATGGGAAGTAGGATTTCCTCAGAAGAAGAAGAAGAAGAACAATAGGGTCCTGGCAGCTTAGGCTGCCGGACCCCCAATCTGGAAATCCATCGGTAAAAAAAAAAAAAAAAAAATATATATATATATATATATTTTTTTTTCTTCCTTTACCTCTGGAAGCACTGCCCGGAGTTTTTCGACTAACTGGAAGTGCAGGGGCCTCACGCCCTATACTTCCGGCGGTGCCCCCAGGGAATCGCCGTGTTGTTTACAAATACTTAGGGTAGAAAACCAGCAGAGTTTNTAACATCAGGACGTCATCTGTTAAAAGCCTCCCGTTGTCGGATACGACATGAAACTACTCCAGTTAGCTCAATCATGTTGTAACTCAGACATCCGCTGGAAAAAATATTTTTTTTCACGTTGACGAGACGGCATTACTGGAGCGGTCGCTATAGACGCGGAGCTTGCTGTTTCTGTAGTTACACATTTCCTGGGGACACCTGCACGTCTCGGCCGCGCCCCCTCCATTGTGATTGGCTAAAGCGCAGCATCGTTCAAACTCAAAGCCCCCCCCTCCCTCCCTCTCTAGTCGTCTTTCACACAGGGCTGCCGACAGATTCTACAATGTAGATTGCAGAATCTGTTTTGAGAGATTACCTGACCCCTAATAAGAAGGTCCCCAGAATCCGAAAGCGATATTTGCAAAGACCTAAACCTCTTGGAGGGATGGCTATGCCTAATTTTAGATTTTATTATTGGGCTGCTAATATCCGGATTTTCAAATACTGGCTCCAATTTGTGGCTACTGATTCTCCTCCAGCATGGCTAGTTATAGAATCAAATTCTGTTAAACCTGTGTCACTGAAGGCCTTGATACACTCTCCTATCCATTCCTCTACCTCCCCTTATACTAGGAATTTGATTACTAATTACATTTGATTGGTTTACAGTCATTTTCCACTTATACCCCTTTAACCGCTAATCATGTTTTTCCTCCGTCCCTGTCAGATAGTGTCTTTCTGAGATGGGAAAGGCTTGGCATCAGCTCCTTTAAAGATATATACCTTGATAATGTTTTGCCTCTTTTCAACAATTGTCAGATTTTTAGATATTTACAGGTGCAGAGTTTTTCCCGTAATACCTTCCCATCATTTCCTAACCATGATTCAGTTTTAGATGTTTTCTTAACTCCAATTCCAAATTTGAAAGGCTCGATCTCAGTTATTCATAATCAAATTATTCTTTTACGTCCAGAGTCTTTAAACTGTATTAAGATGCACTGGGAGAAGGATTTGGGTGAAGTGTTATCGAATGATGTCTGGGATGAGATTTTGGTCTCATGTTTGTAGGTCTGCTCTTTCAGTTCATTCGGAACAGGATTTTCCCCCATATTCCGGATTGAGATTCCTCCTTTTTTACTATCCTCTTTCTTTTCTCTTGTATTTTGAAGGTACTGACATTATGTGTGGTGCATTCTCCCAGTAATAATGTACGGCTTATTCTTATTGTTTACTGTCTGATTGGGTTTTTTTCAGTTTTAGTGACTAGTTTGGGTTTTGTTTTAGATTGTTGCACTATTTTATAGAATTGTACTTCTTTGGTCACTTTTTATATGTTATCCTGTGATCTTCTCTCTTGTGAAATTCAATAAACAAAATTTAAAAAAAATAAATTTTCAGACAAAGTAAGGATGGACTTTTAAACCAAAAGCCCTTCAAATGTCATATAGAGTAACAACAGATGTCATGATCACAATATTATGAAATGAAAAATTAGTGAACATATCTGTTATAAGTACTCAGTGGTATTTTAAAATAAAGGCCATTTAACTTTGACATAAAGGAAATAAAAATGCTTTATCCAGTATGTTTTAACATGAAGAATCTCACTTCATTTCATGAATTTAGAAATAAACCCATTTCAACTTCAAAATCATCAGTGAACAAAAAAACATATTTACAGCCTTACGCACAGAGGCAACAATGTCCATACCCAGACAACTTTCGTGGAACCATCTCTCTGGTGTCACACTGGATCTGTAAAATATTAAAGTGACAAGACTTAAGATGGCTTTCGTTACATCAGAATAGGGAAGCAAGATCATTGGCAAGAAGATTGACTATTTCTGTATGATTACAAATGTTCATTGCTGGTTTCTGTCCCTTTTACATTCTAATTGAACAATTTGTATCTAGAATATAGATAGAAAAAGCCACAAATACATAGTTGCAAACACTGATATATTACTTCATCACTGGGCATCTTTCTTAATCCACTACTACATCTTCGAAAGAGTAAAGTAAGTTTGTCCTGAGGCATTTGAGATCATTGTAGATGTAATCTTTATTTTGTGAAGCCAATACATTTCCAAAACTCCTTGTAAAAGCATTAAGAAAGGTCAGCTATTTTGTGATATGGCTTGTCCTTCATTTGCTTTTGCCGAAAAACACTCAGCAATAAAGTGCAAACCACTGGCAACAGTTCTCTTTACACTGAATTAATGATGGTTGCACAATTTTCTCCATAAAAAAGTACTTTTAAAATACATGTTTTTTGTCAGTAATATTACATGAAGGTCTTATACCATGGTATGTACATTGAAAAAAACAAACAAACAAACAAAAAAGTTCCATAGCCCAGAAGTGAAAAACTCCACAGGGTAACAAACATTAAGTGCGAAATTGACTTTTCAGTTATCTGGAGAGGATGAATACTAGAATTTAATCCCCTAATTTTAATTATGAACACACCTATCATTACATACATTGGAATTAGGTACAAGATCAAATTATAGGTGTAGATAGTGGTGGTTCTAGCCTAAATGGTGCCCTGATATTGTCAGGGGCAGCCTCTAGCTCAGCGAATAGAGTGTCTGCCCCATGGAAGTTGAGCCCTTTGCAGCAGCCAGGATGCAGTTCCAAACCTGTGGCCCTTTGCTGCATGTCATTCCCATTCTCTATCCCCCTTTCCTATCACCCTCTAACTGCGCTGTAATAGAGGCAATACAAGCCCCAAAAATAATCTCTAAATAAGGATAGTATCAGTGATAATATTACTGAAAGACTGACTAAAAACCACATAAATGTGCTGCAGTTTCTCACAGTGACCACTTGAGGGCAGTGAAAACCAATGACTTTAAATACACATTTGCATTGACTGTTCAACCCTAAACCCAGCATCAAGGCAAACAAAATGTCATGTCAACACTTCTGGTGAAAACTTTGACAATAGAACAACCCAAAAAGAAAGTAATGGTTTTGTTAATTTCCGATTGCTTCAGTGTGATCACTTTAGTTTGAAAGAACACACTTAAGTCTCAGTATATTATCTTGTCTCCCTTGATGCTGCTATGAACATTTGCAATTGATTATCACCACTCTACTGATCTCCACAACAGAAAACAGCATTATGAGCAATACTGAATTTAGAGTTGTTAAAGTAATCGTCTCACTAATGAGAAGTTGAACATCTTAACACAAATAACAAGTATACTAATATTAGCAAGTGTTGCTATGAGCCATGTAAAGAAGAGAGGGCTGTACTTAAAAATGTGACGTTCAAGAAGTTTACTTGATCATTTGTCTGGTAATATACAAACAATTTAGGCTATCCGGCCTTCATCAGTGTGTATAAATGCAGGGATACAATCCCTACTTGAGGAGGTCAGTTAACAGGTGAATATAACCACTAATCACTGTGGCGTCACCAAGCACAGATTCACATAGGACCTCAGAGTTGATCATTGCTATACATTAACATTCTGTCCACTTTTATTCAAGGGCTGTCATTCAGATGTTTTGAATAATATTCATTGAAAAACTAGTTACAAAACAGTGGTAATCATTGGGGAACCTAAAAAATAATGAAGAGTCATTATGTCAGTAACAGCTTTCGAACTGAGCATAACTGGCCGCTGATAAACCCGAGGTACCATTCTCATTACCAACTATGACAAATTACAATGCCTTTGACCAGAGCCACCACCGTGAGTTCCTGTTACCAGTGTTAATTTTGACAGCAATTTCAGATTTAGTCTTAGTCTCAGTCTTGAGAGGAAAATGCTCATTAGTTTATCATTTTTATCCTTCATAGTTTTAGTCTAATTTTAGTCAACGAAAATTCAGAACGTTTAAGCCGACGAAAATTCATGACATTTTAGTCAACTTTAATTTCAGTTTATTTCTATATTTTTATTTTTATTTTTTTCTTTAAACCAATCCAGTGAGGGTAATTCATGTATCATAAATTAGAATCACAGTCACAGGTTGTATAAAAATTTTGCCTGTGGGGATCAACTATGAAGACTGGCAACTGGTGGCTGCTTGCGCCGCTGCCATTCAGCAGCTGACAATCGGAGCTGCTAAGAGTAACTGACAAACTTCAAAAATCCATTCAGCTCCACCACCCACTGTTGAACACACACAACTGCTTATTCATTGCTGAATTACAGCTCACAACTTGCACCAATGGCTGACGCTGCTCCTGTGTGAGTGTTGCTGGCTAGCAAAACATCCTGGTGCAGGCTATTTACTGGAGTTTACCAGGCTGTCGCTTGTGCAGCATTTGAAGGTAATAACAAGCACTGCCGTTCTCGGCTTTAAATGTCCCATTGTCAACCACAAACATTTTTGTCACGCCTCATCTCATCAACGAAAATGAAACATTGATTTTGTCTTAGTTTTTATTATCAAGATCTATTTTTAGCTCGTCATAGTCTAGTTTTTTTCGTGGAAATCAACAGAATTAACATTGCCTGTTACCCAGTTTACCCAGTGTATTACGAAGCAAAGAGCTTAAAGACATTGCTAGAAATGCTGAAAGCCAAATTTTAACCCTGCCAAAGCTGGAAGTCGAGATGATGTCATAAAGCTCTAAAAGAAGATAATGCTTTGAATGCTTCGCCATGATAAGAAATGATAAAAAATGATAAAAAAAAAAAAAAAGCACAACTATATGTAACTTTATGTGCTATTTATTGCCTGAATCCAGACCTTTGAATCCACCCACTCCACTGAGTTCGAGCTGACGTATTCTGGGTCAGCTTCATTTCAGTAGGCTGGTGCACCACTAACACGTATTAAGTGTTTATTTTCCTGAGCAAATTTTAAACAGTGATAATGTCAGCATTTATTACAGTACTGCTCAGGAATACATCACAGTCCAATGTTTTATATTGTTTGATAGCTGTAAATAAAAGTTTTTTTATAAAACCTTCAACAGTCTGGTGGGTGGTGCTGTTCTGGACATCCATCTCTGCTTTTCTACAGCCATAGCAACGTGCATCTAAGTTTGCCACAAAATTTACTGAGCACATTCATGTTCCTGTGAGGATTACCCATTTTATTTTGAATGATCACTGAACTTTCCTCAAGTGGAATACAGTGATCAAAATCAGTACGGTTCACGAAATTCATACTCCCAAAGGGATGAACTCTTTTGATCATGCTGACATCACAGTGTTTCTTCCAGTACCACTCTCAGGACAAAGTTTATATTTTTAGTGAGGTTCTACCAGGAGAAAAAGTCTCTCTGTTTTTCATTTTCTCCACATAGGGTGCAAGTGGGGCTTTGGATGTTAATTTAGAGGCAGCAATATGTAAATAACAGCAATATTTAAAATAAAAATTAAAAAAAAATCTGCTGCAGCTTTGTAGAAATTTTGCTGTCATTGAACCTCTGCATTACAATCTGGGTTCAAACACAAATCTTGTGGAAAGGGCTGTTTTTCCCTTTTCCCTAGGTTCAACGGGTACACCAAAAAACAAACAAACATACAAACCAACAACAAACAACAACAACAACAACAATAACAGAAAAGAACAAAACAAAATATCTGGGTCCCTGAGAAAAGATATAGAGTAACATGAAGGAAGGAGACATCAACAATTGAAGTGGAAAAGAAGATAATAACAGGACATTATAATACAAAAGTAAAGCATGGCAAGTTGGATATTTGGAGGTATTTTCCAGGAAAAATAATAACATCAATTCCCAGGGACACCACATTAATTGTTATTATGAATGTGATTATGTACTAGAATATGTAATTTCGCTACTTATAATCTTTGGAAAGTCCATGACCAAACGTTGATGTGTGACGAAGTTGGAGTGAGAATGTGTAAGAACCCAGGTCCTTTTCCATAAAGTCCACCATATTGTTCTACAGTAGCCCAGAATGGACAAACCAAACACTGACCCTAGATGGGGCCATTCATGTTTTTGCATTTTTACGTCCGCTACCGTATAATTCTCCTACATCCAGAAGAGAAGTTTCAGTTCTGCAACCTCACCACCAGATGCCACTAAATCCTACACACTGGACCTTCAATACAACATACTGCAGAATTAATCTATGAATTTAGCTTTTTCCATGTTATTGTTATTTTCAAACAGAAATTCATTGCTACATTATATCTACACTTACAAGATAATTTGCACTTTCATCCAGAGTGACCAACTGTATACTTATTCTTACATTTGCAGAAACTAATAGTAAAAAAAGAAACCTTGGAGGTCAGGCACCATTGTAAGTGTCTGAAATGTCCCTGACAGATTGTGAATGAAGGCAAAACTGTGAAAGGAGAAACAGTCCAAACAATTCCAGCTGTTATGGTCCTGAATTTTCACACCTGGCTCCACGAGGATGACGCAACATTGCAGCGTCTAACCCAAGAAGTTATTTGTGGAAAGACAACAACCAAATAGATCTGTATTATCTTTAGGGGGAGGAGGTGTTATTTTGTAGGGTAACAACCACAGGTGCAACATGGCCTTTCCATAGTTGTTTTCCAATTCATGATTTCAGCACACCTTATCAGCAATTTTGTTTTATAGAGTTTTAGTCACAATTAGTTAAGTTAAATCAGGGGTCTTCAAATTTGTTAGACCAAGGACTTCTTAGCTGAAAGAGAACTGGAGCAGGGACCCCTACTACATATATTGTATAAAATTGAGTTGCATATTTAACGGGGCAGATGGAGGTTGTCAGGCAGAGGGCCATATCAGCCTCTGGCTACAGTCTTGACCTGAATTTGCTTTTCAGGTAGGTGAGGGAGGGAAATCTACATTTTGACAAAAATAAGTTGTTGCAAAAGGCAAAATACATTGGATTCACGTTAAATGTATTTCAGATATTTTTCAGAATTTTTGAAAAGAGAAAAAAAAACAACTTTAAAAAAATATCAAAAAAGACCTAGGAATTAAATAATGTCCTTGGGATGTGAGAGTTGCTGCAAAATAGATTTTTTTCTCTTATTTATACATATTTCCCATTTTTTCAGTGTTGAGAGTGTTTATTTATACAGACACCGCTGTCAAACACCAGCATCACGAATACAGGAAGTGGTGGGCCACATATGAAGCGCAGCATAAGGATTGGGTTGGTGGATTTCGATACAGGAGACTAAGAAGACTATGCATTCTGTCACAGCACTGCAATGAAAATTTGTCTTTCTGTATTAATCGTAGCCACACTGTTTTCCTAACTTGAACCATAGTTGCCATGCACAGATATGGAGAAAAAAAGTTTGACAATGGCATTTAACATAAAAAAATCATTACATGTAATCCAGGGTTTTTGCAAAATCATGTAGTATCAGTGTTCTGTCTGACAACAAAATGGGTTTGAAGTAACTGTTTATGTCAGTGTTAGTATGGCACAGAAGCTTGTTTTATTCAGTCTTTGCACAATGTTACATACAGTATCAAAAAGCCACAAGATAAGATGACTTTTTTGTCTCCTCTTACACATCTGTGCACACACCACACGGCACATTTGTTTATGCTACAAGTTTTCTCTGGATATTTTCACTGAGCTACAACTGCCTGGCTGAATGTATGATTACAGTATACTTGTATCATGCAATGTTATTTAGCTTTGCTTCACTTCTTAAAGCCTGTGTGACTGACCAATTCACCCATATGACTGAATTGCCAATTTTTGCTGGCTCACTAACTTTGTTCAACTCTGATCATGTGGACAGTCAATCGTGCTGTACAATTAATCTAAATATTATTAAAAATAATAATATAGCCATGTGCAATATCTAAATTGCAGTAGATGCATTTTTTTTTGCATGTCCTGCAGTCGAACATTAAGTGTTAAAGCTGATCCACTGGTGACTTACCTCTTGTCTGACATCAATGTATGCAGTCAGTAATGCACTTTAGGTAGCATTATGTAAATCCAAAAGGAGGAGAAGATGTCTGCATGATGATTTAAACAGCAGATGGCAAAACTGCCATGTCAATACAGAAAAAAGCACAGGTGTAACTGATAATGTTAATGGAAGCTCCACTTTATTTAGATCTGCCAATAATTCAGCATGCACAGTAATAGAGCCCTGAAACTACTAGATAAGGTGACCAAAAGGCCAAACAATCCAGCCCAAAGCCTCAAATTCTAGTTCTGCTGTATTATGCAATGCTGAGAGTGGAGCAGGTTGTGTTGTCAGTGTGTTGTGGGAGGGTAAGATGAAGCTGATGACGTTTGTTGCCCTTTAAAAACATATGGAACAACACACAGAGGAGGTGAGAGGAAAGGTATCAAAACTACAGGTAAGACCTTACACCTGTTGGCATTGTTTTTCCTTTTAGTTTCTTCAAAATAATCCATGCCTTTAGGAGATTTGTCTCTGCATGTTTGTCAAGTGGCATCTCCACTCTTTATCCCCACCACGATGGCATATTTGCTGTGTGTCACTCATGTCTTGATGTTGTGAAAGCATGTTGCACATGACAGGTACTGTCAAAGCTTGAATTGTATTGCAAGCATCTGAAATTACCTCTGCCAAGGAGGTTATGTTTTCGCCAGTGTTGGTCTGTTTGTTTTTCTGTTTGTTTGTCTGCAAAATAACTCAAAAAGTTCTGAATGGATTTTGATGAAACTTTCAGGAAAGGTTGATAATTTCTAGTTGTCTATGTTAGGGGCTCCCTGTACACTTATGAAACCCAATGGAACAGTTTTCTGAGGACACTCAATAGAAAATATGTAAAAAGGCTTAAAAAAAAAAAAAAAAAGCCAGATGGAAAAAAAGGCACACCAAGAGCATTTGCAGGGCTGGAAACATAATTAAGATAATTTCTTTTGTGAATAGAACTTGTGGGGAAAGCCATACAAAACATACATTTTTTGCCTAACCCTTCTTATCATTTAGTAACATTATGATCACATCAGGCTTCCCCTCTTGCTAATGAAAATATACATATTTTTACTACTACTTCATCATTACTTTTTCATTAAGCCATGTGTATCCCCTATGTTTTTTCTTTTTAATGTTTAGATCATTTTCCAGTACTTAGTGATTCTTACTTGACTAAAACGTTTTGTGCCCAACATTTCATAAAACCTTCATTTTATTTCTGTTTTCTTGTTCAAGCATTTTTTTCTTTTTACTATTTCTTCATTTTTTTAAATAAATAAATGTTCCGCTTTGCCATTCATTAGAGATTATTAAGCTACTTCCATAGCAAATATTGTTGTAAATGTAAATGCATGTGGTTGAGGGTTTCATCCTTCTGTGCACTATGACCAACACTGACAAGCAATCAAATGTTTGAAGGTCTGCATTTTAAATAAAAAATAACTAGTTTCATCGTTACAGAAAGTCCAATTTGAAAACAGATTTTTCTTATAAATAAAACAAAAATGACTTGTGACCCCACCAAACTGAACCAAAGGAACTTTCTTAAGGTGTCATTTTTTATCCATTGAATGCAATGCACTTCTGTGTGTTGCAGAAGATGTGCAGACTGATTTGACATTTGACAGACTAATGAAAATTTTAAGATTAAAGCTTTATAAGAGGCACTTTTGGTGAGACATGGTCACTGGTAGATTAATAAATTAAAATGGTCAGTGGGTCTGAAACAAATAGGTCACAAACTGAAGGATGCGTCCACACCATAAAATGCGTGTTTGGAATGATTAGTGATAACATAGAGAGATATGGAATAACAGTCAAACAAACCCAGCTGTTATTAGACTAAATGTTCACACTCTTTTCCTTTGAAGATGATAAACCCTCTCTGACTGCTGAGAACTCAGTGAGTGGAGCATGATTTGACATAGCTGCTTATTTCTATGAATCAGAAGGATAGTGCAACATGGCTTCCCTACATGTTGCCATTTGGCACTATCCTTTGTAGCTGGTCTAGATAATTGAGTTGTTTTCTGTTCCACCTTATGTTTTGTGATTTTTAAATACTGTATTATGTGTCTTAATTCTGTTCCATATAGGGGCTGAAATTACATGTTTAACCAAAATGTTATAATAATTTTATATGTGTCTTCCAGAGGTCCCAAACTATTGAATAGCAGTGGTGGATCACCCTGCTTCACAATGACAGTGCATTGTATTCACAAAAGGGAAATAAAAAAAAAAATAATAATAATAATAAAAAATCTAAGTTTTGTTGTAATAATGATTTCCATCTACCGGTATCTGATAAACATGGCTTTCAACTTCCTCATAATATTGAAATTAAGAACTAATGACGATCTCTGGGCAGTCTTATGACTGGATCTCTTGGGTTTGTGAGATTGTATTCACAATCTTTTCTTGACCTTAATCATACAGAGGTTGCCAGGTGCAGATACTGTGGAAAGAATTTTTAAAACCCTGTCATTGAATCTCTAGTAATAGTGGTCTCCTCAAGATTCAACTCCCAAAATGTCTTTAAACTAAACGTATTGATTTGTTAAAGAAGGCGTAACAATCAAAGAAATATGATCCTGAATGATTTCACCAAGAGGAAGCAAGTGGGGGACCTGAGAGTGATCCTTCAGTCCTTTATTGTTTTCCTGTTGAACTGTAGCCTATAACTATATTGATGTAAACATAATTGTATGGATGGGAAATGATTCATTAAAATTAATTACAAAAAAAAGTGATCCTTTAGCAACCCTACAGAAGATACGTAGCCTGGCGCTGCCAGACCCAATTCGCAAAACGTGAATGACACTGGACACGGAGTATACGTTTCTTCTATTCCCGAGGGGCGGTATCAACAGCTGTCACTCAAAGTGCCCATTCACGCAAATGGAAAGATGGAAAACCAATCAGAGTAAACGAAACGTGTGACGTAGGCTAGCACAACGCCACTGTAAACAGACCAGCAAGCTGCAGCGGAGATGAGCTGTGATGATGTCTGGAAAAGAGTGTTGCGTCTTTGCGGATCTCTTCCTCACTGTGGACTCTGAGTTGCATGGCTGTGATTCCCAGCTTGGTCGCTTCCCTGACCTGGGGGGTATTCCATCAAGCAGACTAAAGGCAAATCCAGGCTTAAATGGCCATGTCTGGCTAATGTGAGCCAGAGTTCTGTTCCATCAAAGTGACTAAGATTAGCCTCACATTGATAACCATGGAAACCATGGTTCTGGCTAAGCCTGATACATCGAGCTAAACTCCGGTTTCCGTTCCATCAAACTGAGCCACAGCTCCGTTCCATCAAGGTGGTTAACCTGAATCCCAGCCTAGTAACCATGGTAATTTATACTGCCGGGCAATCTTGGACGTAGCAGGATTAAGGTGAGGATTAGCTCCATCTATGATCAAAAAATGTTCAATAGACAAGAACAGACACCTAAAAGACAGTTCTGCCAGTGCTTTTACACACTCACAACTGTCATGTAATGATAAAATAATATGTAGATCATAAAATATATAACATAATTAATAAAAAAAATTAACTATTAAAAAATAAATTAAAATGTAATAAAAATAAGATAATTAAAAAGAACAGTAAAGCCAAAATCAATTTAATAAAAACAAAAGTATAATAAAATGAAACTGAGGCATTAAAAAAAAGATTGTACATGAATATGTGGTGTGCTCTCACGAGAGTGTGTTGTTGAGACAGAGACAGGTCTTGAACAAAGTAAATTTTCTCCTGATTTGTCAGTCTGAAATTTGCCATTTTGGTGTCAGAATGTTCTGAAGATATGTGGCTTGTGATAAATGGGTCCAATATTTGCTTCTGTGACTATGGGGCGAAAGAATTGGCCATAATCTGTAATCACGTTCATTTTTCCCACTGAAGTCAATGGACTCAGGACCTGCTGTTAGTCTCCTAAAGGGGCGTGGTGGTCGCGAACCCGACGTGACACTGATACAGGAAACTGACTTGCAGTGGAACGTCTTGGTTTATCCACCGTCTTTGACGAAAGTTAAGCGGGTGAAAGTACAAGTGGGGTTGGTGGGAGGGGTGATAGATGGGTCCAACAACCATTGACTTTTACCCGGGAGGCTGGTGTTCATTTCCCGTAAGATTGTACAGCCAAACCCTGTTCTTTTTCCGTAAAGCCATCCGCATGCTTTTGTTGCCTAAAGCCAATCACGTGTGTAGCCAAAATGTGAACATGTGTGTTTGTTGTTGAAGGGAAAAAACAATTTGTGGTATTGTACCGATGTCGTTTATTTTGAAAGAGACTGTATGCATTGTGCCTGTCCTTTGAAAATGGAAGTGTATTGTAAACAGACAATGCATGTAACAGGCTGAAGTTGAAACTGCGTCCCAGAACATCTACAACCAACACACCCAGGGTACCTTGCACGTCATATCACAACATGGAAAGTTCATGACCAATTGTCGATAGATGATGAGGTTGGAATGAGAATATGATTGGGTCAGCAGCATGGCAGGCGTGTTATGTCGTTGACACACTATCCGCCATCCCCTCCAAAAATTCAGCTCATATATTGTATCATTTCAGAAATGTATCATGCAAATGTGAATTCGTGGTTTGCAAAAACGTGCAATGCCAACATATTTTTCTTGCAACTGAGCTGCAGCCTCATCACAAGCACCAGTAACATGGTGAAAAAAAGTAAGCTGCGGTAGGCCAGTTTCTAAGGTCATTTAACCATCTACGGTGTCATGCAAAATTTTGGGCACCCCTGGACAAAGTTTCTGTCACTGTGAAAAGTCAGTAGAAGATAAACTGATCTCCAAAAGGAATTAAGTAAAAGATGAAACATTAAAAAAAAATTTTTAGTTTTTGATTGGTACAATTTTAAAGTGAAAAAAGGAAAGAACCACCAAAAGTTTGGGCAGACCAAGACATTGAGCTCACAGACAACTTTTACCAGGGTTTCAGACCATAATTAACTTGTTAGGGCTCTGGCTTGTTCACAATCATCGTTAGGAAAGGCCAGGTGATGCAAATTTCAAAGCTTTCTAAATATTCTGAATCCTGAAATCTTGTCCCAACAATCAGCAGCCATGGGCTCCTCTAAACAGCTGCCTAGTACTCTGGAAACTAAAATAATGATGCCCAAAAAGCAGGAGAAGGCTATAAGAAGATAGCAAAGTGTTTTCAGGTAGATGTTTCGTCAGTTCATAATGTAATTACAAAACGTTACCAGGAACTGTGGAGGTCAAGTTGAAGACCACGAAACCTCTCTGAGAGAGCTGCTCATTTGATTGCCAGATAGGCAAATCAAAACTCCTGTTCGACTGCAAAAGACCTGCAGAAAGATTTAGCAGACTCATGGAAGTGTCATCAGAAGAAAATCTTTCCTCTGTCCTCACCACAAAATCCAGTGTCAGAAGTTTGCAAAGGAACATCTAAACAAGCTTGATGCTTTTTAGAAACAAGTCCTGTGGACTGATGAATTTAAAATAGAACTTTCTGGACACAATGCACAAAGGTATGTTTGGAGAAAAAAGGGTGCAGAGTTTCATGAAAAGAACACCTGTCCAACTGATAAACACGGGGAAGGATCGATCACACTTTGAGCTTGTGTTGCAGCCAGTGACACAGGGAACATTTCACAGGTAGAGGGAAGAATGGATTCAGTCAAATTCCAGCAAATTCTGGAAGCAAACATCACACCATCTGTAAAAACACTGAAGACGAAATGAGGATGGCTTCTACAACAGGACCATAGCCCCTTTTCCACCAACATTTACAGGAACTTTCATTTCCAGGAATTTATTTATCTGGGTAAAAGAATTCCTGGTAATCTGTGTGGTTTGTGTTTCCACCTCAAAGTTCCGGAAAATTTATTCAAATCAGGCTGATGACGTAAATGATTCGGCGTGTGCTCTATATTTAGCTCCACTAGCTTGTTGGCTGGTAACATGGTAACCTTAGTGCTGGTAGAAAGAAGAGGGGCTGTTTGTCTCAGCCAGCAGCTAACTTTTAAAGTATTTTAAGATAAGTGTCAAACTAAGTTAGTCTACATACAGACAGATGTCATTTGAGCTTATTAATAACAATTTGCTATTAGCCGAACTAGCATGCTGTCCTTGTGTAAGACATAACGTTGTTGTCTGTGGATGAGACACTGAGCACGGAGCATATTGAATATCATTGTCTACATGTTTACATGTTCATGCTTGCATAACACTTGTATTGATAAGGTATTGGCTTCTTACTTGTAAGGTTTATTGCACTTACAGTAACTCGTGTAGCTCCCGTCAACTCGAGTGATTTTTGAGTTATCTTCACTTCGTTTCCACCAGGGCCCCTCGGCTGTTCACCGGTCACAGTGTGATGTAGGCATGTGTGTGTGGATGTGTGTGTATGTGGAGGAGTTCAGCGCCGGCACAAAAGAACCGATACCGTTAGCGCTTATCAATACTACAGTCTTTGATAATTTAGCCCCGGGGCTAATTTAGTACCGGGTCTCGGTGCCCATCCTTAATCAAAACACAAACGAGGTGAAGCTTGTAGAAATTAAATAAAGTTTGCAGCCACACTGGCACGGTGCGGAACACTGCAAGTGTGTGTTCCACCAATCAGCGTTC
Organism: Epinephelus moara; assembly: GCF_006386435.1. NCBI lineage: Eukaryota > Metazoa > Chordata > Actinopteri > Perciformes > Serranidae > Epinephelus > Epinephelus moara. The sequence continues at coordinate 6,693,465 of NC_065513.1, forward strand.
TTCAGCAAACAGCCCCGTCCCTCAAGAATTCCGGGGAATCTGAAAAGTCCTACCCTCTTACTAGGTACTTTTTTCAGGGAAAGTTTTTTCCCTGGGTAACGATAAAAGTTCTTGCGGTGGAAAAGGGGCTAATGATTCTAAACAGACCTTGAAATCCACAATGAACTACCTTAAGAGGCGCAAGCTGAAGGTTTTGCCATGGCCCTCACAGTCCCCCGACCTAAACATCATTAAAAATCTGTGGATAGACCTCAAAAGAGCAGCACATGCAAGACGGTCCAAGAATCTCACAGAGCTAGAAGCCTTTTGCAGAAGAGTGGGTGAAAATCCCCCAAACAAGAATTAAGAGACACTTTGCTGCTTGCAAAAAGCATTTAGCAGCTGTGATACTTGCCAAGGGGCCTGCTACTAAGTACTGACCATGCAGGGTGCCCAAACTTTTGCTTCAGGCCCTTTTCCTTTTTTGTTATTTTGAAACTGTTACAGATTGAAATAAAACAGTAATCTTGCTTAAAATATTGAAGGAATGTGCCATTTTTAACTTCCTGCCTTTTGGAAATCAGGTCATCTTTTTCTTGCTTAGCTATACATAGGAAACGGAATTTCGGCGAGGATTGCCCAAACTTTTGCATGCTACTGTAAAAGTGAAAAATTTACAAAAAAGTTAGGTTACATTTTAGTTAGATTCTGCCTCATTGATCACTTTATTTTTTATTATTATTTATTACCCTCCTTCTTGGTTAAACAAATTGGCCATGTGTATGTGCAACACCTCAATGTCAAATAATTGCTTGTATTAAAGGACAACTTCGGTATTTTTCAACCTGGGCTCTATTTCCCCATGTGTATGTGTGCGTATGATTCTTGGGTACAACTCGTTCTAAAATTGGTTCAGTGTTGAGCCGCGAAACGAGCTAAAACGGTAATGGGGGCAAATGCGTCCCGTATAAAAGTGCTTTTTTTCGCCACTGACCGGTTCAGATCGTCAGTGTTATCTCTGTAAATAGCATATGGTTGCGGCCCTGGGGCAGTGGTGAGTGTGAATGAGTGAAGTCAGCTGTCAGTCAGTGTTGGAGCAGAAAGGCGGAAGGTGTCCCCGCTCGGTATTGTAAATAAGTATGTGTGTGTGAAGTGTGTGCTTTTTCGCCACTGACCGGTTCAGATCGCCAGTGCTATCTCTGTAAATAGCATGCTAACTTAGCCTTTCCCTTACCTCTGGGCTGTGTGATGTCACGAGCTTTGCTCCACTGTGTCTGTAGCTCTCTCTACTCGTGGGACAGCCGTTTTCTTGAGGAAGAGGTGTTTCGGGATTGGATGTCTTCTCTTCTTCGGCTGGCAGTAGTCATCTTGGGAGAAGTGAGCACTGCAGACCCGATGGTCTGCAAGGCGCAGTGTCTGGACAGGAGTGTTAGCATCCATTTGTAGCACAACTAGCCACAACTTCAGCATCTCGCCGTCCGACTAAGGCAGCCTATGAAAGCTGTACGGGGTGTTGCGCGACATCTTGTTCTTGCGTTTGGGAAAAAGACCGAGCGGGGACAACTTCTGCCTTTCTGCTCCAACACTGACTGACAGCTGACTCCACTCATTCACACTCACCACTGCCCCAGGGCCGCTACCATATGCTATTTACAGAGATAACACTGGCATTCTGAACCGGTCAGTGGTGAAAAAAAGCAATTTTATACAGGACGCATTTGCCCCCATTACCGTTTTAGCTCGTTTCGCGGCTCAATACTGAACCAATTTTAGAACGAGTGGTACCCATGAATCATACGCACACATACACATGGGGAAATAGAGCCCAGGTTGAAAAATACCGAAGTTGTCCTTTAAGCTCCCCCTGTCTCACATCCTCAGTAACATTAACAGGAGATGATGAGGGACCTGCTGCTCCACTCCACTCCACTGGCTGTTTGATATGCTGGGGGTCACATATGGTTCATGAAGTTAAGCTTTCGGTTGACTGCTGATGCATATAATGCCATAACACTGTCGCTACGATGGTAATTTGTGATACTGAATCATTTATGTTATACAATGCAAATATACTCCAAGCAAGATGACTGACAGCCTCCAATCTAAACAACTTCTGGCAGCTAAACCACTCTTTAAATGTGATCACCTTTCTTTTGAAAGAAGTCAGCTAAAAGTTGTTTTCCCTCAGCTTGCTTTCTCTCCCTTTCTGTTCTTTCTTTTCTTTTTTAAAACAAATTTAGTTATGTCAGTAATTACCCAAAAATAGAAATTGCAAAGAAAGCCAAACTTTTCATTTCAGGCTTTTTGAGTGACCCCCTCTCATTTGAGCCATGGGTAATCAGTCCTACTTAACCCCCACTACGACACCCCTGCATGAGGTCTAAGTGAGGTAAAATAGTGCAGTCACACAAGCAAGTCAAGTGTGTGTCATAAGACCCTCACAAGCAGTGATTCATTGCTGTGTAAATCCATGTCCCCTGATTAAAATGCATGCTGTTCCTCCTCCACAGCATCCTATGAAGTCATGGCCTCCAGTCGTCCCCTCCTCCTGTTGGTCCTCTTGTGCAGTCTGACTGTGACTGAAGCCCAGCTGAGGCTGTTTAACCTGCGGGCCAGCGATCTTCCCTCCAACATCCTGGGAGCCACAGATGGTTATGTCAAGGTTTACTGTGGCGCCACCTATGTGGGTGAAACATCTGTTCGCAACAACAACCAAAACCCCTGGTGGGAGGAGGAGTTCACCCACTTCAAGGCCCAGGAGAATGAAGTACTGAGGCTGGAGGTTCATGACAGTGACTTCTTCTTTGATGACCTGGTGGGAGTTTGCCAGAGAGAGATGAAGCAGGGGACCCATGAGCACGACTGCTACCTGGAGAAAGGCGGGATCCTCCATTACTCCTACACTCTTGGTTGAAAAAGTCATAGATGCATGTGACCCTGTGACCTGATCTGTATTGATCACAGTATGACTAATTCTTGATGCATGGTTTTAAGAGACTAGTGCATAGGTTCTCTGAGTCCTCATCCCAGTATTTAGGGTTTTGATCAATCACATCATTTTCACATTGCCCAAAAACATCTTAACTACTTTATTCACTCAACCTTGTGAACCTTCATTCCAATCTCTTTATGCTTAATCATGGATAACAACCCCGCTGCCCTGTTTGTCAAATAAAAATAAACCTTCCCTGCAACAAGTACATCACCTTTTTTTTTTTTTTTTTTTTACAAATGTAAATTAATATAATAATAATGGACAATAATTTTGTGAATGTTATCCAGTTTCATTCAGAGATGTGAATATAAAATGTGTACAGTGTTGATATTTGGGGTCTAGACTCTGACCTTGTCATTCTCCACAAGGAAAAATCAAACCCACCATAGCTGGCAGAGGGCACTGACAGTTTAAGGTCACAACCACAGTAATATGTTCTTGTTTTAAAATGAAAACAACTGATACAGACTGATCTCGACTGATTAATATGTGTATATATATATATGGTATGGTACGCTGTACATAATCACGGAAACTGTCAATGTGTCATTCTGTCAGTCAGTCATTTCTGTCTGTCCCACGTTTTTCTACTCACTGACATGGTCAATCTACTGTACTTTCAATAAATTCGTACTACTTTCAACGACTTTCAATCGTACCATCAAATTCACAAAAACTCTGTCTAAATTCTTTCTCTTTCTCTTCTTAATGGGTTCAGTTGACTATTTAATCTGCAATTTCCTATGACCTGTATCCCAAACACACACCATGTGAAAATGTACATGGGCAAATGTGCACTCAATGGGTATGGACTAGTCTCTAATAAATTTTCTAAATACACATTTTCATCTTTGGAGCCTGCCTAAATAAACATGTGTCATGTTAAACAACTAGTCAGCCCTTTAAAAAAAGAGAACATTTTTCAAACTCATCCCACTGTGGGAAAATAAATAAAACAGATTATCAACTCCACACACCACCACCCCTATATAGTTTTATAGCCATACATTCTAAAAAGCCTCCTGTTTTAAGACACATACAGCTATGTTTTAAAAACAGGAGGCAGCCAGATCAACTTGTGACCACACTGTCAATGCAGCTGAGGAACATTTTAGTATTTTACTGGTTTACAACACAGAAAGCAGCTTAAAACCAGTGAATTCATAAATATAGCGTTCATTGTAGTGCTACAGACCAATAAAGCCAATATTTATGTAATCACATGGACATTGTTTATGCAGCAGCTGTTTAACAGATTCATCAACCCATTATGGGCTAGATTCAAAATCACACCATTCACAATCAAAGAAAAAAATTTAAATTACAGGGTGATCCAAATTGCGTGAATCTTATCATGGCAACTCATAATGTGACTCAGTAGTGTGTATGGCTCCCACGTTCCTGTGTCCACTCCCAACAACGTCTGGGCCTGCTTCTGCTGAGTCAGCAGATTGTGTCCTGGGAGATCTCCTCCCAGACCTGGATCAGGGCATCATTGAGCTCCTAGACAGTCTGTGGTGGTACTAGGTGGCGTCAGATGCACTGATACATAACGTCCCACAGGTGCTCAATTGGATTTAGGTCAGGGGAACAAGAGGACCAGTCAGTAGCATCAACGCCTTATGCTGCATCTGGTTTAAGTTATGTTTGGGAGCAATAGAGTACACTTGGCCATGCCCATTATGATTTTTCACTACCTCATGGAGACAATTTTCTAATGTATCCTGTATTTTTTTTCTACCTTGAATGCTATAATCGTAGGTATACAGTCTGCCCCCCCCCCCTTCAGGTCACAGTCTCTTATCCCCTTGTCATGCCACTCCGTCTGCCGATGGGCAGCTGCTTGCAGACCTTCTTTTGTCCCTTCCGTAGCCATCTAGAGGCACAGCCGATGGTCCCTGATCCACTCGCGAACAGTGCCAGTTTCTCCTCCAGCTATCTGGCCTGAGGGGAAATCAATGGGTACGAGAGGATCCTGACCAAACATAAAAAGGTGGGGGGTCTCAAAAGTGGATTGGTGTAGGGGGGGTATTGTATGTAAAAATGATTTATTTTGGCCAGTTGGTCTTGTGTTCGGGTGGAAGAATACACAGAAGCCCATGAAGTGTCCTGCTGAATCATTCACACTTGCCATTGCCTTGGGGGTGGTAAAGGGTGGTGTGAGTCTTTTGGATCCCATAGACGCCACACAGCTGATGAATTACAGTACTCTCAAAGTCACAGCCTTAGTCTGATACATCTTTAAGAAATGATCATTTGTAGCATAACAACAATTAACTGATTAAACCATTTTTATGCAGATTAAGTAAACACAATGATTTATAATGCTCAAAATATAATTCCCACGCACCACTTTTCTAGTCTATATTGTGGATTGAAAGTGGATATTTCTTGAGCTGTATTTTCACACTGTGCTATTCTTTGATGTAAGGTCATGCTCAAAGAAGTGTCAGTGTGCTCAAAGCTTTCCGTTATGTCACATCCGCTCTCAAACCTCTTTGGCTTTGAAAAAGTAAATGTCTTGTTTCCTAACAGCCCATCTCTGACATGCCAAACACAGTTGATGTGAAACTGCTTTATTCAGTGTTACTGGTTAAAATCACCTAGTCTGTTTCTTTTGGAGAGGAAGAAATAATAATAATAATAATTTGGCTCCCAGTAAAAATCTTAAGTGCTATATTGTAGGCAGCAAGTCCAGTTGCCTACAATATAAGTTTCTTTCTCACCCTGCCATTCACTCCTTGCACACATGCTCACTCACTATTTATAGTTGTCATTGTCTGGGTCTGTCAATTGAGTCATCGGCTGTTCTTCGGCTTATTCACAATCAGCCAATAGCACAGTGACACACCTTCTCTGTCAGCCTGTCATCTTACTGCTCCTCATTTTAAATATGGCTCTTTCTCTGCCATAATTCTGTCTTGCTGCAGTTGTGCGCACCCTTCACCTCCCCATCACCACCCAGTCTTTACAGATTCATCAGCTTCATCTGCCTCAGCAGTCAGCAGCCTCAGAGTCAGCAACCACCACCACCACCACCAGTGTCTAGACTCCATGGGTTGATTTATCCTGCTGTCATATAGATGTCCCTTGATCACAAAATATCTCCCTTTGGTGTGAAGTGCCATAGACTTCTGTCAAATCTTAATCAGCACAAATCATCTGTTAATCAGTACACTCATATTCTCATATAGAAATTGCTGTATGAATGCTGGATGTTGAAAAGCTAATGCTACACTGTTGTTGCCTTTATGTGTGTAAAAAGGTGAAGTAGTAAGAATAGCTGGATAAAGAATGGATTTAATTAGTGTGGATGCCACTGAAAGCTGAATGACACCAATAATGTAAAAAAAAATAGAAAAAATTTCAGGTTTGTTTAGAATTTGATGCTACACTGAATCGCTGGCTTTAGGTTGGATAATGCCTGTAATATATGACAGATGTGAAACACTGTAAGGTTTGAATTGAGTATAAGTATGAAAAGTAGTGAAGACATAAAATATGCTTTTAAAATGCCTGAAAATGTCTAGGTTTTTTTTTTTTGTGTGTGTGTGTGTGTGTGTGTGTGTGTGAAACTGCACTAATTGGCTCATCAGTCAGCTCTGTGGCTCTGTTTATACCTGGTATAGGCAGTAGCTCAGTCCATAGGGACTTGGGTTGGGAACCGGAGGGTCGCCTATTTGAGTCCCCGTCCGGACCAAATATGGAGTGTGGACTGATGGCTGGAGAGGTGCCAGTTCACCTCCTGGGCACTGCCGAGGTGCCTTTGAGCAAGGCACCGAACCCCCAACTGCTCGGGGCGCCTGACCAAGGGCAGCCCCGTCACTCTGACATCTCTCCACTTTGTGCATGTATAGGTCCTGTTTGTGCATGTGTGTGTCTTTCAGACCTGTGTGTAATTGACAAGCAAGAGTGAAAACATTGAATTTCCCCTCAGGGGGATTAATAAAGTAAATAAAATTAAATAAAAAAAAAAAAAATTAAATTATTAAAATGCATGTTGGGTGATCCAATCACAGGCGGACAGCTCTAAAAAGAGGAGTTAACAGTCACCAAGATCCACTGTGATCCAGTCATTCAAACCACTTGCAGAAATGGTCTGCGACACATTTGAGAACAAATCCTCGGTAGTGTAAATGCTAATGTGCCCTGATATGTCGCTGACAAGGACTATGTCATTCGCGCAAGATGTGGTGGTTGTTTCGGTTACAGTACGATAACACTCTATAACTTGCACATTTTATGAAGAGTTGGACAAAGTGTTGCGTGACCATCCACTGTTTTGTACTGTGGAAGGAGATGTGTTTGGGAATTCTGCTGACGGCAATATCTCCAGCTGTACCGACACAACCTCAACCATGACTAGCAAGCAGCTAGCCAGAGTATGGATGTACAGTAGGCTTTGACCTTGCAGCTTAAGTAACATAGGCAGTAGGCAGTAGGCAGTAACAAGATCTGGTAACGTAGTAGCAGTAGTAGTAGTAGTAGTGGTAGTAGTCAGCTACAGATGCATTGTAGACACGGGTGTTATTGGTGATGTGTCTTAGCTGTCCACTTGTGTTTGGATCACTGAAACACGTGGAACAGATGTAAACAGTGCCCATGTTACCACCTGCAGTCAACGGTTGCCATAGTAAAAAAAAAAGCAAATGTTAAGTGACACCCATCTCAGAGAGTTAATTTCACAGAGATTAGGCTGAGGTACACCTCTCATACTCCTGCTTCTGACTCAAAGACAGTAACTCATAATCATAATACCATGAGAGCTGTGGAACATTTTGAAGTTTGAATGGAGTTTCTATGTGAATGTATGAATGAGGAGATAAGACTCAAAAATATAAGAAATAGCATTTTCTCCATCATTTGATTGAGGAAAATTTCTGGGAAAATGTTGAATATTTCTTAAAGTATGAAAGCTATAAATTATTAAAGTACTAGCCAGCATGTTGTAATTCAGCAGCAGTAAAATAAATATAAAGATTTAGAAGAACATAGTTTTTCTCTCTGCAGCTAACAGCTTCTGTCTGTAAAGCTGAAAACACACAGGTGCCTCCATCAGGACACACTGGACGCATTGCGCTGCAGCTCGTCAACAGATGACCATGCAGAGTTATCAAAGGGATTATCAACCAGCAGTCAGTGAACAACCGTGAAAGATCAAAGAGGACATTCACATCCAATGACTATCTGGCGAAAGACAGTTTGCCATCTCTACTCCACTGAGGACCTCCTGTTATCATTTGACTAGAATTCTGTATTTAGGTTATGAAATTAAAACAAAACCATCTCTATGATAACTAAGCAACTCCATCCACTGCAAAAGGAAATGAGATGTTGAAATCTCTGGAAATAAGTAATTTAGACCTTGTGTTAAGAATGTTTTGGTCAAATCATGTAGCAATTCTGAAAAAGTGCTTACCACATTTTTTTTAAATTATTTTCTCAGCTAATTATAATGCAGAATTTCACACTAAAGTTAAATTAGACTTTGTTGTATGTTTCATTACGTAGAGCTCAAACTGTCCCTGTTGCTTGTATGACAATATGAAATTCTGTCATGAGAAGTTTAAAACGGTACATCAACACAGGCTCAGAATTCCAAAACTGTATGACCAGCAAGTCTTAAAAGCACATGTGAGCTGGCATCAGCAATGGCATCATAGGTATAATACAGCACTGTATGACACTGGTAAGAGCACATGCATTTTTTCCCTTATACTTGCAATATTTTATTCTAATGACCAAAAGTTTCCTCGAAGTTGGCCAGCTGTTTTATCTGCTCACTCTGCATTGAGTGGCGTCTCCAAAGCATTTTCTTGGACTTTAGATCCTTCGGGAAAACAGGTGCACAGGGTAAAATAGGCTTTGACCCTGTAAGAACACCATTCAGTGTCTTGCTACTTCCACTCAAAGGGTAGGAAGAATTAGAGCTGACCCCAATATCTGGTATAGGAGCATGGGGATTCAGAGGAGGAAGATATCCAGGGCGAGTGTGGGCGATGTGATCCAGAAGGAGAGCCCCTGAGCCTCTTCGCTCCAGCCCAGCAGCACCTCGTTTCTGGACAGTGCTCTCCAAGGACTCCCTGGACCCTGACAGAGTGGAAGATCTGCTGTTGACCAGCTTGTGCTTTTCTGGTCCCACTCCAGCTCCACCACTGTTTTTGGAGTTATTGTCTTGGCTGCCAAACTGAGGTAACTGAGAGTCAGAACTGTAGTGGTCAATACCAATGTTCCGCCGACGGAACACATTTTGCAGACTGGAAACATTCAGTTGTCTGAGACAGTCTGAGGAATCTTCATCCACAGGGCTTGATCCATGAGGAAAGGGGAGACTGTCATGATGCAAGTTTGGGTGTGATGCAGAATGCGGTGAACTTGCAGCACTGTCATATGACATCTTTCTACCAAAGCTTTTTCTTCCACCTCCTCCCCTTTTCTCATTTCCTGACATGTTCTCTAGTGCTTTCAGAAGCCCTGTTGCATCTTTGACATCGATGCTGTTGTGGCGTGAAACAGCTGGAGGTCTTCCATGAAAGGCCAGGCCATTGACTCTGAAGGACAACTCCTCCTCAGGTGTAATTTCCACTGACTCCTCTGTCAGAGAGGAGGCCTGACTCTGCTGGAGCAGCAGGGAAGGACTTTTGGACCACTGCTCTGAGTGTAGCCTCTGGAGACTAAGCCGCTTATCCACTCCAGGAACACGTAAAGGACTAGGATGTTGGATTGGAGAACCTGGTCGAGATGTGACCAGGCCAGGCCCTGAGCCTAAACACAGGGGATCCCTGAGGCCAAGAAGGGGGCTACTGGGTTGGGAAGAAGCACCTGCTATGAAGCCCTGTGAAGGAGATCGCAGTGGGACCTCATATGGAGACAAGCAACAAGATGCTGGGGTGTAATGCATCCGCTCCTCAAGGTCCGTAGGTGGAGGGACATTGAGGTATTGCTTTGTCATTTGGTGGCCAGATGGCAGTTTGTTTGTGGTAATGATGATAACCTCCTTTCCCTTTGCTTTACAGGCATCCAGTAGGACCCTGAGGACACCCCTGTTGCCTGAATTGACTGCATAAACCAATGCTGATAAGCCTGCATGATCTTCCAAAGTTGGATCAGCTCCACTGCTCAACAGGAGTGACAGAATTTCAGCTCCAGCTTGTTCAAGACATGCATGCATCAGAGCTGTTTTTCCTGTTTTGTCTTGGATGTTTGGATCAGCACCATTTTCCAGAAGATACCTATAGGGAGTAAAGATCACTTTGATTACACAAGGTACCTCCTGAAGTGAAAGCCAGTAATTCTCAACAAACCATGTGGATCTAAGAATCAATAGCACACATGAATCCTGATAGAACGTACCGAACCATCTTGTGTTTGGGAACACTCTGTGAATCTGTATGCCGAGTTTTGCAGGCCACCATAAGTGGTGTCTCGCCTTGTTCATTACTCTCATTTATGTAGGCCCCTCCTTCCAGGAGCAGCCGAGTTAGACGTAGACGACTCAAATAGACAGCCTTCAGCAGAGAATTGCCATCTGTTCGAACCTCTGTTGACTCATTCATTGTAAAGGTTGTGGCTGCCTCTAATCCACCTTCAGTGTCTCTCATGAAGACTTGTTGCTTTAGTCCAAAGATCCACACAACCCCAGTCCCTGCAACAGAGAAAGAGAAACACTAGATTCTCAGATATAAGATACATATGTGTTTGCTGTGATTCCAGACTCCTCCAAACCCATCCTCAGTCTTCTCTGCACATACTTATACCTGTGCAGTCTGAGATTCTCACATACTTGCTGCACATATATAAATATTGATTTTCAAAAACACCTTGTATGTGATATATTGTAATACCTTTTCAACTACAGAAAATTAAAAACCCTGTATCTTAAACTGAAACCATTGTCCCAGGTTATGTAGGTTATTCAGGTGTTATTCTGATTCAGAATACCTAATGTGTGTTTTGCTGCGAGACGATAGCTGACTTGGGATGTACCCAGATTTGGAGAGCTGGTCACAGGGTGGGAGCTGGTCTGGTCCATTCATTTTGCTCCGCTTTGTTGACCCCCTACTGTGGGTGGGGGCCTTATGTTACCTAAATGATACTGACATTTGAAAGTCATAATGTTTAAATGTGAAAGAGTAGCAGGTGACACCTTGTACTGTAGCCTCGGCTACCAGTGTGTGAATGTATGTATGTATGTGTGTGGGTGAATGTGACTGATAGTGTAAAAAGTGCTTTGAGTGGTTGGAAGACCAAGTGCAGATTCATTTACCATTTATTGGCAAAGTTGTGATCTTTTAAAGTGGGGTTGTGTGAGGTACTTATCCATAGTCAGTGTATTACATAAAGTAGATGTCAGTTAGCATTCCCTGAGTTTGAAAAAGCATAATGGTGTCCAACTCGGTAGCTAAGCAATGTACCGCTTTGGACGAGGCCAGCAACAAATCATATTTTAGCCACCTAAAAAAATCAGTATCATTTTAAGTGTATGCTATATTTAGAATATTTTCACTGCTTTAACCTCTGTCAGCCATTTCCGACAGGGAAATAGGCCATTATATCGCTCTCTTCAAAGCCAGACTCCATTAAGAAAACAGTGAGATTCCACATTGTTGAATACAGGAGCTGCTGGTCTACTGCCGCCTCCATCAGTGTGTATTTTGTGTTTTTTTGTGTCACTTTGGTGTTAGCAAAGGTTAGTTCAGATTCACCAAAGTCGCATAATAACACAACCAAACTTACTGATGGAGGGATCTGATGGCTTTGATGAGAGTGCAGATGAGGAACTGAAGCCGTTAATAGCTTCCCCTTCGGAACGGGTTGTCTGACAGCAAGGTAAAGCGGTGAGGAAATTCTCAGTACAGCGTACACCTACACTGATATAACATTTTTAGGTGGAACTTTTTCAGGTGGCTACAAAATAAGTTTTGCTGTTGCCTCCCATTCACAGCGGTACATTACTATGCTTCCATGTCAGTGTTCCTGCCTGCCTCGCCAAACCGATGGCATGCCGAAAGACATCTACTGTATGCAACACACTGACAATGGAAGAGTACCTCATACAGCAACAACAACAAATAAATCCAAACTATCCATTTAATTGCATTTATCTGGTTTGCTGATTTGTAAGACATGCTTGAAAACAAGGTAGAATGTAGAACCTACACCTTGGATGTTATCACATATGCTCACTTTAGGACCATGATTTGCCCATTAGTGTGAATGTGAGTGTGAATGGTTTGTCTGTCTATGTATGTTAGTCCTGTAAATTCCTCTCCAAAGTGTACTTCGTCTCTCATTTAGTGCATGCTGGGATAGGTTCCAGCCCACTCTTGACCCTGAACAGGGTAAACAGATTAGAAAATGGATGAATGGTATCCATAGCAACATTTGATTACCAAATTAGGTGACTGTAGCACACTCACAACATAGATGTATTGTTAATGTCTCAGGAAAGTTCATAGCACACTGAAATGAATGCAAACTGATGACTGCCTGGGAGGAAGGAGAAATACATTCAAAACATTTGAAAATCTATGAAATGCTTTAAAAAATGGTTAGTGTAATGTAAAATATACACAAATGCACAAGTGGTCCTTGAAACCCATATTGTGATAAGTGTTATTCAGTGTTGAAGAGAGTCTACCACAGAGCTGAATTTTGCATATGATGTCATGACATTTCTGTTTGGATGCTGAATAATTTTGCAGTTAGCAAAGCAGCAGTTGAAGCAGCAGCTGTATCTGCAGTGGCGCCCATAAAGAAAGGCTGGTGGGGGGGGGGGGGGGGGGGGGGGGCAGGTCAGGTTTTATCTGCCTATTTCATTACACTGCTGCTGTTCTTATTTCACGTTGACAGCTACTCACGTTGGCACGACCAAGGCTGTCCCATTTAGAGGGCTCCTTCAAATGCGGCAGAGGAATGGTATTGGTAATGGACCTGCATTTGTATAGCGCCTTTCTAGTCATCCGACCACTCAAAGTGCTTTTACACTACGAGTCACATTCACCCATTCACACACCCATTCACACACCGATGGAAGCATCATCGGGAGCAATTTGGGGTTCAGTATCTTGCTCAAGGATGCTTCGACATGCAGACTGGAGGAGCCGGGGATCGACCCACTGATCTTCCAATTGGTGGACGCCCCGTTCTACCTCTGAGCCACAGTGGCCCCAAATACAGCCTTCTTTCTCAGAATTTGGAGGATGCAACTGATAAATACTTCGTGGCGCAGCTTATCCCAAGATGCATTACGCGCCGGTGCCGATTATATATTAAGTTAACTAACAGTTGTTAACTAGCTAATGGTTAAAGGAGCTATATGTAAGAAATCTGAAGCAAATAGTCGTAAAATCCTCCTAATATGTCACAGAGACTAAGGAATAATGTTCATATAACATACTGATCTCACCGACAACAATAGTACGGCCAGAATATTCGCATTTAAAAAAATATTTTATGGTCCGCAAATCATGTTTAAGTTTTGAATTTGTGTTTTGGCCTGTTGCGCCACCCACCACCGTCTACCAGTCACACAGTCAGCAGAGTCTCAGCATCAGTTAAAGTTACGACTGACCTACAGCAACACGGCAAGCAGCATTAGCAGTGTCCCAGTACATAGCATTAGCAGTCTCCTCAGCTGTATTCTGGCAGCAGCGTTAGCAGCAGAGAAGCTGGACTTGCTTGAACGGTCCGCTGGAAAACCGAAGATCAAGGACGCGGCGACACGGCCCTGCCACGGCAGCCGCCCGTGGGCAAACAAATCAGTCTCCAGCGTGCCGCTGTCCAGCAACCTAGAATCTGTAGGGGAGGGGGGGCGGACACGACTCGCGGCAGTATTTTGAATTTGAGTGCAGTAACCGTTTTGGCCACATTCTTACATACAGCGCCTTTAAGTGTTGTTTACATTACTATTATCTAAAAGCACACAGCTTAAACAATCTTAATTTCAATTACCAGTTTACCTGAAAACGGTCCATCAGCCTGAAATATATCAGACAGCGGCGTGAATCATCTCAAGTATTTACCTGTACAATAAAAAAATCTGTCTGTCTGTCTGTCTGTCTGTCTGTCTGTCTATCTATCTATCTATCTATCTATCTAGTACAGCTAGTTGCTAGGTAACAGTAACGCCAACTGGCTGAGGTGAGAACAACTGGTGATGCAACAAGGAAATCCTCTGCAGACCAGACCGTCCCATTTCGGAGACCTTCGGTTGTGTGAAGCATGATAGGTTCTCTGGGAAGGGGCTAGATAAAGCATGAGATTCCCTAACTCTCATATTGACATAGTTTTAAACTAGACTCAACAGCATAATGGAATACCTGAACAACAGTTATGGGTTTTGGTTTTGATGTGCCACCCCAAGATTTTCAGTGGCCCTATCTGGGGGTGACATTGTTTATCTGGCATCCTTGTACCTCTTTAAAGGTCCTGACACACCAAGCCGACGGTCAGCCAATGGTCAGTGTTGCTGTCAGTGAGCCTCTGTCGCCCTAGTCAATGCATTGTGTCTCACACCATTGGACCCCATCAGCTCTTTTGGCTGATTCAGCATGTTGAATTGGAGTCGGCAATGGCAGAGTCTGTCAGTGGATAAAATCACTCTGATTGGCAATTCAGCTCAGAACGCGAAAGAAGAAACGGAAGTGAGGAATGTAAACAAAAAGCTAAAGTCAACAGGAAGTGAGACCAAAACAAAATTAACACACAGGGTATTTTTCTTTAGCTACTGAGCTATGTAGCAGAAATGTTACATTATAGTTTTAGTTAATGTTCACTGGCGCATGGACAATATGCTCTGTTCTTTCAAAATTAGATTGTGTTGTTAATGTTCTAACTGGCTAAATAGAGACATGATGGTTTTAAGGTTTCCCTTTTGGATTGACAAATACAGACTACCGCCATCTCCTGGTGTTAAGAGTTATTTCCTCTCAGGATGTATGTGCTGGCTGGCCATCGGCTGCAATCTTTGCGATGTGTTTATGTGCAACTATTTGGCTGAGACACAGGCGACGTGAGGCAGTGCAGCAGTTGGCTGTCATTACCCCCAGTTCTTTGAATTCGATTTGGTTTGTCTGGGCCCTAAGAGGCCTTATGGTTCCTTAAATTCTCTATGATTTTAGGACTCCTGATGAAGATGACGCACCCATACGTCTGCATTTCACTTGAAGATTCACTTGTATAGTTGCCACTGTCTTTGCAGATGAAGATTCACAATGGCAACTGCTAAGAACCCAATTATCCAATCAGTTGTTGAATGTAGAGAGAATGTGAAGCGATGGAAGTCAGACAGCTAAAGACCATAACTTCTGTTCCTTTATCCTTCCAGTTTCAGACAAGAACACAATGTGTTTGTCATCTTCTCTTGGACTGTCTGTATTCACTTCTGCAGCCTATTGTGTGTTTGGCCTTGTGTTTCTCTCATTCACATCTGTAAAACTCTGTGACCAGTGACATATTTTAACTGCGTAGGTGTGTGTGTGTGTGTGTAAAAGTAAGGTATAAAGCATGTCTGTAAATGCAGCACAGGACAAATTATATAATGATGCAAAAACACTGCAATGTACTTTTCAGTGTAAACACTACCTGTACTTTGCTCAGGAGTTGATTGTAGCTTAGCCCAAAAAGAGACCAACTTATTTAATCAAACAGATAACGTGCAGTCACCCCATATGTGTCAGATGTTAATTCTGGGTACATTACAGGGATCACACAACACAATATTATAGAGTCCAATAACAGCCCAACTTGACAAGTGTGGAGAGGCTGGAACAAAAATGGTAATCCTGTATAGTGTGTCATCATGGAAGATTGTCGACACAGTATCTGGACACCTCATGACATCCAAACAAAAATAGTTTTTTTGCCTGCTTTCACTTAGTTTGAATATTTCTATATCATCTTAAGTGACATTGACCAATAGGAGCACAGAGCTCTCTTCAGCTGTAAACACTGGGAAGAGAAAACGTAATGATTTAATTTCAGTGAACCTGTAACTATCTGACTATCTTCCTCAGGTCAGGAGCATTATACCAAACGTTTCAGAATTGGGGCTTTGGCGTCACCCTCCTCACACATACGTCTGCTGCTTACGCACACACTCACACTCTCTCTAAGAAAAAAGACAGAGGCCACCTTCACCACCCAGTGACCATGAATAGTTTCAGCTCCACTTCTCTTCACAAATCTCCAATTACTGACAGAAACACTTGCTGTCAGTGCTGTGATGCAAGTCCTGAAAGACAGCAAGCTATGATTAATTGGGGTCCAATTTGTACCCGCAATGCCTCTCCAATTATTGTGTAGTAGCTTAATGTGTAGGTATTATGCTGCGACACAGGAACTGAACTATGGTGAGAAGAATTTATACATTTGTATAAGTCCTGCTATTTTGCTTCCAGGTAATCTTCAAATATTATATTCACAGGCTGCAGCTGGAAATGCGGTTGATGAGAGCAGTCTGTGGATGGTAAATGACCTAATAAGCCCAACTACCAGAAGAAAATGTTGCCATAGTAAATTTCTGCAAACCACAAATACATTAAATTTGTGCATTTTGTTTATCATATCAACATTTCTATAGTGACGCACATCGAGAGGTGGAGGAAATGGTGGATGGTGTGACACTTAGCTGAGAAACCTGCTAAGATGCAGAACACTGAGACCAACAACAACAAAACCAGTTTTTTTTTAGTAACGTCTCGCTATTTTGTAAGTGGCTGTTTTGGCACCAACCCCATGACTTTCTTTCCACTGAGGATAGAGCGTGTTCTGCAGGACAGTGCCACAAAAAGCGTTTTTTTTTTTTTTTTTTTTTTTATCAAGACACTGCTGCGTTTTCTGCCAGGATTGTACCACCAAAAGAAGGTATTTTAAACCAAAACATGATCGTTTCCTAACCATAACCAAGTGTATGTATCTGTTACATAAGACTGTACAAATGTAACATATACGTGGTTTGTGGAAACAATGCAATACAATGCCAG
The DNA here is from genome assembly GCF_006386435.1 of Epinephelus moara. Lineage (NCBI taxonomy): Eukaryota > Metazoa > Chordata > Actinopteri > Perciformes > Serranidae > Epinephelus > Epinephelus moara. Next base: position 6,710,424 of record NC_065513.1, read on the forward strand.
CTTTTTTTATGGTGATGAGGTTGACTTTATAGGGAGGCCAAAAGCTCCATAGAGCTCAGGACAATTGCAAAGGTCTTTGTGGTTTAGTCATATGAGCCATCTCTTTCATATTACACACAACTATCTGTTTCAATGTGAAATAAAAACATTGATCGGTTCAGCTTTAGGCTATAGTAGAAGTGTAAATTATGCAAAATGGCTTGTTTAATACTATCATACATGTAAATATACATTATTGGATTACTATCATTAATTCAGTAGCATGTAAACAACAATTTACTATTGTAGCTGGTCGTGGTGCAGCTCATTTAACTACTGTAAACTGTTGGGTAGTTTTTTCTTTAACACTGCATATTTAAGAAGTTGACAATCATTTTTGTAGGTAAAATCTTATTCTGTCAAGTAATCAGTAAACGTGGAGGAGTAAAACGTACAATATTTCCCTCTGAAATGTAGTTGAGTAGAGGTATCAAGTACCCTAAAATGCAAATTCCCGAGTACAAAATCCTTCAGAGTTGTCCTTGAGCAAATGTATTTGTTTACTTTCCACCAATGGAGCTTGGAGACCACTAATTCAAATAAGGAGAGCCTGTTTTACAAACCTGGTGCTTGGAGTTACTACTAATGGGAAATGTAATCAGCCATTTTCTGGACTTTCACCAACTCAAGCAACTAAAATATTTTGGCCTCTTCTAAGCAGATTTTGACCATTCTTCCTTAGATCTCTACCTTGTAAGTGCCCTAGCTTTATGGTTGCACAATGCTACATCCAACCCAATCGCCAGATAAAAATGCTGGCACCGTATGTGTTTGCAAACCACGGATACATTACATTTGTACTTTATTATTTAGGAGATACTTTGAAAGTAAACATTTCAAAGCAACTGGTTAACATGAGGTTAAGTTAAAGCACAAAGCCAACTTGGTTATGGTTAGAAAAAGATCATGTTTTGGCTTAAAATACCTGGTTTTGGGGGCACAATCCATGCTGGAAAAACAGTGATGTTTTAGAATTAAACAATCATTTTTTTGTGCCTCTATCCCATGTGTTGCGATGTCCCGGCAAAAAACAACTGCTACTCATGGCACCATCCCTGCTGGAAAAACTGTGACAGGTTGCTGGGAAAAAAAGCACTTTTGGGGACTGAAAAGCGGCTGGAAAAAGCTATGTCACTTAAAAAAATCAACCACATTTGGGGACTAACAAGCTGCTCAAAAAAGAGCAACAGGTTGCTGAAAAACACCCTTGTTTGGGGGCTGATAAACTGCTGATAAAAGAGCGGCAGGTCACAAAGAAAAAACAAAACAAAAAGAACACCCACATAAGCGAGAGCTGCTGGAAAAAAAAGTCACAGATTGCTATAATAACACCCACCTTTGGGGCCCGAAGAACTGCTGGAAAAAATACCAATATTTGCAGGCTAGAGAGCCACTTGAAAAAGAGCCACAGATCTCTAAAGAAACAACCGAACTTGAGGGCTAAAAAGCTGCTCGAAAAAGAGCCACTGGTCGCCATAAACGCCTGCATTTTGGGGCTAAATAGCTGCAGTTAAAAGCGCCACAGGTTGCTGAAAAAACACCCGCATTTGGGGGCTAAAAGGCTTCTGAAAAAGAGCGACAGGTTGCAAAAACACAAACCCCCCCCACCCATATCAGTGGGTTAAAAAGCAGCTGGAAAAAGAGTCACAGATTGCTATCAAAACATCCATATTTGGGACCTGAAGAACCGCTGGAAAAAGAGCAACTGGTCACCTAAAAAATACCCATGTTTGGGGGCTAGAAAGCTGCTGGAAGAAGAGCCACAGGTCTCTAAAGAAACACCCACACTTGGGGGCTAACAAGCTGCTGGAAAAAGCGCTTTAGGTCGCTAAAGCACCCCTACGTTTGGTTGCTAAAAAAAGCTGGTGGAAAAACAGCCAGAGTTTGATAAAAACAACAATTTTTTTTTGGTTTTGAACAGTGGTCTGCAGCTTGGCAGGCATCTTGCCCAGGTGTCACACCATCCACCTTCTCCTCCACCTCCTGATGACCAAGTAAGCTTCTCTGTTTTGTCACTTTAGAAATGTTGATATGATATGTATGAAATGTACAAATTGAAGGTATTTGTGGTTTGAAGAAATGTAAAATGCCAATATTTTCTTCTGGCGAGTGGGCTGCTAAATCACTACAGTACTTTGCTTTAATGATCTGTACAAAGCTGTCATGGCTCTTGTGGGAGGACTATAATGTATGTGTGAGGAGCAGGAGATTTTAACCTATGTTAGCAGCCCTTTCTGCATGGTGACATTCAAACCCCCCACCTGTGCTTCCGTGAGGGGTCAGGCCTGGCCTTCAACCAGCGCCAGCACAGACAGAATTGCTAATGATAGAGGCAGCAGAGAAAATGTCATTCCTTAACATTTTATCATGTTTTTTTATTCCATGCTTCCACAGTAGAGTCTGAGATATTATCGTTATTATGACGATCTGTGTAACATACTGGTGCTCTATCTGTATGTACGTGTATTCATGAATGTGTTAAGAGCTACTTATGGATATAGTCAAGTGGTTACAGGTAGCACTGGAATCTGCTGTCAATTCATCACAGAAGCACAGTTCAAAATATGACTCAAACGAAATGAAGAATGTTTTACTGGACAGCACAGAAAGAACTCAAGGACACATTTCATCTTCTGCTACCTCTCTTCCAGCATATACTTAATGTCAATTTATGGCTACTAGATAAACCAGATGATATTTTTACATCATAAGTCTCCACACTGATACTCCTGTTTCACGGCATGATACTGTTAACGTCATATGATGCAGAAAATACACTAACAAATAACACTTGATAATTCTATGTGAATTATATCATCTCTGCTTGAGTGTTGAGGGGTCCGATTTCTCTAAATACTAATATTTCTACTGTGATTATTAACAAACAAGGCTTACTTTACCAATACACATAATATTAGGGAAATTTATGGTACATACAATGCAGGAACAAACTGTAACTACCCATTTCTGAAAGAACAACAACACTACAGGTTATTGTTGGTATGTGCATAAACTTACCTGAATGTCTCTCATTCTTTAGTGTGAAAGCTGCAAGTCCCTTCCAGTTGACAGGGCACCATCACCGTACACGCTGAGGGGAAACCAGTGGAAAGAGCATCTGCGCAGGGGAGTGACTGATGAAAGCAGGGAGTGAAGACTAATATATGTCAGATGAGAGTGAAAGGCGAGCCTATGGGAGCCGAGAAGCAGGAAGCACGCAGCAAATGACAGCACATCCTATTGTGAGCAGCCACAGAGCAGACACTGGTCTTTGGTTAAGTACTTGCGCAGGTAAGACTCATTTCTTTTCACCTTCGGGTATTCAGACTGTTTTTGTGTGGAATGACAATAGTGCCTACGACGTCACCGGAAGGTTCAAGGCTGCAGATTGATGTATTTTAGTGAAGATTGCACAACAGACAGCTTCACTTACTTCATGGACAATTTACCATATTCAGAAGTCAATGATGGAGAGAGGCTCAGAGAATAAGTCACTTGGATGTATGGTTGATTAACAAGGATTTAGATTAGGTCATTTTTGAATCGGGTAATGAGGGAATTGTTTTTTAAAAGGCTAATTCAATCTGATGACCTTCTCCAGTGTGTGGAAATTTCAAAACGATGATGTCTGTCCGAGTTATTAGAGTCAGTATGAAGTGTTGAAATTTACTGTTCTGGTGTACTATTTTTTCCTCTCACTGATTCATTTATTCCAGTTTGTGATTTCCTGTTTACTCTGCTTTTATAGAGAAGGGGTTTTAACTTGATGCATTATAGTGCTTTTAACATTGCACTCAGCTCTGGCCAGGTATGACTAAAACAAATTAATGTGTATGTGTTATCCAAAATCTCTAAGGTGCTTTCACACAGCAAGCATCCACTTTTTTCCAGTTTTTTTAAGGATGCGTTTTTTAATCTGTCATCTGAAAAAAAACAATTGTTACACTCAGAAACCTTGCACATTTATTCCAATGCATTCTATTCATTGTGAACATTCGCAACACGGGACAAAATGAAAAGACACATTTCCTCCTTTGCCCCTTTCCACTGGAGTTACCTGTCTGGCTGTCACCATTTCCTTCCTGTCTAGCATTTGGCACCTCAGCTGCATGAAGGGGCGGAGCTGTTCTCCACATCCTGTGAGCAGTCCACATCTTTGTTAAGGTTGGATTTATTTTAAGAGGTGTGATAATTTCAGACGAAAAACACAGACTCAGTGTGCCTCCTGTGACCCTGGGTCCTTAGGTAGAACACTGATCAGCCAAGACATTAAAACCACTGAGAAGTGATGTGAAAAACACTGATCATCTTATTACAATACAATGCTTGGCTGGGTAAACTTTGGTCCTGGCATTCCTGGGGATGCAACTTGACACACTCCACTCACCCACACACCACTGCAGAACAAGTACCCCTCACCTCACCCAAAGGGCTCAAGGCATCACCCTAGCCTCAAAATCCCCCAGACTTCAATCTGATTGAGCATTCATGGGGCGTAGCCAGACCCAGGTACCCAACTTTTTTGTCATAAGTGGTGAAACTGTCACTATATCCCGACAGTAGTGCATGAGACAGGCAGGCTACTCTATGAAAAAAATCAGGTTCCTCTGGCTCCTCCCAGTGCTCCTAATGACATTTTCAAGTATCCTGTGCAAATAAAGCAATCAGGGCCAGGTGAAGTCTGTGATACATGTCAATCACTGCTCATATACATGCATGTTTACAGCAAAGACAAGTAAACTGAAGAAGACCAATGATGAAAAACAAGCTAAAAAGTAAGAGTTAATCTGAGCCCGAGGTAAAGTAAGAGTAAACACTGGAGCAATTTTTCCAAGGAGAGAGCTACAGGACCTGAAAGGATTCAAAACTAATGCCAGATAGGGCTTGGTTTACCTCCTTCTGTTTAGCTTGGTTTTCTTCGTCAGTCGTCTTCTGTTCATTTGTTTTTGGGCAGTTTTTCATTGCTGGTGGTTGTTTTTCATTGAGTTCGCAAAGCTCCTCCTGAAGCTGATGATACTGACAGTATTGAACTTGACTGAGAGAGAGCAAGTGCGAGGGAGGGGGGCGCCGTGCAGTGTGAGCATGAGAGAGGCTCCACATGGGGTCTGATTGGTTGTTTACGCTCAGGTGGAGTGGATTCTTTCCAGTGCCATTAGTAGCACTATGAGGAGCCAGAGGAACATCATTTTTTCACAGATTACTTGTCTCATGTTCTACTTTTGGGATATAGTGACAGTTTCAGAAAATATGACAGAAAGCTTCGCACCCTGAAGAGCTGCTAAGACAGAGACTGACCTGTTCAGCTGGTTTTATTGTAAAATGCCAAACAATATATATGATCATGTTAAGGATAAACCCTTTTTTTAATCAATACAGTACAGGTGCTTTTTAGGATTTACACTGTTTTGGTTTTATTTACAATTTCTGTTCATTGGTCGATGCTTTCATACACTTCAAATCTGTACTGGATACCATTCTCCTCCTGCAGCTCCTGGGGCACTCCTGGAAACCTGTAGGAGAAACAAGCCTTAAAGTTTGTTTCATCTGGAATACACATACAGTAGCATGCAAAAGTCTGGGCATCCATGTTTAATTTTTTTTTTTTTTTTTTGCTGTGAGAAGTTAAGTAAGTAGTTGATGAACTGATTTCCAAAAGGAATGAAGTTAAAGAGGACACATTTCTTCAATATTTTAAGGAAGATTACATTTTAATATTTAATCTTTCCCAGTTTCAAAATAACAATAAACAAAAAGGCCTAAACCAAAAGTCTGGGCACCCTGCATGGTCAGTACTTAGTAGCAAGTATCACAGCTGCTAAATGCTTTTTGTAGCCAGTTAAGAGTTTTTCTATCCTTGCTTCCTGCAAAAGGCTTCTAGCTCTGCACTGCTCTTTTGAGGTCTATCCACAGATTTGATGTTTAGGTCGGGGGACTGTGAGGGCCTCGGCAAAACCTTCAGTTGTGCCTCTTGAAGTAGTTTATTGTGGATTTTGAGCTGTGTATAGGGTCATGTCCTGTTGTAGAAGCCATCCTCTCTTCATCTTCAGCTTATTTACAGATGGTGTGATGTTTGCTTCCAGAATTTGCTGGAATTTAATTGAATCCATTCTTCCCTCTACCTGTGAAATGTTCCCTGTGCCACTGGCTGCAGCACAAGCCCAAAGCATGATCGATCCACCCCAATGTTTAACAGCTGGACTTTTCATGAAATTCTGCACCCTTTTTTCTCCAAACATACCTTTGCTCATTGTGTCCAAAAGTTCTATTTTAACCTCATCAGTCCACAGGACTTGTCTCCAAAAAGCATCAGGCTTGTTCAGATGTTACTTTGCAAACTACTGATGCTGAATTTTGTGGGGAGAACACAGGAAAGGTTTTCTTCTGATGATTCTTCCATGACAGATATATTTATGCAGGTGTGGTGTGCAGTAGAACAGGGCACCGCCACTCCAGAGTCTGATAAATCTTCCTGAAGGTTTTTTGCAGTCAAATTGGGGTTTTGATTTGCCTTTCTGGCAATCCTACAGAAAGTTTTCTTGGTCCTCCAGACCACAACTTGACCTCCACAGTTCCTGTTAACTGCCATTTCTTAATTACATTAAGAACTGAGGAAGCTACCTGAAAACACTTTGCTATCTTTTTATAGCCTTCTCCTGCTTTGTGGGCATTGATTATTTTAGTTTAGAGGAGCCCATGCTTGCTGATTGTTGGGACAAGGTTTCAGGAGTCAGAGTAGAGAGTATTTATTGATTGATTGATTGATTGATTAATTATTTTTTATTTACGTGTCATGCACAAAGTGCCCAACCCTCATGGGTTTATAAGACACCAAAAAAAAGAGTACAGTTGCAGTGTACATTATTTTTTCTTTTTTCTTTTCCATTTCATACGTAATTACAGCCCCTTTTATGGCTCAGACTTTAAACAGAATATTCTGCCTTCTCTCCCACGCTTTACAAATAAAATCTGCAACAAAAAAGATTCCCTTTCTAAAACACAACTCAAGTTTCTCATACTCGTCCAGCCAAAAGAAATCAGCATAAATAGAGGACATTTTAATAAAAAGTACATCCCTCAAGTCCTCATACACAAAACAGTAAAACAGAAAATGGACCTCACTCTCAATTTCACCGAGCTCACACACCTGACAAAGTCTGTCCTCCTCTGGAATGGCATTAAACCTGCCGGTCTCTAAAGCCAAGGGTAATGTTCCTGAACGTAACTGTGCACATAATGATCTTTGTCTTTTGTTTAAATTATACTTCACATACATTTCAACATCATAACAGTTTTTTATGAGACAGTAAGTTCGTAATTTTGGTTTATACCATATATCGACAGACCACTTTTCCTTATACTTGAGAAACATATTATTCTTTAACTCCCGAATATTACAAAGTAACCTGTTATGAAAGATAAATGAAAAATCATTCAAATTAAATAAGGATTTCATCTCGTTAGCCCAGGGATGACCATGTAAAATGTCCCAGATAAAAATCTTTTTAGTGAGTCTCTGATCTGACATCCTTACAAGTCTATTCCACAGTCGAAGCATTTCAAATTTATGTCTGATGTTTGGAGGTTCCCATCCCATATCTCCACAAATAGCTAAAACTGAAGCTAATTTATGCACTCCTAAAAAGATCGAATAGCTCTATAGTGCACAGCATTACAACTTGAGAAAAGATCGAATAGCTCTATAGTGCACAGCATTACAACTTGAGTATTCCTGGAAACCCCAAACACCAGAAGCATAATCAGACACAGGACAAACACATGAACTGTAGAGCTGTGTGTAAGTATGAAATCCCAGATTACCACAGTATTTGACTTTATTAAGCACAGAACCCAAGGCTCTACCTGCTGACTGAGATAACACACTAACAGCAACTCTAAATGTCATGTGCTCATCCAGTGTCATACCAAGATATTTATATTGATCAGTATATGACAGCACTTTTGAACCAAGATTAAAAACAACTGGACTTCTAGACAGCGATTTTCGCCTAAAGTGTACCATTTGTGTTTTGTCCTCATTAACCACCAGTCTCCATTTCCAGCACCATTCCACCACAATGTTCAGCATAAACTGCAGATCTTTTTCGTGTTCCGCCATTAAAACTGTGTCATCCGCATATAATAATATTCCTACAGTTTGATCTTCAACTTTAACTCCCAAATTACATGCTTTAATTTGAAGAGCTAAATCATTTACATAAATGGAGAACAATGTTGGAGACAAAACATCTCCCTGCTTCACACCAAATTTTTGAGGAAACCATCCAGTTGTATATTCATTAACCTGAGCACAGGCAATAGGTGCTTGATAAAGAGACTTGATGGCATAATAAAACTTTCCATTAACACCAGAGTTTAACAACCTATACTGAAGAAGTTCCCTATTAATCCAGTCGAAAGCCTTTTTAAAATCAATAAAGCAAACAAAAGGACTTATTCAACTTAATTCTTGCACGTATAATGGAAGTTACTGCATATATATGATCAATACATGCTCTGGATTGTCTAAATCCGTTTTGCTCATCTACAAGCAAACCTGTCCTCTCAAGATGGTCTACAAGTCTCTTATTTAAAAGTGAAGAGTACAATTTATAGACACAGCTAATGAGGCTTATTCCCCTGTAGCTGAGTGGCAGTTTGGGATCATTTTTTGAAGATTTTGGAATAGGTTTAATAACAGTCTTGTGCCACTGTGTCAGGATAATGCCACTGTCAAAACAGGACTGAAATAACTCATATAACACATCAAACAATCTCGGCGACTTTAACATTTCATTTGAAATTTCATCAATTCCAGAGGCTTTTTTCCATTTGCATTTATCCACAACATGTTTTACCTCTTCAACAGAAAAATTTGCATTCAAAAATGAGTTACAATTATTTACATCAACTCTCATTTCAGTTTCCATAACCTCATTTATACTAGTTACTTCACTCAAAAAAGTATCATCAAAAGAACTTTTGCAACCACAAAATAGATCTGTGAAGTCTTTTTCCCACTTTTGTAATACTACTCCTAAAACAGAACTATATTCACCATTCTCGATTTTAACCTCCATGGGTATTTCCCTAGACTTTCTGGGACCCAGTCTATTGATTTCATTCCAGAACTTTTGAGGGTTATGGGTTTGTAAATAATCAATATGCAATGACAGACCTCTATTAAAACTGCGTTTCACTGTGCGTAACCTTTTATCAAAATTAGTTTGGCTTTTCTTAAATTCTATCTTCAGCCCTTCCCTCAGATTTTCGTTTTTGCATCTTAGAAATCTTTTCTCTGCTGTTCTTAGATTGGGCCATAGGGTCTGCAAATCTTGATTCCAGTAGGGTTTGTAAATTTTACTAAAACCTTTATGAGGATTACATTTCTTTTTAACACATTTATTCAATTCTAAATGGACACAGCCACACAGTCTATCATACCAGGCATCCAGACTCCTTTGATTATTTTTAATACCTCCCAGTTGCACACTTAAGTTAAGCAAAATATCATTACATTGGCTAGAGGATAAAAATGAATCAGGGAGATGTTTTTGTGTTACTGCTTTTGTAGTGTGTGGTAGATATAAGTCATCCTCAACAGAGCTTGGTCTTACTTGAACCTTTAACCATAATAATGAATGATCGGGTAATTTACATCTATCACCCAGTAGAGAAAATCCCTCTTCCCCTAATCTCTCAATTAACTCATTTGGGGTGAAAACACAAAATGTATCACAAATGTTTAAACATTCATGAGGAACAATAATATAGTCTACTACCGCCTTTCCTTTAACTGAAACAGAAGTGAAGTTATCTTTGCCAAAAGGTATTCTTCCATTGATCACACAGCATTTTGCATCTCTCAAAAAATCAATTAATATTTCCCCATAGTTATTAATGGTGCTGTCTAAGTTATTTCTGTTAGGAATATTATCCACATCACTTATACAGTCATCAAGACTACCAATGCGGCTATTGAAATCCCCACACAAGTAAACAGCATCCACATTAGACAAACTAAACATCTGGGTCGTTAAATGCCCGAAAAAAGAATGAGAGCCAGCAGATCTTGTAGAGCCTTCAGGAGGTAAATAACAGGTAAATATTACAAAACAATATCCAGAGAACCTGTTCTTAAATTGCAATGCTAGTATCCCTTCCACTGATTTATCCTTTACAGTAATTTCATAAATATCAAACAATTTATTCCTAACTAGAAAACCAACCCCCCCAGATCCTTTAACTGCTTTTATATGCATGGGTCGGTTATATCCAAACCAGGTATAAGCCTGTAGATCAATGGCCTCATTGTGTTTTAGATGCGTTTCATTAAGTGAGATGATGTCAGGATTATTGTCAAGTAATATTCTTTTTCTGAGTTCACAGTTCCAAGTAGTCCACCCATTTATGTTCCAGTGCACCAGTGTAAGATAGTCAACATTTATGGGTTGAGCAGTTACCGATCAATCCTCCGCACTCTCTCTCCTGGCCCCGCGGCTCCTTGTGTTGCGGCTGGCACTGCCACCTGGCTCCGCCTGGTCCCGCTTCACCAGTCTCCCGCTGCCAGTCAGGAAATACTCCTTTCCAAACGGGAGTTCAGTGAGAAGAGTCCTGAAGTTCAAGTTAACCAGCCTCTCCGCGTGTGACTTTGCTGCATGGATAAAAACTCGATTTAAGTTTTCATTATCCCTCAAACTCCGTTTACGACGAAGCACAGCCACTTTCTCCTGTTGGGTCCGAAACTCCACCTTGATTACGCCAGGTCCCCGTCCTCTTGGACTCATCCGCTCCACATTAACGATCTCCGGTACTGGATCACAGCGTAACTCCTCAGATAGTAAAGATTTCACTCTCTCCAAAGGGATTTCTCCATCAACAAACGGGAGACCCACAATAATGATAGATACCTCAGACTGAAACTTGAAAGCCGGGCGCTTTGCCTCACTCAGATTTGCCTCCATCCGATCCATTCTCGCAGACAGCTGGCCGATATCCAAATCAAGGCTGGCTTGAATTTGCCTTACTTTAATGTCCATTTCAGCTTTCAGCTCCTCTCGATTTTCCACAATAAGTTGCTCAAGATGCTCCACTTTACAATCCAGAAGTTTTTCGAGGGAGGTGTGTACCTCCTTAATCTGAGATTTGAGCGAAGCACTCTGTGATTTAAGCGTTTTGAACTCCTCACGGTGCGACCTGAGCTCTGCCAGGATAGCGTTCATATCGCAGTTTTCGGCCTCTTCCTTTGTTTTTTGCCGCGTGGATCGGTCTCCCTTCTCAGACATAGTGCACGAAAACCATATAACTGTTTTTAGCACAAAATTCCTCAGTATTAATTTGGAAAATTTACTTTTATCTCCGAGCTCGTGGGCAGCTTTCACTCACACACTGCAACGCCACGCATGCGCCGATACACATTTTATTTATAAAGCTTTAAAATCTGCATGGCCTTTACTTACGATGACTGTGCACAAGCCATAGCCCTAACAAGCTAATTAAGGTCTGAGGCCCTGATCAAATTGTGTGAGAGCTCAAATGTCCTGGAGTGCCCAAACTTTTGTATGGTGCTCAATTCTTTTTTTCACTCTAAAATTGTACAAAATAAAATAGTAGCCTTATCTTGCTTAAAATATTGAAAAGCATGTTCCATCATTAACTTCATGCCTTTTGGAAATCAGTTCATTTACTACTTACTTAACTACTCACACAGTAAATGAAATTTGACCTAGTGCACCTGCTTTGGTTGTACACACAGTTTTCCTGTATATTGAGGGATTATTAGTGTGCTTTAAGGTGCGTCACTTTCAGTTAGACAGCCAAATATATCTCTTTCACACCAACGACCTGCGTCTGATTGTGGTGATCTAGCCCATCTTAGACCCTTCTTTTGTCAGTTCAAACCAAGCCAGCCTACATTAATCCCTGTTTATGACAATGCAAATACAAATCCATTTTATTCCAACTGTAGCTATAATGTTGGCTGAAAACATTTCTGCTACCATTGTATTGTTTGTTTATGGCCTGCAGCGACCTGTGACAATGGCGTCATGACTGTGCACCCCCATTTTCAAACAATGTCATAATTTGTTTTACCCTGGTTGTCAGCAACCCCGGGATTGTATCATTCAAGTAGAAATCAACCCCTGTCCGACCCACCTATTGACCTGGGTCACGAAGGCAAGTCGGTCAAATCGGGTTAACTCTTTCATGCGCAACTGCTCAAGTTGCTTGAACTACCTGATGTCAGCTTTCTTTAAGATCTCAGCAATTACCTTGGTTAGAACAAGATGATCAGAACTGAAAGAAATAAGTCTAAAGTTGGAATAAACCTGAATTATCCACAACAATGTGCTGAATGTGTTTGCTGATCTTACTCTGGCAGCAGATGATATTTGTCTGGACTGATTTCAGGAAGGAAAGTGTCACACTCAAACTGCTTCAGGATTCGTGTGATAAACAGTCTCCTGGTCCCCGGGCTCTCCATCATCTCCTAGACAGCCAAAAGCAACCAAAACATAATTACAGAAAAAATACTGCTGTGTGTGTGCACAAGTGTGTGTAATTTCAGCAGATCCTGAAGTTGTTCCAAGACCATCATTGATAAGTTCTACCAGTATGACAGTAAAATTAAACACTGCACAACTATTTAGATAGTATTTTCCATTGTTAATTAGTAATCAGATACTCAAGCCTACTCTTCACTGATTTTTTGAAAATCGCCAATTTCTATAGCAGTTTTCCACCAAGACTCCAAAAATAATGACAAAAACAGAAAATTTAAGACTAAACAATTGTGACAACATTTGTGAGATATTACAGACATAAAAACATCCAAAAAGATTGTGGTCAGCCATAGGGATCCATAATCTGTGAGCATGGTGTGAATTTCGCAGCTATGCTGACAACACACAGCTGTATGTGCCCGTGATCAATCTGACTGTGTAGCTACTATTAATGAGATCGTGAGCAATTTCCTTAAAATAAATTAAGACTGATATCCTCCTGGTTGGCCTCTAAAATATAAACCAGGACCAAAAGTGCAATTTATCATTTGCATGACATAGTGAAGGCAAGACCTCTAATGACCTCTAATGGCTCAAACAAGCTTCTCAGCAAGATGCTGAGAAGCTTGTTTGAGCTTTTGTTTCTTCGTCTTGACTACTGCAACACTCAATTTACTGGCAACTGCAAAACTGCAGAGAATTCCTCAAACTATGGACACTCTGTCTTTATCCTACTATTAAATGGAGAAACCTCTGTCCCTCCGTCCTTCATTCTGTCATCATCCGTTTTCCTCCTCACTGCTTTGACCTACTTCTCTGAACTTGCACATAGGCTTTCATTTTGGTCATGTGCAGGCAGCCACAATGCCGTTTTTGCATTTTGCCCACATTTCTACTGTTTATATTCGCGCTTTTGTCCACTACCCATTCATACTGTGAGCACCATTAGCAGCGCGAGCTGTGCATGCACGGGGACCATTTCAAAAACACCTGCGATGGGACCACAGTTTGGCTGGGAAGCCTTCATCTCCAACACGTGCGGATTGAAACCTGTATGTGTGTACCTGTGTGCCCGCGCACGCGAGTGCCTCCGTGCCATCAGCCAAAACTATGCTCCATGTATTTTGCCATAAAGCATGTTTCTAAGTACAGTGTGCATTGTTTGTCTTACACTGATATTTATTACACAGTGCATTTACAGTGCTCTGATTTTGCATCTCCTCTAATATACTGTTTTTGATTTCTTATTCCTCCATACATAACACATCCCCGGGTATGGACTAGTATATTAGATTTGCCGAATCAGTGGACAGTTTTAAATGACAATTCAAAAAGTTTTTTTATATAGCCTATACCTACCAGCTGACCGTTTTAATCTTTTCTGATTTTCTTTTTTATCTAATGATTTCTATATGTTTGTATGATTTTAAACTTGTGTTTTTGCTGCTGAATTGTAAAGCACTTTGTGCTGAATTCTGTGCAGAAAAGGTGCTGTAGAAATAAAGTTCCTTCATTCATTCCTACCTTGTAGACAGAGCTGCCCCCTATAACCCAGACCTGGTCAGCCTGTTCTGCCAGTTCCGAGTCGACCAGCCTGAGAGCCGAACTGAAGTCTGGTGCCAGATGGTGTGCCCCTGCAGGGGGCACTCTGGAGGAGAAGTAACAATGTATCAGGTCACTGTTACAAGTGAACAACAACTAATGCAGAGCAACATTTCACTTAGCACCTTTGGGCCCTGCATCACACAAACAACATATTTTCATATTGCTTTTACATGATAAGTGACAACCTGAATGACTTATTTAGGGCCAATGTTAGGTTTGTCCGTTCTGAGCTACTTTAGAAACATAACATGGCTATCTCGGTAGATGAGGACCTGCTCCCTATGTAGATATAAACGGCTAATTCTAAGGAAACAAAAACAAAATGATTCTTATTTTCAGGTAATTGTACACTAAAGAAAATATACTTATTATATTACATTCCATTTCTGGCCATTCATTCCCCGAAATCCTACACACAGAACCTTTAAAAGTAGAAAATTCATTATTAGATAACCCCCAACATAATCCATGGGGGTGCAACTGAGTAACAGTCAAAATTTTATACTTTTTAATGTACTTTAGAATTAAAGTGGACTTTTTTTCTTAATTACAAATTCAATTTGAAATCCTTTTTGAAGGCAGAAATGTCATAAGATCAGGCTAAGCAAAGGAGACATTTCTGTCAATAAGAATTACTGTTGACTGAATACGAACATTGCATTGAGACTGAATTGAAAATTTTGCCTTCATTACTCACTTGTGTAACATTAGCTATTTTCTGCAGCTTTTGTCATCTTCTGATGGCATCTTATCTAAGAGAAACTCTGGTCTAATCAGTGATCTTTGCACAACGACCAATCCGCATGAATATGGGCCGGTTTATTTCCCATTGACAGGGATTTTAGTTTATGGATGTCTGCCTGACAACAGTGTACGTAGAGTTTACATTTCCAAACATAAAATCAGTGTCCAATGTCAGTTTTTTAAGCAGACTAACATGACACCAACAGTGTTATACATTTTATGTACTTGCACAGTTTACATTTCTGGGGGGGCATACTTTTACATCATCTGTCAAAATTATTACATCATCAGTGTTTAAAAAAAAAAAGCCCTGAGAGGTAGAACATTATTGTAAAAATCTTATTACAATATCGGTCAGGACATTTTATTACATTATTGGGTTTAATTCAATTTTCAATCTGGTTAAGTGTAAATTTTTACTACATTTCAGAAAATGATTCCATTATTGGGTGATTCAAAGTATTAACTGTGTGTGCCACATACTTGAGCTCCCTGCTAAGGATGATGTTGATCCTGTTGTTTAGAGGTCTGTTCTTCTCTGGGATGGAAAACCACGTTTTCCTACCCATGATCACCACATTCTGCTTGCCTGTAGGACAGCAAGGTTTGAATTAATTAGTAGCAAACACTCCTTCACTGCTGGTAAAGTCCCAGACTGATCTTAGTTCTCTTACAGTCTGTATTACAGACTGATCTGATGTGAGAAGAATCTCTCCAACAACTTAAAACTGGTCCATTCACATTGTTTCCCATGTATCAAACAGACCTTATGTCTAAGTGCACGAGAAGCAATACAGTAACAGTGTTATAGTGGTGGAAAAAGACGTGCATTAAACCTCTCTGTATTCAACTTGTTTGTGCTGAACCCTTTATGTTAATTTGATAGCATTCAGGTGAGACTTGTGCACTGTTGTATGTGTTACACAAATGTCCCTCAGTTCAACCTAATCAGATTGCCACTTCGTAAAGCTGTTATCACATCTGCACAGTGGGTGTATCTCTGAAAGGGCCCTGACCGTGACGAACATAATTTAAGCACCTGTTTACATCTTTATAGGTGACATATTAACATCATTTTCAGGTTCATGCGCTTATTGTGCAAGTCTACTAGAAGATGTGTACATGCCTTTATGTTAAATAAATACATAATTTTGTCTAATGCTGCAGTACCTGTAATCACCCTCTATCGCATAGTCTGTTTTAGTGCCTGTCTCCTTAATACCCTCCTTTCGAGAAGGCCAGTCGGCTCTGATTGGTCAGTGTTTCAGTCAGAAGACTCCTCCACTGTTGGATGCATCAGCACAGACAAGGAGGAGTACAGAGGACTCATATATCCCCTTTCCACAAAATTAGCACGAGTATGTGTTTTGTTTTGTTTTTAAAAAAAAACCCAACATCAACAACATGGTTAAATAGACTACAGACTTCTTTCCCATTGCCAGTAGACTAAAGCCATGTATACAGCTCTGCTGTCAACAAGCATGCATTTGTTTTTGTTTAGTGTCACATTTAACATCACTGATAAGCTGGAAAACAGCTTAGTAAACAGTAGAAAGCAACATAGAGGCCAGTGAAAACTGTTACAGTGGTCACCTCTTTTTATACATCTCTTACATATCCAGTCTGTCTTTCAAGCTCAGAACAGACTAATTTGGCATGATGCTTGACGGTTGCTTTGGCGGAGACAGGTGATGTTTTGTGGTGGTGCGTCAATGCATCTCCCGTTTAAAGGGCTAAAATTAACACGTTCATGTTGGGTTTCCATCACTGCCAATTGGCGCTGGAGTGGAGTCAGTAAAATACCTGTGACTATTGCAGAGTCACCTGACCCAGATGTGAATACCAATTGCAGGCTTTCCATTACATACAAAAACAGATGTTAGTGGGTGTTAGTGTATTTTTGCTTTTGTTTTTTTTTGGTGGGAAAGGGGCTAGAGAATACTTTGTCACATGGTGCACTAAAAATCACCTGAAGCTCAATATCAAGACCAAAGAGCTGGTCGTGGACTACCAGAAAAACAGGAGGCCCCATGTCCCAGTTACCATCCACAGGGAGGAAGTGGAGAGGCTGGACTCCTACAAGTACCCTAGGGTTTAAATCCAGAATAAGCTGGAATGGACTCAAAATACCAGCACCCCCTGTCAGGAGGGGACAGAACAGTATGTTCTTCCTGAGAAGACTCATATCCTTTGGTGTGTGCACAAGGCTGCTGC
The DNA here is from genome assembly GCF_006386435.1 of Epinephelus moara. Lineage (NCBI taxonomy): Eukaryota > Metazoa > Chordata > Actinopteri > Perciformes > Serranidae > Epinephelus > Epinephelus moara. The sequence goes on from NC_065513.1 coordinate 6,727,526, forward strand.
AGACCTTTTAAAGGTCTGTAGTAGCCAGTGCCCTGTTGGGGTAGTGGCATTAAGCTGGTGAGGCCAGCAGACTCAACAAGTTAGTAAAGAAAGCCAGCTCTGTGGTCAGGAGCTGGACAGTCTGAAGGCAGTGCGGAGAGGGGAATGAACAATCAAAGCCATCCAAGATAACTCCTCTCATCCTCGATACGAGGAGCTGTGGCAGAACATGCTGGGCAGCTCATTCAGCCGCTAGATCATGACAGCCTGGTGCAAAACGGAGTGCTTCAGGTGCTCAAATATGTCCACTGCCATCAGACAGTACAACAGCAGCAACTGTTGTAGACTGTCTCTGAACAGCCAGCTGCAATTCCCCAGTGTGTCTTAGGGCACACTCCAGGAGGACATGGTCTCTTCCGCTGCCTTCCCCTCCAGTGGTTACCAACAGTGAAGCCGATTGCAAGGCCTAGCATGTACAAAATAAAATAGTAGACATGGGTACATACAAAGCCCTCTATGCGGGCCCAACTGGGCCCTGCTCCATTCCTGTTAATGAGTTTCAAAGGGCAAAGAGCAGTGGGTGAGCTGGTGTTTATAGTTTTAGTGAGTGCAAAGATCTGTGTCAGAGTGAGGAATGCATCTATCTTCAGTAGAAAACTACTGTAAAAAAAAAAATCTATCTAACAGCTGCAACTGATTCAGAATGCTGCTGCTCAAACCCTCAATACCACCGAGAAAGTGAATCATATCACTCCAGGTCTGAGGTTTTTACACTGGCTTCCTGTCTGAAAAAGAAGATACACTTAATTAATCCCAGAGGGGAAATTCAATTTGTTTCAACCTGTTGTCATATACACACAGGCCTGAAATGAACTAACAGTAACTATACATGCATTAAATGGAGAGATGTCAGAATGAGAGGACTGCATTGGACAGGCACCCCAAGCGGTTGCCTTGCTCAAGGGGACCTCGGCATTGCCCAGAGGCTAGCTGGCACTTCTCCAGCTACCAGTCCACACTCTATACTTGGATTGTATGGAGACTTGAGTTGGCGACCCTCTGGTTCCCAAGCCAAGTCCCTATGGACTGAGCTACTGCCGCCCTGTCTCTCAGAGAACCAACGTCAAAATACTATTGTTGGTTTAGAAAGCACTGATTGGTTTAGGGCCAAAATACATTTCTGACCTTCTGCTACAGTATGAGCCATCCAGACCTCTCAAGTCTTGAGGGACAAGTCTGCTTTGTGTCCTCAAAGTCAAGACGTAACATGGAGAAGCAGCATTTAATATTTATACACCACATATCTGGGAACAAACTCCCATAAAACTGCAGGTCTGCTGCAACTCTAAGTTTTTTTAAATCTGACTTTTCTTTTTGCTGCTGCCTTTTTTAAATCTAATATCTAATCACTTCTTACACCGCACTCTAACTTGTATTTAGGGATGCACGATATTATCTGCTTGGTACTGGCTGAAATTGGCTTTAAAATTAACTGCCAGAATCGGCAAACATGCTTTTTATTTTGCACAATGAATAAAAATTACATTCACTGAAAAGCATTCTATTTCATGTCACCATCTGCTGGTGGGCCATCACACTAAGAGTATGCATGCATAATATGATGTTAATTCCACTAGAGAGGAGACTTGATGATCACTTAAATTAGGGGGGTTAAAAAGTGGATATTTCCATATCTGTATTAGTTGTCAGCAAAATAAGTTGTTTTAAATATATCGGCATATGGGATATAGCCAAAAAATCCAATATTGTGCATCATTACTTTAATTCTTGTGTTTTATACCTGTCTTAGTATTTTTTAGCGTGTTAATATTTTCTACTCTCTCGCTCTTAAATTATGTTTTTAATTGTATTGAGGTGCTCTTTTTACAAAGGAGAGGGAACATCATATGTTACAGCTAGTAACATTAGGGTAAAGTTACCACTATGATTTAAATTAATCCCAAAACAAGGTGAACTTTAGTTACCTTTCTCAGACGGCGTCGATGTCATCTTTCGGAAATGTTTGAATTCGTTACTATAAAAGAAAAACATTATTCAAATTTGATAAAGTTAATGCATTCATAGGTCACTGCTGCACGCGAGCTTCAGTCTCGTGCTCTTCGTTGTGTAAACACTCGTCTCGAGCTCAACAGAACAGCGTGTTGAAGCCTTTATTTCAAGGTTTTATCATTTCCACATTAACAAAGTCCGCCATTAACGTGACTTACTTGAGTCTAACAGGATGCCAGGGCAGGTTTCCATTATTCCCGATGCCCAGGTCAGGACATACCGCCACGATACTGTTCAAAATGCGGGACATTGTGAGTTATGTTATTACCGCAGCTTCCCGCCGACAGATGTTAGAAAAGAGGCGGAAATGACAAGTTCTTGTTCCTCTTCAAGTTTCACGGCAGCTCACAATCGTGTCCTTACATTACTGCCATCTTATGGAGTTAAAGGGAAACTCCACCTTAAATAAGAATTCCAATGTCATTTCTGTGGCCTAAAAAAGTCCAGTAAATACTTGTGAACATGAGCTAATTACTTCTTAAAGCCAGAAACCAGAGACGTAGGCCTAAGTCTCAAACTTGTGATTTCATTATGTAGGCTATAAAGTCTAGAGCTGCTCCATAGACAATGAAGGGAGACTTCATAGAATGTTCCTTTCTTTTTATACCCACCTGAGATTCATTCTGTTATAGTGTTCTCAGCTGAGGAACCGAAAATGTTCTCATATACTCAGAACATTCCCCTGGCTGCGTCCAGTGTCATCTAGAGCATTGTTCACCATTCACAGTCTGTGGAGCAGGTTCAGTCTTTATACCCGCAACAAGTCTTAGTACTCTAGTTTTTGGATTGGGAGACATTTGTTCATGTTTACTGATATTTTTTGCACTGTCTGAGACCATAAGAATACTGGGTATGAATTCTGAAAATGGGTTAAGTTCCTCTTTAACCCTAACTTCTTCAATGTCAATTTAATTCTGCTAAAAAAAAAATCACCCACCACTCCTGTTATCCCCTGAAAATGATACAATTAAAATCTGTTTAAAAAATACTAAGGTCAAGGGTTAAACATCTCAATGCATCCTCATTATTTTTTAACTCAATGCCAGGAATAACATTCTGATGGGGGAATTGTGATTATTTCTTATATTTGGTAGAAAAATAGTCCAATTTAAATATGAGTCATCAAAGAATCAACTTATCAAATATCTGCAATGTATGCATTTTTAACTGTAAAATGTAAACTTGTGAAACATGGGGGAGCTTAACTACAAGTTTCCATAAAAATACCAGACAGACTCCCAGCTTTCTTGATGAAAGCTACAGCCAACAGGCTATTGGATAGATGGATAGGACAGCATCTGAGTCTAGACCCGAGGGATGGAGAGGGAAAGGGGGATGCATTTTGATAATAGCTAACAAGGGGGGGTGGCTTCCCCCCTCCTCCCACATCAAATCCCCTACTGGCTACAGCCCTGCTTCTAACCCTAAATTCAGCATAGAAAATACAAGACTTGGGACCCGATAATGGGAAATCTGGGTAATTGGATAATGGCCTGCTTTGAAACTATGCAACAAAATGTCTGACTGGTTAAAGCATTTTAATAAGTACAAAAGAAATTCTATTTTATTGTAACTGTCATGTCACACACAACTGTAGTACAAAACTATATAAACAATGCACACAGACCATTTCTGTCAAATATTAAGCAGTGCTTCCACCTTTAAACGATATGGGTTGACCAGAATTGTCCATTTTTGTGCCAGTCTTCAACACCTTTGGAATATAACCATTTGGGTGGTCCACAGATTGACTGTGTGCATCATATCCACGCTATCAGAGGCAGACAGCACTGACAGGACAGATATGACGAGCCAGTAAGGGCAGATGACTAATGAGTATTTCAGTCTCTGTCTGACAGTTAGTCACTCAGCTTCAAGAGGTGCTCAGATTGTGAATACAGCAGGGGCAGCAGTGCAGTGAGTCATGGATGAAGAGATCACACTCCATACAGAACGCATTTCTACATGATGGACAGGTGAATATCTAGTGAGAGTGAGAGGGAGAGAGAGCAGATTAATAAAGATGGATAGAGGGACGGAAGTTACAATGAATAAATGACTAACACATTTTTTACACAATATATATCTATATCTATATATATGTGTATATACACACACACAGTTGTGCTCATAAGTTTACATACCTTGGCAGAATTTGTGAAATATTGAATATTGTCCATTTTTCAGAAAATATGATTGATCATGCAAAAACTTTTCTTTCTTTCAGGGTGCGGTCGAGCAAAGCTATTTATTATCACACAATTGTGTTTGCTCTCTTTAAATTATGACAAGTGGAACCATCCAAATGGCCCTGATCAAAAGTTTACATACCCTTGAAGTTTTAGGGTGATAATGTACACCAAGTTGACACATGCAGGTTTAAATGGCTATTAAGGGTAACTGTCCACACCTGTGACCTCTTTGCTTGTAATTAGTGTCTGTGTATAAAAAGTCAGTGAGTCTCTGGGCTCTTGACAGACCTCTGCACATTTCATCCAGTGCTGCACTGACTTTGCTGGATACTGAGTCATGGGGAAAGCAGCAGAACTGTCAAGAGAAGGACCTATGAGAGAAGGTAGTTGAACTCTATAAACCAGGAAAAGGATATAAAATTTAAAAAAAAAAAGCCATCGTCCGGTAGACCAACAAAAATTTCCGCCACAACTGCCAGGAAAATTGTTAGAGATGCAAAGAAAAACCCACAAATAACTTCAGCTGACATATGGGCTTCTCTACAAAAAAGTGGTGTGGCTGTTTTAAGATGCACAATAAGGAGGCACTTGAAGAAAAATGGGCTGCATGGTCGAATTGCCAGAAGAAAGCCATTAATACGCCAATGCCACAAAACAGCCTGCTTACAATATGCCAAACAGCACCTAGACAAGCCTCAAAACTTGTGGAAAAAAGTCATTTGGAGTGATGAGACCAAAATTGAACTTTATGGTCACAACCATAAATGCTATGTTTGGAGAGGAGTCAACAAGGCCTATGGTAAAAAGTACACCATCCCACTGTGAAGCATGGAGGTGGATCTCTGATGTTTTGGGGGTGTGTGGGCTACAGCGGCACTGGGAATTTGGTCAAAATTGATGGCAAGAAAAATGCAGCATGTTATTAATAAACACTACAGGACAATTTGCTCTCATCAGCCTGGAAGCTGCGCATGGGACGCACTTGGACTTTCCAGCATGACAATGATCAAAAACACAAGGCCAAGTCGACCCGCCATTGGCTACAGCAGAAAAAAGTGAAGGTTCTGCAGTGGCCATCACAGTCTCCGACCACAATATCATTGAGCCCCTTTAGGGAGATCTCAAACATTCAGTTCATGCAAGATAGCCCAAGAATGTACAGGACCTGGAGGCTTTTTGCTAATAAAAATGGGCAGCTTTTCTCATCTGAGAAAATAAAGTGCCTCATCCACAATATCACAAAAGACTACAAGCTTTCATTGATGCTAAAGGGGGCAATACACAGTATTAAGAACTAAGGGTATGTAAACTTTTGAACAGGGACCACCTCAGTATTTGTTTTTGTTATGTTTTGTTCAATGGTGGTGCTATTTTGAGATGCGTCATAGTTTAATTTGAACCCCACTTAAAATAAAAAAAAAATTGTGTTTTGCCTCATAACTGATGTTTTCTTTTAATAATGGTACACATTTTACAAATTCTAATATATACTGTTAAAAAAAATTAAGGGAACACTTATCGGTAACAGTATAACACCAAGTCAGTTAAACTTCAGGGATATCAATCTGTCCATTGAGGAAGCACAAGTGATTGTGAATCAGTTTTACCTGCTGTGGTGCAAATGAAAGTGGAGACAGGTGCAATGCCAGACCGGCTGTTACAAAAGGAGAACTGGACAGAACCATAGAAGGGTATCCACTGAGCAGCAGGACCAGTATCTGCTCCTTTTTGTGAGGAGGAACAGGAGCTCGCTGATGCCTGATCTAGGTCTGGGAGGAGATCCCCATCCCCACCCCATCCGTCGACTCATCAGGAGCATGCCCAGACATTGCTGGGAGTACATACAGGCACGCAGGGGCCATACACACTAGGCTACTGAGTCATATTATGAGTTGCTGTGATAAAATTCAAACCGGTTGGAACAGCCTGTGATTCCAATTTCTTACTTTTATTTTTAATGCGATTCTGAATCCAGCCCTCAGTGGGTTGATGATTTTGGGTCCACTGACTGTTGTTGTCATTTTGTTCTCAACAAGCTATACAATGTACATCAATAAAGATTTTCAACTTGAATAATTAGTTTATCAAGATCTGATGTTTGAGTTGTTTGAGAAGTGTTCCCTTAATTTTTTTGAGCAGAGTATATACAAAAAAATTTTTCTCAACCACCCAGCAGCTCCACATATTAAAATTGAAAATTGAAGCAGCGGAGGCTGAGACAGCCCCAAAGACACCGATTCCAGCAGTTCCTATAATGCAACTCCGCAGCATCTCTCCTCTGCCTGGTAAATGTCTAATAAACTCCTCACCTCAAGTTTGTAATGTGGCCTTTTTTACCTGGAAGATTGACAGTAATTGTGACAATAAAAATGAAAAAGACCAGGGTGGCCAAAGTATAAGCACCCAGACACACAAAGCCAACGGTCAACGTCAGCCATCAGTGTGCGCCTGTCGCTCTAATTTTTTGCAGCATGTCCTGCATTGTTGGCACTAGTGGCTGCTAAGTAAACAAATGTTTAAAGTTAAGAGGGTGTGAGGTTGAAACAAAAGTGTTATATCAGGTCGTCAGCGCACTGTAAATAGCCTTTATTCTTTCATTATTTTGTTGTGTTATTAATGTGCTAACTCGCGTCTGGAATCTGTTCTGTCAGTCTTTTGGTTTCCTTATTGGAATGACAAATGCAGACTACCGCCATCTGCTTGTATGAAGTCATTTCCTCTCATGCAGGCTCAGAACCTACATGCTAGTTGGCTGGTGGCTGTAGTCTTTGTAGTGTGTTCAAGTGTGACCTTTTGCCAAGACACAGTTGACATGAGGCGACACAACAGTCAGCCTTCATCGCAACTAGTTCTCTGATGTCGATTTGGTGTGTGTGTGTGCCTTTAGGCACAGTCTATGAATTGAAACGCCCATGGCTCTCATCTGCCCTGGGACCTGCGTGTCAATCCCAAACTCTCTCTTCCCTAATTTCCTGTCATCCCTATACTGTTACAATCCAATAAAGGCATAACCCCCCCCCCCCCACTAAAGATTATAACACTAATTTGTAAACCTATTTGTGTGATTATTTTCCTCCAAAAAACAAATATGTGTAAAAACTGGGTATATTTTCTAAGTTCTAGTTTTTGAAATGATCTGAGCTTACCCCCTTCCCCTTGATAACAGAAGTACAACCTGGGATACATGTATCTCTGGTTGGAAATATCTGTAACACTAGTGCATGAATTTCTAAAATGGTAAAATATGGGGAGCACCCCTTTAAAGGGGAAAAGTACCAGCTGAAAGGTCTCTCCAGATGCAGACACACATCCAGCTACTGTACTTACACTTTTATCTTTCAATTCCCCTTGACAAGCTTGACAGAACCTGAAACCAAATTAAGACAGGTTTAGATATGAGGCGGCACAGTATCTGTGTGTGACTGTGTGAGTTTGTGAGTGTGTCAGAACTACCTCTCTTTTTGGAGCTCCTCCACAGGATTCTCTATAAAGGCTTGGAGAGGGAAGAGGTGGTGGAAGGATCTGGCGAGGTGGGGAGCCGACACCAGAGTCAAACCTTGGAGACAATACACCACCCACCCACACACACACACACACACACACACACACACACACACACAAACAAACACACACGTCACAGCTGTGGTGCTTCAATTGTTTTGAAAACACAGTACTTTAAAATAAGTAAGGAGAATTACTTTTTTGATGCCACAGGGAGAAAACGAATCAAGGTTTCCTCTAATCTTACAGTGACACACAGACTGATTCGTCCCATCACACATACCACAGACTTTACACTCCACAGGAAGCTCTGTGTACTTGGCATGGCACTGCGGACAGAAGTATCCTCCCAGAGTCAGACCACCACCACTGCTGCTGTCCAGATGACTGGGAAGAGGAGCATATTGCAAAGAGACACTTTAGCACCAAGTGGCTTCTCACAGTGCTGACCATGAAGTTTAAACCACACCGTTTTCAACTTACGACATGCTGAATGACGGCTTGGCATCCTGGTCAGTCAGAGAGGCGACGGTGTGCTGAGGAAAACCTGAGCAAACAAGAGGGTGTGAGACAGATATTCAGAAGATGCTTAAATAATTATAATATTTTGATGAGAAGCAAGAATGGATGCATTTTATGGAAACAAAAAGAAATATTTTATTGGTTATTTTTTTGTCTAATGGGAAAATGGGGCATTCAAAATCGCAAATGGGTTTCAGTAATTTCCTACAACAGATAGACATGTTAGGTTTTTAACAAATGTTACTCATACATGCATTTGTTGGGGACTATTTTCAACAGCCGATTAATCCACATTTGATGCTTTAGTGAGTATTTGTGGCAGCATATAAACTAATCTCTCTCTGACTCTGTCTCTCTCAGTTTCTCTCTATCTCTCTTTACATATCATTTTTTCATATGGATTACTGCAAATGTATTATGTTGATCTGTTCTGTACGACATCTATTGCATGTCTGTCCATCCTGGAAGAGGGATCCCTCCTCAGTTGCTCTCTTTTTTTTCCCCGTTAAAGGGGTTTTTTGGGGAGTTTTTCCTCATCCGCTGTGAGGGTCATAAGGACAGAGGGATGTCGTATGCTGTAAAGCCCTGTGAGGCAAATTGTGATTTGTGATATTGGGCTTTATAAATAAAATTGAGTTGAATTGAATTATAGTGTGTGTTTATGGTAGTAATGGAACACATGATATTTGTTGACAATGAGAAAAATATTGTTATATGTGGATCCCTGCAAATTAAAATGAATTGGTAAATGCATCATGTTGCCCTCACAGTGATATCTTTATGCCTACTAAAGTCACAAGTAAGCAACCAGAATTCCCGCTGTATCGGTCATGTCCCCCCCATGTTAATATTGTTAATGTTTTAAGACAAAGACCTAAATCTGTGATGGCAGCAGAATGCCCAGCCTTACAGCCAGTTTACAAGTGCTGTTACGTTTCTGTGTTTCAGGAGATAGTTTGGATCTTTTGTAGTGGGGCTGTATGAGGCGTATACAGTAGATGGCAGTCAGCATGCCCCCAGTTTGGAGAAGCAGGCAGGAGTTCCGCCACGGAAGCTAACAATGTACTGCTGTGGAGAGGTCAGCAACAAAATGTATTTTAGCCACCTAAAAAAAAAAAAAAAAAATCAGCTTCAGTTACCCTGACAGGGAACTGTTATAATGCTCTCTTCAAAGCCAGACTCCATTAAAACAAACGGTAATTTAACATTGCTAAACAGTGGAGCTGCTGGTCTACTGCTACCATGAGTTTTTTTTTTGTACTACTGTGTTATTTTGGCATTTAAAAGATTTGGTTTGGATTCACCAAAGTCACACAATAACACAAACTAACCAAATCCCCGTATCCACCAAGCAGTCCGGTTCGGTTCAGGTCAGTTCGGTACACATTTTTTCTGTTTCCACTGTGAAAAGTTGTTGATGGTACCAATGGAACCGTTCCGTTCTGGCTCGATTTTTCCCCCCTCTGTTGAGGTACCCAGCACACAGATCTGGTACTTAAAGGTGGAGCTGTGAATACCGCTGTCCGTTGATTGGCCAATAGAGGACGGTCATCTTGCTAAGGGTTGAGATGTAGCTGGTTTTGAAACTTGTCTGACCACTGTTCATACCATGGCAAGTCTTACATATATTAGTAAAATATGATTATAAAATTAAATGATGTTGTGAGAGACAAATAACTTAATTCACTGGGCCGCCTGCCCGCAACTTTAAAGGTTGAACATTTACTTGTAATGTTACTCAATGCATAAGCTAACAATGTGAATCCATCAACAAACCTTAAATTTCAACATGACAACTTTGACCATTCCATCAGTTTTTATTGTTTCTTTTGGATGACATACACTTTTAGTAATGAGTGAATCCTCAAACGTTTGAATTTTTTTTTCTTATTTCAACCAGATTATATGAACTGCATATATTCTACTCCTTATTTGGAGAAAAAAAAAGTGTAGCGGAGCGTTTTTCCTTGGGGCTTCGGCAACACTTAACCCCTGTGCTAGACTGAGACGGACTAAATGCACAAAGCCGCTATTTTTAAATATTCCATGGAGAGAGACTCTCACTGCAGCCTGTTCTATTTTTTATTTTGAAATTGTCTGCGTGTAACCTCGTTCTGTGGTCCATCTGTGTCACCGGTAATGAGGAAATACAGCGAGCGCTGGACTGAGCAGTGAGTGACAACAGCCCCGCCCACATTTAAGACTACTGTTTGCAGTGGAAACGCTAAATTGACCTCGGGTCTAGGAACCATGTCTGAAGGATTACTTTTGGTTCCAAAGGCACCATACTGAAAGTGTTTGGTGGAAACAGGGTTTACCTCATCGAGGCGGCTTTAGACCAGCAGCTCCCATGTTCAGCAAGCTAAAATTACTTTTTTTGTCAATGGAGTCTGGTGGCTTTAATGAGAGCACAGATGTGAACCTGAAGCTGTTAACAGCATCCACATTGGAAAGGCCCTTCTGACGCCAAGGTCAAGCAGTGAAAACTCTCAATATAGCATACACTTGAGCTACTATTAATTTTTTTAGGTAGAACTTTTTTAGGTAGCTAAAATACATTTTGCTGCTGACCTCATCCACAGCTGTACAATGCTTAGTTTCTGTGTCAGCTAAACTGGGTGTGTTGAGTGACATCTACTGTATGTAATACACTGACTATTGTTAAGTACCCCAAACAATCCCCCTTTTCAAAATTTGTACTATCCCTTCAACACTTGGTATCTCATAGCTCTGATGTGTTTTATGTTCACTTTAGAAACAGAAGAGGAGCTGATTCTTAAACAAAGTGTCTTAAACACAGTGTCTGAATACTGACCCATGCGTATTAAAGAGCATTCGGACGAGGAGCTGGCTGGAGGTGGTTTGACATGCAGCATCAGCAGCTCTTTGAAGTGACTCTCATCCAGGATAACATGGTACAAGCCGCCCGTCTCCCTGGTCAATACTGTACACACCCTGACCTCTGCTGACAGGCCAATCACAGATACCCGCACCTTCAGAGACTTCAGGGTCTGACAGAGGAGGCACATGACAGTATTTATATTGTTATAAATGACACATGAAATGCCGAAAATTAAAAAGAAATCTCTAAACATCACAAGAAAAAGTTTGGGGGAAGTGGAAACTTTGGTGTATTGATAAATGTGACTTTGTGCGATGGAAACAGATTCAGGGAATTGAGGACGACATACAGTCATGCTGTACCATCATTGTATAGGCCATGGTAAGCTCTCTCCATCATCTCTGGAAGACTTTTAACACGCTTAAGTACACAGGGCTGTTACCAGAACTCTTCCACGAGCACAGAGCTGTACTATTAGTTATTAAAAACTCTCTTTTCCATTGTCCTGTGTGCTCCCCATTATTATACATCCATAATTTTTGTTTGTTTGTCTCTTGGCTCTTTTGCTCTTAATACGTCATCTCATTGTACCCTCTTCTTCTGCAAACTTCTGACTGGAGAATTAGCACCACCTACTGCTTATCTTGATGAACTCCCAATAACAGCATAAGACAGTAGTGGATGGAAATGTGGATAAATTTGCATTTTCTTTTGCCAATTTTCTAAAAATGTGGTTAAAATTTGCACAACATTTGGATGGAAACCCAACTTGTAAATTGTACAGCCCTAGCTAAGTGTTTAAGGTGTGACCTTACCTTAATCAGGTCACAGATGTTGGCTGGGTCACATGTCGTGAGGCTGCTGAGTATGATCAGGATCTCCCGACTCGTGTGTCCAGGCATGTGCCTTCATACAAAGACAGACACCAGCTGAGTGACATTCAGTGATATTACACAAACCTATCTAGAACACAAACACTGCACAACCTACTTGAGGGTCTGTATGGCCAGGTTAAGAGAGTTGTACAAAGATGGCTCTCCTACACACACAGTGTCCACTGCTTTCTTCAGAGCAGCAGTGTGCTTCTTTGGATTTCCTGGTGGTGAAACAAAACAACACATCACATCTCATGAAAACTACATAGGGTAACTCAACAGACTGGACACTGAATGGAGAGGAGCTTTCTCTAGATGCAGTGATGTTGGGTGCTGTTTAAATGACGGTCATACATGCTTTATTTGCAGCATCATTAACAGTGATGTGATATTTTTTTCTGAAGTAGTGACAACTGGTTTAAATGAGAAATCCTAACACTGATAACATGCCCTTGTTTGTTAAAAAGATAAAGCAAAAACATTTTCACTGTTCTGTACAGGGAGCTCATGATGAAACTCATTGAGGCGTTAAACTGATGGGTCGAGTCTAACATTGTCAGTTTATGTGATCCTCACCTGCCAGGTCAGTCAGCTTCTCCGCCCTTTTATTCTTTGTGATGATAATGCCCAGCTGAAGACACACAAAACATGCTGTTAGGCTACTGACAGCTTGTTGAAGGTCCAGTCCACAGCTATGTTTAAACTTCCCATTGACAAAAAAATGTACAGCACCATTCCTGCTCAATGTCTTTGTTATCTGACCACCTCACCCCAGACAAACCCAATCTTAAGTTTCGTATGTCTGCTTGTTGAAGAGCTTATCAATGGATGACCATCTGCTCGAATCTCTGCCTTGTTGTGAATGATGGTTGTAAGACTTTCCTTATACACCCTTACAATATGCATCACTTAACATGGTTGATAACATGAGATAAGAGTGATTTGTAGTTTATTTAAATCAGGGATGCTCAAAGTGTTGATGACTGAGTGCCACATTCGGAAAGCAGGCACATAATTGAAGGTCGCACAGGAAAAGTGCAGTTGTGAGTTGTCTACTGAAATCGCCAACATTCACTAACAGCACTAATGACAGAATGCTATCCCGCAACACTGTCACAGAAGCTTTCTACAAGTTATCACCCGTAACCTGACAGACGCTTGTTAGTGGGGCACAGTAAGGGTCTCATAGCAGTGTATTAAACATAAGCTTTTGAAAGTGAAAGTTTTGAAATGGACAGCAAATGATTCAGATATAATGCATGAACTTCATATCATTTTCAGGGCTGCAACAAATGTGTCTGAGAGCCACCAAATTAGTTCAGTCAAAAATGATTTGGTGCATTGTTGATACAATATAGTTATACTGTTGGAAAATGGAATTGATATCATGAAGTCTGAAAAAGTAGAATAGAACAAAGTATGTAGCATCTAAATGGAGACTGAAAGGAGCAGTGTCGTGGTGCTTTAACAAATGTGCTTGAACATTTGTTATGTTGCTGCTTTATTTAGTTCCCCTCAATGACAAGGGATACAATATCATAAGAACCTGTAAAATGGCATTCAATCAAACTACAGCAACAACTGATGATTTTTTTAATTACTGGTTCATCCATGGATTATTTAACATTCAGCCTGCACCCAGGACAAAAGCATTTGGCAGTGCAGCAACAGGGTCGGGAACCCTTCTATTCCTGTGTAGTAGTGTAAGAAAATATCGATACGTTGAAATATCGCAATATTTTGTTTTGCAATACTGTATTGATTCTCAAAAGTACTATTGATATTTAATCAGTAGTTTAAATGCACACATTTCTGGCAGTGGTTATTTTGTGTGTTGTATTTAACCCTCCTACCGCTTTCTACCAGCAGTCACACGGCCGTTTGACTATTCCACTCCACCGAAACAACAAGATCTTGCGAGCGTAAAAGCCTGGCCAGACTCTGGAGTGTCGTGTTTGCAAACACAGGTGACCGATGGTGGAATCTGAGTCCATGAAATCCATAAATTAGATTCTTTTGAAAAAAAAAAAAAAAAAAAAAATCATATTTATCGCCTTGCTTAAAGTATTGCAATATAACGCAATATATCGAATCATCACCTCTGTATCGTGATATGTATCGTAACCCTAGATTTTTGCCAATACACAACCCTATTCCTGTGTACTTGCAACAGGATGGTGCAGACCTACACTTTCTAACGGCATCTTCATACAGGAAAATAACTTTTTCTCAAATAAACTCACCCGAACCTGAAAAGTTAAGTCTCAGTAGTGTTCAGTGTAAAACATGAAAAGACATGATTGTATACACATACCTGACTGATGGGGTTTTGGTCGAAATACTCATCAACAAAAGTTTCCATCAGCTGAGGAGAGAAGGAAAAAAAGAGAAGGTGCTTTACAGCTAATAATACTACATAGCTGCTGCTGATGTACAGTGTGATGGCTCTGCAACAGAATTTACCTTCAAAGTCGAAGTGAGGCGGTTTGGTTTCAAGTCCTGGTCTTCCATAGTTCTTGAACAGTCAATCACCACTTGAAGGTGACGCATCTACAGAACGTGACATTTTTGAACATCTTTATGATCTTAACATGATATTTTATTTTCCTGACATCAAAATATACTAATCTTTATATGGCACTTAACTAATGCTGGTGTGTCCAAAGTGGTCCCTAGTACAGTGTTCCCTAACCCTAACCAAAACCATTCCTGTGCACTGCACTGCAAACAGACCAGTATAACACTGAACTGCTAAAGCTCTTAGCTCATTTCTTGTAAGCATTCCAATCAGCAACATTACCTTGAAATTGGGTTGTTTTTGCCGTGTTACAAGCTACCGTGCCATTTATGACTTGTATGTTATATTAACAGTTATACTGTGAAACAGAGATAAAAATGCTTCCACTTTTTGTCTAATGATGAAGATGTCAAATATATCAAAACAATAATGTTATATACAGTGATGACCAAAAGTTGCATAATTTTGGTCTTTGAAAAATTAGAATCCTCTGTAAAATTTTCCACCATGTTGGCATGAGATCTTAGACACCATGGGGTTTAGAACCATACAGATAAATGAAGCACAAGGCTCTGCAGAAAGGAGGCAGAACTCACACACCATTCCAAGCCTCACTTGTCCATGGCTCTCGATCACCCTATGAGGTAAACAAAGCAGCAGATAAGGTTGGTATAACAGACAATACAGTGTTGCATACATTGATATCAGAAAAAGGAGCAAGTGAAGCAAAATGGATTTCAAACTTGCGCGCGTGCACGCACGCACACACACACACACACACACACACACACACACACACACACACCTTTTCCTTTTGGACTGGAACAGAATTTCTTCCACTGTGGCTTTCAGTGAGCCAGATTCGTCCTCCTTCAGCACCTCCCTGTAGGAGAATACATACGTTCCGCAATGTTGCATCAAATGACAACTCATATCTCAAGTGGAAGTTTCCATATGTTAAAGGTCTTACCATGTCCTCTCATAGCCCCCTTCCCAGCGCTTGGCTCTCTCTGGTTCTTCATCCATTATGTCTGTTAGCCAGAAATTCAACTGATGCTAATAGCTTAAGAGCAGAGAAAATGCAGCTTTACATTAGTACATAAGTCTACTGCAAAGACTGTCAAACTCCATTCGTGGCACAGGAAGGAGTCACTTCTCACCTAACTAACCTGATTTTAATAAAATATTACATCTAAAACTGGTTGGTGAAATATTAGTATGTTTAATAAAATATATCAGAAGACGATAATGATTCATAAAAGTCTGTGTTCTACAAAGTAGGCAGTAAAGACCATGAGAATTAATCAGCTGCAAGTATACTTTATGGCATTGGTAAATATTATCAGAACCGCTAACGTTACCATAAAAAAATAGCTAACAGCCTGAGCCGAATTATTTGCGGACCTTGCAGTTGATCAATAGCATTGCACGTCATGTGTTGTGTCATTATGTCTTGTGTGCCTAACAATGTATACCTGACATCAATTCATTACTTAAAGACTGTGTATACTGAATGGAGTCTGTCATGACCCTGTGTCAAAGCAGAAAACATTAACATATGTGACAGTCCGTAATACCGTTATAAATAATAGCTAACGCTAACTGGCTAACAGAATTGCTTGCTGACCTTACAGTTCCTCAACGGCACTATGTACATAATATACATTATAATGTTTATTATCTCCTTGTTTCAAATTAATCTTTGCAGTGAGATAAAGTAAGTTCTTAGCCACATGTCACTGTTACTTGAAGTCATTAACATAGCTAGCTACAACTTTAAATACAGAAAGCTAGCTAACAATTGTTTTCACGAGCTTTATTGGAGGTAACGTTAACGTTAGTTTACCTAAGGCTAACTAAAACTGCTAACGTAAACCAAGTTATGATATATATATAATCTAGTTAATACCTTAACAATGTGTGTGATACAACTTTCTATCTCACTACGCTTGCATTAGTTACAAATCAAAAAATTATGAACAAAACAATCAGTTGTACCTACAGCACCGGTTTAGTGCAACACCAGCTGGTGCAACGGATTTATTTTCCGGAGAGAAACATGACTTGTAGAGAAAAGCATCCGCTCAGTCAACTATTATTGAATACATAACGTCGAATGTATATTACGTACGTAATGAGTATTAACACATTTGGAGTCCTAATTTTTTTGTCCGAAATGCAGTTTTCAGGCGGTTGGTATTGTATTTAATTTCATATCTCATATGAGCCCATCCGTTTTGATTTATTTATCCATTTTCGTTTTCTATAGCCTATATTTATGTATAATTAATTCATGTATTTATTAAATAATTTATTTATTATTTACAGACTTACTGACATACCTACTTGTTGAATAAATGTGATTCACCGGAGGATAGCTTTTATTTTGAAGTCTGCTCTTACCATGCCTGCCATATGCCGGCTACACACCGCAAAACAGCGTGGGGGCGCCATACTTTTATTTTCGGCATGGAGACTGGCTTGACTGTGTCTCACACTGCTACCCATATTTACGATGACAGGTCTTATTTTCAGTGGATTCATATTAACATGTTATTTCAGACACAGTTAACAAAAGGAGCTTATTAAGTTAATTGTTGTTTTTTATTGAAAGCTTACATTCCTGTGTTCAAACGGATGATTGCACTTTAAACAGTCTATCATGGATTGCACACCAAAACATACAGGCATGATTTCTACTAATACAAAATATGCAAAATAAAAAATATTGACTCAGTGGGAATATAAAATCATTTGCTTTTAGATAACATTGAAATGAGAAATAAAATTCATGAGAGTAAAAAACAAATGTAACACAAATGTTAATTAGACACTTTTTAAGGGAACTGAGCCTCCATAGCTTCTTTTAATATCTATCATGATAAAGGTCTATAGGCTACAACAAAGACTTACAATCACATATGTTTCACCAACTCCAGCACTAAAAAATCTTACTAAAGAACAATTAAAATTGTTTCAAAAGTCTAAAATTAACATTATTTACAAGGGATGGTCAGTGTTGCAATGAGGTCAAGCAAATGCATGTCTCATCTAAGCTGTGCCTTCATTTTACATAAAAGTGTCAAACTCGTTAAAAGGCTATAAAAGAAGCACTTTAACTGCTTCATAAATGTAACAAGTACTGAAAAACATCTCATATCACATCTCTCACTTTCTGACTTAAAAATAAAAAACATTTTGTACACCTCAGTAGTTCTTCATTGAATAACTGATCAAAGACGATAACAATTTCCTTCACCCTTTCTCTGGATAAATATATAAATCACAGTTGATTGGCTTGATACAGATGCAATACAAAGGCAACAGGCTTTCACTATAGTAACCCCATCTAGATTTGTGATAAACTCAAACACAGTGGGGTAGGGAATTGCAAATTTGTCTCTTTCCCTGCGTGAGGGGGTCAGAGGTGAAGGTTTAAGGCCGGCGATCATATTCGCTGATCTTCCTCTTGATGTGTGACAGTTTGGACCTGAGATATTTACACCTCTTCTTCTTAATCTGGTACTCTGGGGACTGCAAAAGATTTAAAAAAAAAAATAATTCAGTTTATTCACCAAACCTCTTTTCTGTTTTCAGAGTAATGTATTTCAATCTGGGGAACAACACTGCTGGAAATCACTGAAATTGACTTACCTTCTTGAGATTCTTCAATTTGATGTATTCATCCATGGCATCCTGAGATTGGAGAGATAGCGATCAATAATATAAAGTGACCACTCAGAGGAAAGCATCATCCCAGATTCACACACAAATTTGACTGATGCGGAATCAAAGTTTTCCAGCCCTTGACCCTTGTCATCCAAAATTTAAGTTGCCCCCGCAATCAAAGGTGTCTGAATTAGGCATACTTTCCCTTTATGGTTATTGTATTTTCAGCAATATTAGGGGGAACCAATATGAACGACTATGACAATACAATTGTATTTACAAGGGACTGTTCATTATTTATGAGGGAGGGGGGGAGTGGTGCAAAAGGGTGAGGCATGTTAAATATTCTTTTTTAAGCACTGAGGAGGAACTTATATTTTTTTCATTTTGGCTTAGGGGAGGGACATTCAACTTTATATGGTTGAATTTTGTATTAATTTTAAACATCTGAACCCCCAAACCAGCTGGCGGGTTTGAAGAGCGCAGTTTCTTTAAAGAAAAAAAGGAAAAAAAGGCAAAATAACCCCACTTATCGTGGCCAGAAACGGTAAAAACAGATTTTTTTTGTTGGATATTCAAATTCTTGATTACAGCATGTGCAATGAAGACTTCCAGCAGGACTCATAACCAAATCTAACCTTAAAATAGTGATATTTCATCACAATCATTGTATTCTACATGCGTCATTTAAAATTTTCACCAAACATAAATCGTTCCAGAACCTTTAATAAACATTAAATTCTGCACTTCTGTATGACAACAGATAAAAGCAAGGCTTTTTTCAACTCTCAGATTTTGTTTTTAACTTATTACTTTTAATGATCAAAGGGTAAGTTTTAAAAATCTAATAACATCCACCGTGCCAAGTTACTGATTCTGATTCATTCTGACCAGCTGCTGCTGCCACTGTTACGTTATGTTACGGTTCATCTGGGAAAACAGTCGTGATGCGCACATGCGTATGTATGTAATGAATATAATAACAAATAATAATTTGTAAGCTTCTTAAATTTTGTTGGTTTTGTGAGATGACTGCTATCCACCCATATTCTGCTACAGTGCACACAGCTTGTTTAATAACAATGCAATTTGTAAGAAGATTTGCGTTTTGCTTTAGAAATAAGCTGTTCATTTTTGTCATAACTCTCACTCCTGTGCTGTTTGCTTGTTGCATTGGCTCCAAAACTTACATTTGTTGTGAATATTAAAAAAGAAAAAGAAAAAAAGATTAAGGTCATGCATTTTCCCAGTCACTCAGGGAGTTTAAAAGAAAAATATTTAAAACAACACACACACACACACACATACACACACACACACACACAAAAAGAAACACATGTATTCACCCCCCCAGCCACCCCCTTTTCTGATAAATGAAGAGCAGTCCCTTACTACACATTGTAGAAAATCTCTTTAAAAGAAGAGTGGAGTGCTCCCCCTTACTTAAAAGAAGTAAAACTCAAGTGGCACTGCCACACTTACCAAGAACTGCGGGCTGCCTTCAGGGTGTTGGTGCAGCTCTCTGTCCAGGTCAGCCAGGTCCTGGTTTATGCTGTCCAGCTCAGCCTGAAGGCTCTTGTACTCCCGATGATCTTGGTCAAATTCCCGCTTGTAGATTAGACGCTCTTGCTCATCCAAAATGGGAGGAAACAAACTGCAAATGAAAACCGAAAGAAATTTGAGCAATTTATCATGTGATAATCAGCCATTATTAGTAATGCCCTCTTTACATATATTTGGGTAAAACACACACAAGATGGATTTATGGTGAAGAAATGCACATAAAACCCTGCCAAAAACTGTCATTCATCAAAAAAAGCAGCTTTTTCATAATTTGCTATCAGATTCCTTCACATCCACTTACACTGAGAAGTCCTCCTCCTCCAGGTCATCTCCAGACTCCACACCAGTGTCATAGTCCTTCAGCCTGTGCTTTAGGACATCCACAGAGCTGCTGATGTCTGAGTCTCTGCAAATACAATCACTGATTACGTTTTGCCTCGTTGAGTATCTTTTATTTAAATTTTATTGCTGGTACAGCTTTGTAACGCTTTTTTTGTCCGCATATGAAAAGCCCTTGTGAGGTGCACTTCAAGGTGCATAGCTTACCCTGGCAGGTAAAGAGGCTTGTTGTCCAGTTGGTCCAAATAGTCTCTGGACCCTCTAAATTTGGGATTAGGGTCATTCACCAGCACCTCTGGGTCACCAGACACATTGTTCACCTGAAGCAAGAGACAAGGTCAGACCAGGTCAGGTCATTTTTTGTGTTGGGTTCAAGTTTGACAGAAAACATCTAACTGTAGATAGAACTGAGTTTTGTATAGAATGAATTAAAAATTCTTAAAGGATCACTACCAATTTCAAATGACAATCAGTTTAATGGTGAATGAGGGCAGTAATAAGTCTCTGGAAAAAGCTGAATCTGTCCTCTGTGGCTCTGGATCAGCTTTTTTAAGTCTCAGAAAATAACCCTGACAATGTCTGCAGGACTTGGAAATTCTATGTTACAAACTGGGAGCATGAAAGGGGAGAGCATTTGCCAGGCACGGAGACTGTAATGATGAGGGTCTCACTGGAAATACTCTTTTATGGGATTTATTTTTGCTTGATTTCAGATATTGTACTACAAAAGTACCAAAGATATTAATGATCGAAATAAAACTACTAAGTTTGCTTGCCTGAGGTTTCAATCAGGTTATCCTCATGCTCCTATCCTACTTGTCCTAGTTTAGGCAATGTAACCTGTTCTCTCCATATAATAAACATTCTGGTTGTATGCAGCATTCACCAGGACCAACCGGTTCCTCTACTTCTCCCTGCTTGCCTGAATGCCACCGATACCATCACTACCATCAGCAGGAAGCCTGTCTCTCAGCCAGTACAACTGCTGTGACATCAGGTCTGCATGCATTCCTGGGAAAGTTCACACCTCAGGAGTGAAACAGGTGCTGTTATGGAAGTACAGCTTTCAGGTAAACACTTTCCTTTGTGCCATTGTCCTCAAAACACAAATTATGTCATTAGTAGAAAGTATTTATGTCCTTTTCTACATTCACTCATTAGGATTTCAAAGAGTGGTTTAGCTATTGGACGTTCTGATACTTGGAGAAGTTTTTATCTTTAGAACACATCCTTCAGACAACACCGCACATCACACTGCAGTGAGTTCACAGACCACACCCAGAAACTGCAAATGAAACCATCCTTCCTTGCCTCACGTCTCACCTTCAAAACGCGCGCGCGNACACACACACACACACACACACACACACACACACACACACACACACCTTATCTGTCCTTTAGGCATTTTCTTTAAGAATGTGCCACAACGACGTAGGTTAGACTGTGCCCACTTCCTTGAAGTCAAATATTTCACGATGTAGGTGGAGGAGGAAAAACGACAGCTGCACAAACTGAGGTCATGGCCTCAGAATAACCATAAGACATGGTAGAAGTGTGTTTCAAGACCCTAAAGGTTCAGTATTTTTCCAACTGGACCCCATTTTTACATGTTTATGTGTCTAAGTGACAAATGGGAACAAACATTTTTGAAACTGGTCCAGTATCGAGCAAGCCAGCAGCGGTGAAACTGGATGCAATGTAATCACTCTGGGCGATTGGCACCGTCAATTTACGTCCACTACACAGTGCTTGTTTTTGACACTGAATTATAGTAAGGTTCTTAGTTTGGTAGGCTTTTTTTTGAGAATGTCATTTTTTTTTTTTTTGTTTTATCAGAAACAGTTTGGAAATTGCTATCACCAAACCCCCTAGCCTCTTTTTAAATAAACATTCATTTTAGTGTGTATAGAGCCAGCGTATATTCAAATTTTACTAGGTAAATTAAGGGTTTATTTCAACCAAACCGGAGTTGGTGGTTGATGGAACAATGTAAATGCAAGCCAAGATAGTGTCTTGGATTTTTATTTTGTTTCTGTTGACTTTAAACAAAGTGTGTAGTACAATGATAAAATAACTGTGTATTTAAATGCAGTCTGGTGGGTTTGGCAATAGCAATGTCCAGGCTGTTTCTGGTTCAACAAAAGGGATCTTACTCTTTAACAAAGAGGTTGACCTCTGTAGGGATCCTTTCCATGATGTCATCAAACACTTCTAATAATAATCTGAGCCTGTCAGTGGCAAAACAGGCACTTTTAGTGGATGGAAATTGTTGCTGCGAGCATGCCCTGAGTGGACACATTGCAGCCTGTTTTGCTACAGCCAGTTGCAGCAATCTCACTTAATACTGGACCAATATCAAAAATTGTCATTCAGACACAAAAAAATAAAAAATAGGTCCCAGGCAGAAAAAAACTCAAGTTACCCTTTTGAGGTCTGAAAAGAGCATTTTGCAAAGAAAAAAAAAAGCTTTCTTGTCAAATTTTCACCAAACTATAAAAAGACAAACAACAGCAATGGAGAGATAAGTTAACCTCTCTGAGCATCCACTTTTTCCATGTTATTTCACTCTATCTGCTGTATCACATACAATATATTGAGTATCATCCATTCACTAAGGCTATATGACGCTTAAGTGAGTGAAATATTCAAACCCAAAATTTCATGTTTTTATGGCTGCATCACACCATTATTTGATTTTACCATATGTCTCTTGTGCATCAATTTACTCATTTTTCACTAAAATTCACCCTTATATATCTGGTAACTTTCGAATTTATCTTGAGTGGGCTTCAATATGTTAATTTCAGTGGATTAAATGCTGATTGCACAAATGAATATCTAAAATGGCCACTTAAAAAAGTACACACTTATTTTAATTAGTTCACAGTTTAAAACTACTGTCAATAATAAGTTTAATTGACTTGGTGTACATAGTTCTTTTTTTTTTGTTTGTTTGTTTGAACCAAATCTTTTCTCTTAAACAAACATGTCACGCACACATATACACACGCACACACACTCACCCACTCCCCGACGCTGTTATGCAGACCATCATTGACGACCTTCACTTCCTCCCACAGAATGCGATCCCGGCCCCAGTGTCTGATCTTGGAGCGAGTCTTGACTGCAAACACCAGCAGGATGATGAGGGCAACAAACACCAGGAAGCCCAGGACGATAGCTATGGCCTGCAGGAACAACAGCACTCAGCGTCAGTGGGATGGACTTACATCCATGAGTCCACAAAGCAAACAGGATAGTGCCAAGCCAACGCCTCCACAGTGGACTATGTTAAATAGTCAATTCACAAAAATCCCCCCAGAATTACACTGGAACGTCTGCCACTACCCCCAAACAACACAAATGAATCATTTGGCTTACAGAGCTCAAAGCATCCAGAATTAAATTTGAAAAACTCAACAGCAACATGTTTACCTAAACAAAGTCCTGGCTACTGGGAATTATTCGCAGAGTGTTGTGGGCAATTCTCTTGTTATCACCTGCTATCTATCTCTGTGCTTCGGGATGTGACCAGTGAACCTCAAAATATTCTTGGGTGTCCATCACAGTGGTCATTATTTCAGCTACAGAGAAATGTTGTTGAATGTGATAGATTACCTGCAGTCTCTCCATGAAGTTACAAGACTCTGCCAAGTATTTTTCACATCATACTAAAATGAATCAAAACCAAAGGCTGTCTGAGTGGTAAGTGAAACATTGTAAAAGCTGCAGTAGAATACAACATAATGCCTTGGGAAATGGACAATGAATTGTAGTAAATAGGGCTAAAACATGCTACTGGTATTGTCTTTTGAGACATTCATGGTGACCCAACGCTGCTTCATGACATGTTTTTGGAAATCAGGACCTACATTACATCTGAATCGAGTTTAGTTAGTAACTCTGAGAATAGAGTTTAGTTAGTAACTCTGATATGTACAATAAAAGGGTGCTCAACTTATTTGTCTGTGAATCTGAATCTGCACCACATAGAACTATTAAGGTTGGCTACACACTGTATGAAACTGTAAAATACTTGTTTCGGATTTACAGCTGTAAGAAATCAATTTTAACAGAATTTTATCTTGTGTTTAGTCTTGATAAAATAAATTATTCTTCTTAAAAACAGTGTCATCTTTGTCCAGTGCAATTTACTTTGTTCTGAGAATTTTCAAGAGGTTTGTATTATCGTCTTAAAAACAGTCTGACTGAGGCTTGATAGCTCCAGAATCTACAGTACCTCTCGTACATGTCCAGTAGGGCTGCAACTAACAATTATTTTCACTATTGATTTTTTTGCTGATAATTTTCACAATGAATCGTTTAGTTCATAAATATTTTGAAAAATACTGATCTCATTTTCTCCAAAGTGACATCTTTAGATTGCTTCTTTTGTCCGACTGACAGTCCAAAACCCAAAGACTCATTTACTATTATACATGACAAAGAAAAACATCAAATTGTCACATTAAGAGGCTAAAGTCAGCAAATGTTTGACATTTTGCTTGAAAAATGACTGAAATGATTGATCAAAATAGTTGGAAATTAGTTTTCTATCAACTGACTGATCGATTGCAGCTTTAATGTTGAGAATTGGAAAGTGTAGATTTCATAATGAAAAGGGGATAAATAATTTCCTTTCACAGGCAGAATTTTTGTTTTTGCTCATGATTTCTTGCATAGAATATGACTTACAAATTCATAAACACAGATAACTATGGTGAGCAAGATGAACATTTTTGCAGTATTTGCTACTCTTGACTCCACTCAATTCCCTTATTTTTTTCCCAAATCTTTTAGAGCAATATTTTTATTTTTATGGTCACTTTTAGCTAGCATTGGAAAATAACTGTTGACTATAAGGTTAAAACTGAATATTCTATCTGTGATATCTGTACACAAACCACTGGATTCATCATGAATTCCTTTTGGTAAAGAAGTTATACAGTATATGACCCCTCATAGAATCTACATTACCACGGCCTCCCAAAAAAAGCAAGCGTATCACACCTCTTGGGGCTCCACCACACAGTAATGGTAGAGGTACTGGTTGAGGAAGATGCCCTGGGCCTGGGTCTGGGTCTGGTACTGGGCACACAGCTGGCGGATCTGGCTGTAGTAGACAGACCCTGTGGACTGAGCTGTTGGGTTCACTGCCACCAGGTACACAATAGTGGCGATGATCATCAGAAATGCCAAGATGGCACAGATGATGATGGCAGCTAGGTAGAACTTTGATGAGCGGGCAGCATTTTGCCTTGAAACAACCAACACAAATATGATGAGCACAGCTATGAAGGTAATAGCAGAGATGGCGATGATGAAGCCTTTGCCAGCTTTGGGATCCATTTGTGTTCCTCCATAGCCATATCCATAGGAGCCTCCAGTGCCTGAGCCAATGCCGCCTCCATATGGGTTGCTACCATAAGCGCCACCGATTGCGCCACCATATGTGCCGGCGTATGAGCTGCCGTATGAGCCGCCATAACCTGGCAACAAGCCACCTCCCCCTCCTAGGCCCATCATGCTCATATCGTAGTCCCAGGCCAGTGTGGAGGCCACACAGGCAAACACAGCCACACACATGATGATAATGATGATGCACAATATCTTCATCACACCAGGTGGGGAAGTCCAGCGATAGAAGTGAAGCATCTTATCTCCTGGGTAGTAGGAAAAGGCTGGGTTGGACATGAGCTCGCTGTGCCTGTGTCTGCTGCTGTGGCTGTAATAGAAGAAGACAGAGGGACTGTGCTCAATGTGTGTTGTACAGAACAGACTTTGTGAAATGGTCTGCAACCTCCTGACAGTTGCTGCCTTGTACATATAGCATGGAAACACATGTAAATACATGGGCATGTCTAAATACTGATGTAAAAGGAAACCAGCTATGCCAGTGATACTGGTCAAAGCTGACATGAAGCTGAAATAAATGAATGTTCAATGTTTTACTAATAATGCAAGCCTTTCATTTTAGGGTGACTTTTTTTTGGTTGATTGTTTAATAAAAGTTACAGGTCAACATCTTTGTGGAATCTGGTTGTTGTCTTAAGCCCCATTCAGATGGGATTAACGTCACAAAGCGAGGTTTGGGGTAATATATTCACTTTACTCCTCTGTAACAATTTATCATTCCAGATAAACCATCCCAAAACTACAGGTGTAAGCTTCTGATTTCTCCATTTTCACAAAAAAGTAAAATTTCACACTGAGTTGGTTAAGAAAAATAGGAGAATATCAGACAGCTCTTACTGCGAAAAAAAACAACAACAAAAAACCCTCAACCACTTAGTTTGGTGAAAAACAGTAGGTAACTGCAGCTGTAATTATTATTGGGGTGAGGGTGAAAAATTACCCATATATGCACACTGACAAGTCAGAGTAATGTTAAAGAAATAGTTGGGATCTTTTAAAGTGAGGCTGTATGAGCTACTATCCATAGCCAGAGTATTACATACAGCAGATTCAGATTCAGAATGCTTTATTAGTCCCAAAAGGGCAATTCATTTCTACAGTCGGCCTGTCCATAGCAACAAAAACACAATGCAACAAACAGCCAACATCCCCAATCAAGCATCATCACATCAGCAACAACAACAGCACCAACTAAAACCAGTGACAGCATAGCAGAGCAGGATGCAAAATAATTCACAGTTCACAATAATTCACGGTAAAATAAATCACAGTTCATTCTGCAATTGTGCATTTAGCAGCCTTATGGCAGACAGGATAAAAGAATTTGCATAGCGGTTTGTTTTCCGCACCGGCACATAATACCGCCAACCTGAAGGCATGATTACAAACTCACTGGCAAGAGCATGATCAGGGTGGGATAATATCCTGTAGATGTCTGTTGGCATGGTTTGAAGACATAGGTTGGAGTCCAACATGGAAGATAAGCAATGTACTGCTGTGATTGTGGACTGCAGCAAAATGTATTTTAGCCACCTATAACAATCAATATCAGATTAAGCATATGCTATATTGAGAATATTTTCACAGCTTTATCTTGCCATCAAGAAGCAATTTCCAGTAACCCAGGGAAATTCAATCTACTAAAATACAATCCAAGGAAAAGCAACAAATACTTATACTTGAGAAGCGGGAAGCATTAAATGTTTGGCAATTTTGCTTGAAAATTGACTCAAATGATTAATCAACTGTGAAAATAGTTGCCCCTGAATTTTCTGTCAATCAACCACAGTAATCAATTAATCATTGCAGCTGTGTGTATCCACCATGTCTATACAGACTCACAGAGATCTGATGGTTGGTTATTTTGTGGAGAGGCATGAATCTCAAAATGTCAAACTGTTCCTTTAAACAAGTATGTTGTAATGTAAAACCCTCAGCTGCTACAGGTATGTGTATTTTTTTTTTTTTAGATATTTTTTGGGGCATTTTTTTAGCCTTTATTTGATAGGACAGACAAGCCTGAAAGGGGGAGAGAGAGAGGGAGTGACATGCAGCAAAGGGCCACAGGCTGCAGTCGAACCCGGGCCGCTGCGGCAACAGCCTTGTACATGGGGCGTCTGCTCTACCACTAAGCCACCGACGCCCCACAGGTATGTGTCTTAAAAGTAAAAATATAAATTGTGTCTGAGACATGAGGGTGAGAGTGTAGTAGTGAGGGATAAATGTAGGTCAACTTACTGTTTGCTACCACTTGGCTGGTATGGTGGGGGGCTGTGCTTGTGACCCGGCATACTGAAATTCAACTAGAACACCGCCTGCCAAAATTTAAAAAAAAACACACACACAACAATTGATATTGTGAAAACATAAGAAAAGGCATCTGATGCTAATTATCAGACCTCTTTAACAACCCCAGCAACTTTATTTCTCAAATCTATGCAGCTACCTTTTGGGACCACTGAGGAAATAAATAAATATAACGATTATACAGTTTGGTTTAGTTTAGGTAGCATGTTTTATCTTATATAGCATATGAGTATAATTCATATTAGTGCCATGGTTTTCCTTACATTAATTTCTATTCAATTTGAAGAAAAAAAAAAAAAAAAAAAAAAAACATTCACAGAGAAACTGGTTGAATTAGATGACACCTCAAAGTTCTGTCGGTGTTGCTGTTATGTTGTGCAGACTTTTTAGATAAACAACAGTTTATGTAATACCTTGCTTAAAAAAAATTCCAATAAAACCTTTTTCTTTTATAATAAAATTAGTCAAACTTATTAAATGTTATGCTAAACACTATCCAAACACAAGCAGCTGTGCAAAACCTGTCTAAGTCTAAAATTGTCCAAAGGTGAAAAAAAAGAAAAAAAGAATGTGAATAAAAAATTCAAGATAAATAAGCAAGACTACATATGTAACCAGATTGTCAATGTTAGCTTTAAGTAGTTGACAGTTTGTAATACTGTGTTTTGGGCAAACTTCTGGTTGGTACCGAGAAGTATGGAGCAGGGTTGGAAAATAACTTTTTTGTCCACCTGCCACTGTGACTGGTGGATCCCAATATGTACCAGATACCCAATCGATTGCCATTGTTTTTTGGCTGGTGAGTGAAGCAAATCTAGCAGCCACTTGAATATTTTACCAGCAATTAGCCGGTGGCTGGTGCTAATTTCCAACCCTGGTTTGGAGGTTCCATACCCAGCCCTTGATATGAATGAGCCAAAATGTAAAACATTATGCTTGTGTAAATCTGGTATTGATTTGTAGATGTTTAAGTGTTTTAGTATTTAGGCCTATGTGTCAATGTTTCAGGCTACAGCATGATGGATAGCTCACTTCATCCACAACAAATCTTCAAATATTGACCTTCACCTGTGAACTGCTGTTCAGCTATTCAACCGAAAGAAGAGGCAAGCCTACTGCTTGGACTTCAGGATTGTTTGTGGTGAAACAAAGCCGCAGTAAGTGGGCGGAGACACACTGACACAAACTGAGACTGTGTTTTCAAAAAAGAGCAGCTGATAAGTCAAACAGAGCAGGGTTAGCTGGTTTCACAGAGAGCGAAACTAGACTACCGTTCAGTCGTTAGAGTTGCCATTACATTCCTAATCATTTGAAGTTACAAGGGGGATTCACACAGCAGGAAAACAGACTTTAACGAATAACTATAATTTAAATATTCACATTTAAAGTAAGCCCAATGATCATTTCATGCTGTCATCACTGTAAAGATGAGAGTAAAGGCAATCTGCCATTTAAGGAAGCAAAGTGTAGCTAACTGCTCAACAAACAAACGCAGGTGTAAAATAATTCTTGGCTAAATTTCGGCCTAACGTTATCTCTAAAAAATGGCGTGAGTTAACTAAACTCGATATTTTCTCACGAAGGTAGCCTATTGTTTTTAACGACTTTAAAAGCTTTAATAAATGCTGAATATTCTGAAAATAGCGAGTCAATTTGCCCCTAATACATTCCGCACTCAAAATTAGCTTATAAGTTTTAATTTGACCCACCTTTGATGATGAACCGTCTGATCCCGATGAAGACAGCAGTGACGAACGCAAACAATAACCTAGGAGCGCGGCCGCATGCGTACTATAGGCTGCGCGAGTACAAAGGCACGCGCCTACAGGTGTGGGTTCATCATGTGGGCTCCTCCCCAGGTCATACAGGACTAACCTGTCCTCTCTCTCCGTAGCTCCCAGTTTACTCCACTTCAACTGAGACTCAACCCCACCCCCATGACAAACAAGGTAATTTACTGCATGAAATTACTAGGCTATTAAAATATTGGCATTAAACAAAAACAATAACACAGAGAGAGATAGGCTATATGTTAATATTTTGGTTTTATTATCAGTGTCCTAATATATTTCATACATTCAGTATTTTTTTCATTATCTTCAAATTCATAGGCTACTTTAAAATCAATTTAAAAAAAATAATTGTAGGCCCTACAGAACTGTATGGTCAATTCTTTTTGACTGTTAGAAACCTTACTTACTC
Organism: Epinephelus moara; assembly: GCF_006386435.1. Classification (NCBI taxonomy): domain Eukaryota; kingdom Metazoa; phylum Chordata; class Actinopteri; order Perciformes; family Serranidae; genus Epinephelus; species Epinephelus moara. Next base: position 6,757,523 of record NC_065513.1, read on the forward strand.
ATTAGATTTTTTTTTAATGATTTATTTTACAAAATAATTTGAACATGGTAAATGCTGATTTTGAGTGTGATAAATAGGCTACTAGTTGCTCACTAACATTTTAAAAATTCAAATTAAAACCTAATGTAACTTGAGGCAGAAAGGCTGACTTGCTGATCCAGCCTTTCTGCCAAGTAAAATCAACAGGAAACGCCTCCAGTGCTGCAAAACCTGACACCGGGGGAAGCAGTTAAAAAAATACACCTTGGCTTTACAAAACCAGTCCTTCGGGCTGTATACCAGCAGAGCCACAACAGCAGCCATTTTAAGAGGGTGACATTTGTTCACTGGCATGGAGCTAGAAATTGAGTTTTGCTGCAGCCAAGTTTATCCAGGTCTTTCTAGATTTAAAGAATATTCAGTGTTGCTGAGGTGAAAATTTCATTACATCATTAGGGAGGGGAGCCGCACCTCTTTATGTAACAAAGCTCCCTGGATTCTTACAGAGGGATTCAATTACTTACTGTACACTACCACGAATGCTGCAAATGATAGCCTACTTAAGTATCCAATGCATACACGCATTTTGTCCATTTTGCTCTGTGGTTGCAATTATTGTGAACAATATTAGAGATTATAAAAAAGAAATAACATTTGGACCATTATTCTTAAATAAGGCAAGAATCTGAACATGGTTTTCCAGAAAAAGATTGTTGCGGTTATAATTTCCTTAAGAAACCAGAATGCTGTTTAATAATTACCAGCATACAGTTAATCAGACTGTATTCTTATATAGCTAACTATAGATCCAAACATTTATTTTATATACATTTGCTATGCATATTTTGTATTTCTAGCTGTACCAATGATAATAAAGGATAGATCAACAAGGATTTACAGTAAATAACTAGAATTACTGCCTCATGGTTGTATGCCTCTATGCAACCAGTCAAGTTGCAGTGCAGTTGACATCCATGTCTGTAAAAACATGGATGCTTCACACACATCTTACCCCCAGCAGCACAGAAGATCTATACAGTCAGAACAGTTTTAAGGTGGACACCCAACAGTGTTACCAGTTCAATATCTGATCAAAGGTATCCTCGTAACATAATGATGTCATAGTGAAGTTGACTTTTGACCTTTTGAATATAAAATGTCATCTCTTCATTATTTTATCCTCTTAGACATTTCTGTGCAATTGTTCAACTTGGCTTATGATTTCTTCCAGTTTTGCCAAAAACATATGTTGTGAGGTCACAGCAACCTTTGACCTCCAAAATCTAATCAGTTCTTCCTTGAGTCCAAGTTGACGTTGCCAAATTTGAAAAAAATCTCTTGCCTTTGGCCATGGCTATATTAATTATGAAAATATTATTTTTTTCTGATTGTACTTTTTTTTTTATAGTATTATTAACTTCATTGGCTCCCCTTAAGTATTCCCACTGCCCTGGACTAACTGAGCTTGGGCACCTGTTGGACTGAAACAGTGAACAGCAGATGTAACAGAAGTAAATCAAACAGGGCATTAGCTTCATGCTTAAAGTCAAACACTGGAAAAAATACAACTATTTAAAAGGGTGCTTCATTATTGGCATAAAGCAGCAGGACATACTAAATATCATACAAAACAATAATATACACAATGGAACATATCAATGTACAAATAAGAGATTACAACAGGAGTCACTTAAACTAATTACAAAACAGCCATCTATTATATATAGCCTACCACATTGTGATTTCAGTAACAGGGTGAGACAAAGTTTGTAGCTTTTCATAAATGTTCACATTGTATCTGACAGTTTGAAAAGACTACTGGATAGAAGACATGCAATGTAAAAAACAATAATGGCAGCATACAATGAACATCATAGCAAGCAGCTACACCTCTACAGTCTGACACATGCAATACATTAAAGTATTTTCTAAAATAAACCAACCACAACAAACTGCTGTTGGCACCTCTGTGCGCTTAAGTAAAGTAATAAACGTACTTATTTGAACCTAAAACATGATCTTTCCTTCTAAACCTAACCAAGTAGTTCTGTTGCCTAAAGTTCACCACAACCATTTCACATTAACCAAATGTGACAAAGTGTTTCAGCTGTGCATCACACAGAGATGCTGAAGGCCCTGTGCATCTCCATGAGACGGTGAGGCATATGAGAACAGGTTGGGCTTGCTGGATGTTATATACAATGAAGACCCTATCAATTATTTCTAGTTACACCTGACTCACATTTTTGATAAGACTTCTTTTCTTAGCCTTTGGCTGCTGTATATAAGGACATTCCTACTGATTTATCTACTGATAGATGTTGTTTAAAGCTGTGAAAATGATCTTCTGTTTGTGATGACACCTAACAGCAGTAATCATGTTTTAATGTGATAACGGCATACAATCAGCAGTTGGGGTTTTACCAGTTCAGTACCCGCCTCCGTCCCTATACTCTGTTCTCTGTGCAACAGAGCACGTTCTCTTATATAGGTGTAGACTCCATATGAATTCCAGGTGAGTTAATGAAAGTGTTTAGTTGCTGTTGTTGTACTCCTGAATCTTCTGTTTGATATGAGAGAGTTTGCTCTTTAGGTACTCACACCTCTCCCTTTTTTCCAAATATGTTGGGTCCTGGCAAGAAAAACAGAAATACATTAAATAAAATGTGTTACTTTCTTTCCTTTCCTATATATCAGAAACAGTCTCTGTGATAGTCAGAGAATATATAAGAAATTTCACTGGTGGGTTACTGTACTGGGAGCAGAGTGCCACATACAACACAGTACAATACCTGTTTACTTTACATAGTTTTCAGCAAACCAACATGAACAAACAAGGAAGGAAGAAGATTTTAGGTAATGGTGGTGACTTATTATTATTACAGAAAGCCATGTAGAAGTCATATCAAAGTCAGAGGCTTACTGTTTGTACTAATTATAAAAGGGACACTGCACTGATTTAGTATTATACCAATTAAATTGGGGAGACTGAGAGACAGATAATCACAGTTAAAACTCCTCTGTAACATTCTAATGTACTGATGTACATTTATTCATCACACCTGTGTGACAGGTTGCCGTATTTCAACTGTAATAAATTCTACTTCCTCTTCTCATAATGCACAAGAGGAGTAAACAACCAAACATCTCTGTGGGCTGATGACGATAGGTTACATACTCAAAGTATGATTCACTGATGATGATAATGGCATGATAAACAGCATAATTCAAACACTAAGTAATGTAACCTGGTTTTGGTTGATGCAACTGGGACGGAAATAACCTAATAAGCTCCTACTTTCATTTCAAAAACTTTTGAGAGGATGACAAAGTGGTGACTACTGTATATCATCCAACATCACGCATAACATCATGACTTGCTAGATAGCAAATGCTTATTATCAGTTGTGAAAATGTTCTTTTTATACCCAAGTATAATTACACAAATGTGAAAATGGTGGATGAAGTCGTTCCTATTCGTCTCATGTCAGTATTAATTCAAGTTCGACCTTTTCGAAAAATGAAGGCCAACATTCCATGAATCCCTTTGCTTTTTGTGCCCTGCCAGCTCCCTGCTGACAAGCAAGACCCCTTAACAAATCTGGCCTGGTGTGTGTGCCTAAACCTGACTTCATACTGTACTCTAGGGTTGTAACACAAGTTATTATCTGTATTCATTTGTTGCTGAATACAGATAATCTTGGTCATTCACCTGTCATACACTGCATTCTGTTGATTTTGCACATCCGTACTTTGTACAACTGTTATTTGCACACAACCCTATTCATGTTCACAGTGTACATATTTTTTATATTACTATTATTATTGTTATTTGCATTCAGATTGTATATTTACTTGTTTATAGTATTTCCTTTTTGTATGTATGCTTCTAATTACTCTATATTTTTTATATGTTTTATATTCTTTGTTATGCACCAATACACCAAGCCAAAGTCCTTGTATGTGAAAACCTACTTGGCAATAAAACTGATTCTGATTCTGATTGAATAACTGTATCCAAATCTGTATTCGGATTTACACCAGAAGTTGTTGGACAGCTTGAAATTGTCTAGACTGCTTTCATTTTCTACTGCCACTGATACTCATTATACCATATACCAGGGGTAGGCAACCTGTGGCTCCAAAGCTGCATGCGGCTCTTTAGACCCTCTAAAGAAAATTATATGAAATGAATAACTGTCATTTTTTAACATTAAAATTTTCATATACTGTTGTTAATTGCCGAAAGTGATTCTTACATTCTTCAACTTTAAAAATGTGTAGCCTATACACTGATTTAAAACAATGGTTTAAGATCTTGCCAACTAAAATGAGCATCATACATCTTGCCTAGCACCCTTTCCTCTAAAAACATCACTAGCAGTGACTACAGTAGTACTGAGTCTCCCTTGCTAGGCTAGCTGTGGATTCCAAATTCAAAAAGGGAAACGTCTCAAGGTAAAATAGAGAATTTAATAGTGTTTGTTTGATTTTTATCGCTGCAAAGTTAAAGGCTCTCTAAGTCTTCCTAAGCTTAAAAAGTTTTTGTCACATACAGCAAACATCTCTTCACGATCCGCTAGCTACATGTCCTCTGAATATGCTGTGAAAAAGTCCGGTCTCTGTAGGCATTTGGGTCCAGGCTGCACCAACCAGCCAGCACGAGACCAGCGAAAGCAAGCACACACACATGAACGCGGTGCCCATGTCTCACGGTCTCGTGCAAGCGTGCACACTTGAACGCGGTGCCCAGAGAGGCAGTTAGAGCTACAGGCTACAATGAGGCTAAAAGGCGAGCTAAATCCGTTGTGTTTGATAACATTGTTGAACGTAAACAGAAGCGAAGTGTTTTTGTTGCCATTTGCAGAGCCTGGGCTGCCTACAGAGACCGGACTTTTTCACAGCATATTCAGAGGACATGTAGCTAGTGGATCGTGAGGAGATGTTTGCTGTATGTGACAAAAAACTTTTCAAGCTTAGAAAGACTAAGAGAGCCTTTCAAGGCACTGTATGTAAGAATGTGGCCAAAACGGTTACTGCACTCAAATTCAAAATACTGCCGCGAGTTGTGTCCGCCCCCCCTCCCCTACAGATTCAAGGTTGCTGGACAGCGGCACGCTGGAGACTGATTTGTTTGCCCACGGACAGCTGCCTTGGCAGGGCCGTGTCGCCGCGTCCGTGATCTTCGGTTTTTTCCAGCGGACCATTCGAGCATGTCCGGCTTCTCTGCTGCTAACGCTGCTGCCGGGATACAGCTGAGGAGACTGCTAATGCTATGTACTGGGACACTGCTAATGCTGCTTGCCATGCTGCTGTAGCTCAGTCGTAACTTTAACTGACTCTGCTGACTGTGTGACTGGTAGACGGCAGAGGGTGGTGCAACAGGCCAAAACACAAATTCAAAACATAAACATGATTTGCGGACCGTAAAATATTTTTTTAAATGCGAATATTCTGGCCGTACTATTGTTGTCGGTGAGATCAGTATGTTATATGAACATTATTCCTTTTTCTCTGTGACATATTAGGAGGATTTTACGACTATTTGCTTTAGATTTCTTACTTATAGCTCCTTTAAGGTACCAAATAATCAAAAATAGCCCTCTGTAGCACTTGTTCTAAAATATAATAATGTGCTAAAACCTATTAATGAATGCACATTTCGATCTATTAGTAATGTTGATAGGCTAAATTCGTCCTAAAAGGCTGTGTTATCTTTAATATGAGGCTCAAATATGGTTTGTGGCAGTTTTCTTCTGCCAAAAATGGCTCTTTTGATAGTAAAAGTTGCCAACCCCTTCCATATACAATAAGTAGCCTATGAGTTCCGCAGCTCACTCAGAATACAAAATAACAGTATTTTAACCATGTTCCATAAATCAATCAAAAAATACAGAATTAGACTCTCTGGCACAGAAACAGCCTCTCAGGGAGTAACAGTGGCTGAATCATAAATAACATTTTATGATGTATACTTACAGCTTTCTTCCTCTGATACTCCATTAGTATGCCATTGATCCGCTCCTTTTCCTGAAACAAAATGATATTGTTACTGGACATTGTTATATAGTGTGTGTGTGGGGGTTTGTGGACTCCTGTTTTGAAGCCTTCAGTTTGGCATTTTTGCTGTCGCCATCTTGGATTTTTGGAGCCAGAAGTGACCATATTTGGATGAGAGTGTGGTGATAATCCAAATGTTAGCTGCTAGCTTGGGCGCATGCTGATTTATAGCTATGGTTAACTTTGAAAATGCTGATGCTAATTTTAAAACGTTAAAAACAAAAATTGCTTCCAGAAAAAACTGACTATCCAAGGCCTTAGAGGATCTTTTACTACAACCAAATGCTACAACAAAAATGTTACAATTAACAATCATGAGCTGAAAAAACACTGAAATAGTGACTACTACAGCGACTTGTTAAGAGACGGCACCCAAGCAGCCACACCTTTAATTATGCATAACTTTGATGCCTTTCATAAGCCTATTTTCATATAAAAATTCAACCCCTGATCAGCTGTCATGAGCAGGAAATTAGCCATCGAGACCAAAAACATGTTTTTTGTACCAGGCTGTAAACAGTTATTTCTGCTGTAAAGTTGGGCATTTTAACATGGGGGTCTATTGACTTTCTGTTGGAGCCAGCTCAAATGGCCATTACTACAGGAACTGCAGTCTCTGGCACTTGCGCGTTGGCTTCATTTTTCAGCCCCGGAGGTTGCAGCTGTGTGTGTGTGTGTGGATGTGCATGTATGTGTGTGTGTGTATGTATTTGTGTAGAGAGGAGTGAGGGTTGTACCATTTGGCTGGAAGGCCGGGCGGAAAGGTTCTGCATCATCTCATCCATCTCTTCAAACTTCTTGGCCATGGCCTGAACCTCAGCGTGCAGCTCCTTGTACTCAGCATACTGGTCATTGAACACAGCCTTGTACTGGTCCCTCTCCTCCTCTGAGCGGATGCTGGGGTACTTCCTGTGGAAAGAGGACAGGAGACAATATATTTTCTTGGGCTTCTGTCTACATTCACACTACATCTGTATGTGAGAATGTGTCTCAGTCTCTTTGCACTAGTTCCTAAGGATGACAATAAAAAAAATCAAACACAACTACTGGCATGATTACCACCATACGCCATATTCCTGTTTCCTGAATAAGAATCTTAGGATAGACTCACAACTTCCGTCTGCCTTAAAACAAAAGTCAGGTGACCATACTCAAACAGTTGTTTGTCGTAATCATTCCTCCCATTTATACTGGACATTAAGATATTACTTCGTGAATAGGGTACAAATTCCACAGTCCTTTTATATACTCCAAAAGCAAGTCAATACGATTTTTATGTCAGAACATCAACTAACACCACTGACCACTTGGTGAGTTTCATGGCTTTGAAAACGAACGTTTAGGGTGGTTTTAGGATAGGTTCACACATAGCCATAGGCAGCAGTGTTAAGCCAGGCAGGGGAAAGCCAAATTCTCCGAAAATGAGCAATCATCACTATTTTGGTCTTAGCCACTCTATTTCATCATAAACAACCCAGAAATGGGGATTAAAGTGCAAAATACTGGATTTCTCCTTTAAAACAGTATCAATGGAAACCTGTGGACTATTTCAGTAAATACCATACAAACTGATAAAAGTCAGTATATTTGAACAGAAAAGTAATAACACGAACAAGACAGAATAATAAAAAATCTTGGACAGGGACTGTATCTTAATGTATCTGTATCTCTTAAAAATACTTTTGAGAACTTTCCTACCAGAATTCATTCATCACAGTATATGCATGACATTTATACATATTTAAGAAGCTGAACATCATATCCAGGGTGTCAGAGGACAGCAATACATTTTTTGGAAAACTGAGACTAACAGGGTAATACTCACGCCACATAGTCAGCTATAACGACAGGTTTGGGGATGTGTCCTGCTGGTATGTGACCTCTGAGGATCTCTGGCTCCAGCGTCCTTAGAGGAGCAGCTGCAGAGCTGTTAGCAGCATCCATGATGTCTGGCTGGATAGTGGGGAGAGGAGTCGGATCTGAAGCCCTGGAGCCTGGGCCCAGCTACAGCAGATAAACAGAATCACCTGTTTAGTTCATGTGCACTGTGTGCAATTCAGTGTCTGCTATAACACCGAGCAAGCAATCCTTGATACTTACTATGGACAGAGGGACTGATGATCCAATTGTTTTCATCTAGGTTTATGAGAGGAAGAGACAGGGAGGGATTCATTAGATATTTACAATTTCCAAAGTCTTATCAGGGTTTTCTCCTGGTGAAGCTGATTGAACACCTTCTTTTGTTTAGTTAAACACATCTTAGTTAAATTGCAGTTGAGAGAGAAAGCAGTCACATTGAACTAACTGTGTGTCGGGTCAAGTTTAGAAAGAGGCATTGTGGTGTAATGCTGTTGGTCAAACCTAGGCGAGATACCTGTTAAGCTGCAGACCACCGTTCGAGGCCAACAAACAACAAATCTGAATGGATATTGTGTTTGTCAGCGAATAGTGCCACGAAAAGTGGTTGTTTTTACCTAGACATCGCTACTTTTCAGGCAGGGATTGTTCCCTGAAAACTGGGTATTTTCAGACAAAACAAGATCTTTTCCTGACCATAACCAAGTGATTTTGTGCCTAAACCTTACCACACATTAGCAACAGCATTGTTAAAACCCAAAGTTTGTGTATCCGTGGTTTGCAGAGATGTACAATGCCAAAATGTATTCTGGCTATTGGGTTGGGCAGGAGATCCCTGGTCTAAACCACCAAGATGTTTACAGCTAGTGATCCAAATGATTTAATTTTGGACTTACATGACAAAATGTTTTCCTGGGCAAAAAACAGTGCTTGAATCGACAATTTCAACAAACAATGCCGCTTTGCTTTGCTCCACTTCTCTACTGCAAATAAATAATGGACTTGAACGCTGGTTTTGCAATGCAAATATTTTATCAGTCTGGGCAGAAAATAAACATCTGTAAAATAAAATAAAAATACCTTTAAAGATACAATCTGCTCAAGTATTAAAAGTAGAAAGTAACATTTTTGATTTTTCCACGAAGGTTTAGGTCTAGGGCTGTGCTGAAAAGTTAGACATTTATGACACTGACATCAAAATTCAAACACTGTGCAGCATTCTTTTTTTCCCCCCATGTTTATTTATTCTATTTAAACCTGGTATATCTATAAAGTTGCATATAAAGACTAGGCTACACTAATATTATCATGGAAGTAGATTCCAGCGGTGGCTACGTGTGATCCAAACATTTCCTATAACTCCAGAGCATTTTAACATGTAATCATTTCCAAAATTCACCTTTTTAATCTAACAAAATAATCTGCTTCATTTGTTGTGATAAGCTTTATAAAAACGTTTTCACTGCATTTTAAAAAAAATCATTCTCTCCCGCTTGCCACTCAGAAAGGGAGGCATGCACTTATATTAACGGGGCACTCTAGCAGCAATCTAACAGCACCATTAATCCATTCATTCATTGAAGAAAACTGATGTGATTAAAAAATATTAACTCCCTCAATCCAATGAATTATTTTAGTTAAACTGAGGATTTTGTATCAATATTTTTTTTTCTTTTTAGGGTTACGACATCATAAAATATGACAAAGCAGAAAATCAACGTTTCACTCAAAAACCTAAACATAAGCTTTGAATGGAAAAAAGTACACTCAGCACAGCCCAGCCGAGGTCACAGATGGACAATCACCTTTTAAGGGATGTTTACAGTGTTCCTTCTAAGCTTATGTGCACTGACAGCAACTTCAGGTCTACTTTTCATGCCACTGCAGCAAATTATCCAACAGATAACTGTAGTAGGGTAAGTTCAGGGTGAGTGGGACAGTTTTCGGTTTTCTGCATTGTGTGAGATTTCTGGCTATGGATTTCAAAAAATAACCCAACATATGATACATTTCTGTAATGCTGAAGATGTTACCTATCCATGTGAGGAGGAAAGAAGACCTGATTATGTTCCATGGATGCATGGCATACCTTTTTTTGTGAACTGACTAAAATTCGTTTTTGTGTGTGAGATTTGGGTGAGTGGGACAGGACATTTGGGTGAGTGGGACAACACATTTGTTTAACTTTTTGTTCTCTCCCTGTACTTTTCTTTTTGCCTTCTCATTCCCTCTCTGCCTCTCTGGTGCCATTCTTTCTGCAATGGATTAATCAGGATTAGTTTGGAAAGAAATCAAGTCTAAACTTTGTATAGGTTGACACTTGATGAACAAATGTTCCCTACTGTTGTTACTTTGAAAAGCCTTTACGTCTGCATCTAGTACACATATTATCTGATAACTGTGTTGCATTGTATTGGCAGGGGTGTGTGTGTATATGTGTGTGTGTGTGTGTGTGTGTGTGTGTGTGTGTGTGTGTGTGTGTGTGTGTGTGTGTGTTCCTCTATATATCCTATCATCAACAATAGGCTTGAAGAGTTGGGGACAATCTGCAAATTAGATCCTGGGAAATAATCTGTTATCATGCATCCCTAGTAGGCTGGGTACACTTGCTGTTTATGCTAGCTGTTTTGCTAGCTAGGTAGTCGGGCTAGCAGTAAAATTGAGGTGCTCCATCAACAATTGTGTGGTAGATTTTGGGTCTGCACACACAAGAAGGTTAGGAACTATTAATCTGGAACATATATAATGATTCCCTATGGCAGGATTGATCATTTTTATTCATTAAGAGTGCCTTTTGGTGCTGTCCCACTCACCCAAAACCATGCTGTCCCACCCACCCAAACACAGTTTGGGTGGGTGGGACAAAATAAAAATAGCCTAATTCCATAAATGTAAACATAATCTTAACATTTTTTTCTGATTTTATTGTAGAAGTGCATCAAATTCATGTTTCCAGCAAATATTTCTGCAATATCTTGGCGAAAACATTTTTATAACCTTATGATCATAACAATCAAAATCTTATGCCATTTTCCTCACCTTGGGTTATGCAGGGTCAACTTCCTGATTGATGTTGGCCCCGCCCCCACATGTGACATCACACCAATGAGTGTAAGCAACTCTGATAATGTGGTTTCACAGCAAGGCTCAGCAAAAAAAAGTTTTTATTTTCAATGACCAGGGGAGAAAATACAGCCAATTTACTTATACTGTCCCACCCAACCTGATGTCCCACTCACCCTGAATTAACCCTACGTATTTGTAGTTAAAATGACTGTATTTTTGAAGTGGAGAGAGTATTAGTCAGGGTAAGGGCTGGGGTTAGGCATTTTTAGTGATGGTTAAATTTAGGGGGTAGGGAATGCCTTGTGTTTATGAATGTGCTCAATGGAATACAAAAACGTGCTTGTATGTATATGCGTGTGTTTCAAACCTCTTGTGCCAGCCCTTCCCTCCTCATCCTGGCTGCTTCGTGCCTCCACAGCTTCAGACACACTCCTGCACTAATGAAGTAGAGCACCATGTTGATGAAGAGGAAGACAATGGCTGCCGTTTGGCCGGCCTCAGTCCGACAAAATGCCCCATTAATTCCATTATTGAAGACCGGCAGGTTGCACAGTCCTCCTCGAGTGGTGTCCCTCACATACACAATCCCTGCTGCTAAATAGAGCACCGCCAGGACGAGGTTGATGGAGCACTCTGTGAGAGGCCACCAAGAAGAGTCTAGAAGAATGGCTCTGTAGTATAAGGTCATTCCAAGAACCACCAGCATGACGGTCACTATCCATGCAAGGCCGGCCACCACCAGGACAAAAGGTGTCTTGGGGCCTGTGTAGTAACCACCCCCAGATCCATACGCACCAGCACCACCACCAAGCCCACCAAACAGCTGTGGCTGGGAGTATCCATACATATTGAACCACTCGTTGTCCTTATGAACATAAGCACAGACGCAGGCGAATACAGCAGCTCCCAGCAGCAGCTGCACGCAGCCCAGGATCCTCAGCAGGCCGGCCCAGGACTTCATGTAGGCGTAGCGCTGATGGTACTCCTCCACCCGCTCATGGTAGGTCAAGGCTGACAGATTGGTGGGTACTGCAGATGCTGAGTCGAGGGCCTCAGCACCCAGCAGCAGTGCGTCTCGCTCCTTCTGAGAGGTGTAGCTGCCCCCAGAGCCACCATAGGGGTCCCGATAGGACCCTGGAAGGGACGGAGATGGGGGGGCGGAGTTGGGGGGTGAGCAGGGGACTCCTGCTGTGGTGTGGCATTTTTCACCCTTACTGCCACGGTTACTGCCACGGAAGAAGTCCTTGACAGAGTCAGGGATGAAGCGATGGACTGGCTTAATGTCCATAACGTCACTGTCGGGCTCCACTGGCTCACCATCGCTGGGGGGGTAAAAGGATTCATACCCAACAGCTGGCTGTTGAGGTAGAGGGGGAGGGGGAAAGGGGTCTAAGCTTACGGCAGGCAATGTTCCGTGAAAGGACTCCGGCGGCGGAGGAAAATCCGAGTACTGCCATGAGGCGCCCACAGGTACCTGGTCATAGTGTGGGATCTCCCGCACCCGGTCAAACCTGGTGACAGAACCAACTCCTCCTGAAGACATCGGGACCAGGACTCTGTGCTCACTACAGAGAAAAACACAGCACATTAAAACCATCTACTTTCAACAGATGGGCCTACAGTGGCATTACATGACAACTTAAGTTTACTAAAAGCTGTGTTTTCTAGCAGCAATATTTCTTTCTTGCAACAGCTTTTTTGGGTTTCCATTACCAATTTCTTTTTATTTCATACGTTTATGTTACAATAATATTACATTTTATGTCTCTGCGGCTGCGCTTTTGATAGCTGTGGCTGGAGGCATTATGTTTTCAGGCTATTCGTCCATCCCACTCTCATGAACATGATATCTCAAGAAGGCCACGAGAAAATTTTATCAAATTTGGCACAAACATCCACTTGGACTGAACAATGTACTGATTAGATTTTGGTGGTCATAGATCAAATGTCAAGGTCACTGTGGCCTCCTCTGTCTCATTCTTGTGAACATGACATCTAGGTAAAACCTTTGTTTGTTTGTTTTCAAATTTGGCACAAACATCGACATGAAGTCACCAATGGACTGATAAGATTTTGGTGATCAAGGATCACTGTGACCTCACAAAACATGTTTTTGGCCATATGTTGATAATTCAAACACTAATTATGACAAAATCTCACAGAAATGTCTGATAGGATAAAATGCTGAAGTGATAACATTTTATATCTAAAAGGTCAAAGGTCAGCTTCACTTTGGCATCATAATGTTCTGCAAAAACACTTTTCTGGCCAATAGTCAACGTCATATCTCAGGAGCAGAAGGGGGGACATTTGGTCTGATATTGAATTGAGTGCCCACCTTGAAACTGTGCTGATTGTATAGATCTTCTGTGCTGTCGGGGGGAAGATGGGTGTGAAGCATCCATGTTTTCACAGACACAGATGAAAACTGTAAGTGCAACTTGAGTGGTTTGCAGAGGCATGCAACCAGAGGCAGTCATTTTAGTTGATAATGTCATGTGTTTATTTCTACTTGATATATTTAACATTTCACAAAAATAAAATTAATTTCTTGCAAAAAACCCCCAAAACGTTTTACTGAACAAATGTCAGGATTTTTTCATAGAACAGAAAATGAGGGAGATTTAGGGTAAATGCTTGTATCTGATTGGCTATTCCTGTTAACTTCTTCCATACTGTATATATAAAGATTGGCATATCATTCTCCATTCACCTCCACTGTATTGGGGTGAAGGCAGAAATAACAAAGACATATCTCAAAACTTCCTACATGAACAGATATCACAAGAAGNATATATACATATAGTTGGTGTAACAAGATGCAGCATTAATATAGTTATTAAATTTCTGCAGTTCAGGATTTCACAAAGGCACAAGTTAAAATTGCATCTTCACAGATACATAGACCTCCATAGCCAAAACATCCTGCCACCAAGCTTGTAAACTCTAAAAAAGTGAAACTGGTAAACCAGATTCCACTAGTACCAGTAAACACCCGCTGTAGGCACAGATGACCTTAAATTAGAGTTAAATCTGTGCCAGAGTCAGCTGGAATGTAGAAGGACTCAGTCTGAGCTACGATGACACACATTCACAAACTGCTGTTGCTGCAAAGTAAATCTTAAATATTCAACAGCATTTCATGGGTGTGCAGATAAAGGTTTGTCTCTGCAGGTGATGAGTTATTGCCTCAGAAAACGGTGTCATGCACTAATTTCTACCTTACTAAGTAATGATGCAACAGTGAAGAGATAATGGAGATGAGGAGAATGAATTTTCTATCCTATGACATTAAAAAAAAAAAATCACAAAATCATCTTATTTGCATAGTATTTATTTTGAACCAAAATTGCATTTAATTTTGTATATCCTTGTTTGTTAGCTGTCTGAAAATCAAAGAACCATACTGATGTGTTTATTTTAGATTTAGATTTAGATTTTTGACAATATCAGTGTCTTTAGATGGGGTGACACTCCAACATGGGTCTACTTTGAGGGCCCCTGTCTGCAAAATGGATGGCCATTCTGGAAATCCAAACCAGTTTTTAAAATACTCTGACATACACTCACTGGCCACTGGGTTGTACCCCCTTTGGCCTTCAGAACTGCCTCAATCCTTTGTGGCATAGATTCAACAAGGTGCTGGAAACATTCCTCAGAGATTTTGGTCCATATTTACTTGATAGCATCACACAGTTGCTGCAGATTTGTTGGCTGCACATCTAACATGCAAATCTCCCGTTCCACCACATCCCAAAGATGCAATAGTGGATTGAGATCTGGGATTGTGGAGGCCACTGAGTACAGTGAACTTGTTGTCATGTTCAAGAAACAAGTCTGAGATGATTTGAGCTCTGACCTCTGGCATCAACAAGGCATTTTCACCCAGAGAACTGCCGCTGAGTGGATATTTTCTCTTTTTCTAACCATCCTCTGTAAACCCTAAAGACAGTCGTACATGAAAATCCCAGTAGATCAGCAGTTTCTGAAATATTCAGACCAGCCCATCTGGAACCAACAACCATGCCACGTTCAAAGTCACTTAAAGCACCTTTCTTCCCCATTCTGATGCTTGGTTTTAAATCCAGCAGGTCGTCTTGACCATGTCTACATGACTAAATGCATTGAGATGCTGCCACGTGACTGGCTGATAAGCTTTTTGTGTTAACAAGCAGTTGAACAGGTGTAGACCTACCTAATTAAGTGGATGGTGAGTGTGGGTTAATATGGAGCAAAAATGGAAAGTGGGTGCTGTCAGAAAGTGACTGATGTCTAACAGAATGCCCCACTGTATATAATTTTGTAGAAGATGCCACACAATTATTAATAGAATAAGAATTTTTTTTGACTGATTACTTTGATACTGCACACTGTTACCCTTAGACTAAAAATCAAAGTAAAAATGACTCCACAAGTAAATATTAGTTTACATGAAGGGGTCACAAGCCAAGGAAGATAGGTCCCTAGGATCTCCTTGTCGGTGGTCTGATGAGTTAAATTTGAGCTCATTCAGTCTGCACATTCAATCTTAACAAAGGCAAACCCATGTCATTCGGCTTTTTAACACATTCAAATCTCTATTCCTGTCATTAAAAGCGAAAACGACACAACTAATTCGATATTTAGACGCTGACTTACCTGCTGATAGTTCTCCGTCTATTTTTCTCAGTGTAGCAGGTAGCAACATCCTGTCTGTCAACCGCCCTTTGTTCCCCACTCTCACGCTGATCTCAGGTCAGACATCACTACGAATTCCAGGCTAGCTTAGGTTAATTAGCTGGAGAGAAAACTGATCTCAGATCTCCGCCGCGGTGAAACTCACCTGGCCAGTCTGACCTGTCTCACGATGCGTTCAGTGTCTTCTCTCATATCCGACTTCTGTATTTCAGAATCTTAAAAACGGAATTCATCAATGAAATTAATGTGTTAGGTCTACTTCATATTTGGAACTACTAACCGTAGGCTACTTATTGGTGCCTTTGGTGCGAGCAATTTCTCGCTTATTTTTTCATTGTTGTTATTATTATTATTATGGTAGTAGTAGTAGTAGTAGTAGTAGTAGGCCTAGTAGTGTTAATGATAGTAGGCCTAGTAGTAGTAGACTAATAGTAGCCTATTTAGCCTAACTTTTCTATTCCCACTCCTGCTACAGCTACACGCTTTGTTCAATACTCTAATGTTCAGCATATTTAATAAATGATCTGTAATCGGCTTGTCGATGTGTTGTATAGAATCAAATCAAATTAAGTTTATTTGTATAGCACGTTTAAAAACAACAACGGGCTTTAACCCAGGTGTTGTACAAATGAGAGATGGCACACAAATGATAACTGAAATTTAAATAACAATAATTGTCAATAGAAATCAGAAAACAGCATTACATGTACACAAATTTAAAACAGAATAAAACTGGAAATCTACAAAATATTAAAACCACTAAGAGCAGCCAAAGACCACTGAAAACGTCTTAAGATTTGTCTTGTGTCAATAGAGGAAACAGTCGGGCCTATTAGAAATATTCATCTTTTTATTATGCAAAAAGAAAAAGAAAAGAAAGCCCCACTCAAACTCTACACATGTTATCAGAGAAACTCTGAGTTGTTGCTGTTATTAATATTGAAGGAAACTGATCCCAGATCCCGCTGCAGTGAAACTGACCAGTCTGACTAGCCGCACGATGTTTTCACTGCTTCCTATCTCGTCCAACGTCTCTATGTCCACTGTGTAAAACGAGATGTTTACATTACGTTACATGACGCTTCAATACAAAGCTACATAGTGCATTTATCCATGTGAATAGGGTAAAATTCGTACAGATGTAGGCTACTACAACTGCACATTAAGAGCAAACAACAAACTTGTGACCATCACAATCGCATTAAGAGTTAAATCTTGTTTCACTTAAGTTATTGAAACAAATAGCGACTCCTGCTGACTTATTAAAGCCATGACTAATTTCGTCTCCACAATGATTGTGCAAAAAGGAGGCGTCTTCTTCACAGGAATGAGTTTCTTACAGGAGTCTGCAAGAAACTTTTTACCTTTACGAAACAGGAACACAGCTGTCCTCACTTAAAGATTTAGCGTAGGCCTATGTTGTGAAGCTGATGAAATGTAAAGATCAATGATGAGCTAATTAAGAAAGTTACCCGCCTCCACCCTCCACCACATATTGGGCCTACCTGTTACTACACCCAGGTGTCTTTAGTTAGGTCTAAGCTGTAATAACCCCGCCTGTGTACATTGTCGGTGACATTACCAAAATAGGGCAAAACGTCCGTGTGGGAGTATTAAAAATTCAAACTGGAGTGCTGTCCTGATCTTTACTTTATCATCAAGAAAGATTGTGAGGCCTGTACTACGGAGCCAGTTTAACTTAAGCAGGAAATGGGCCTGTAAAAAGTCATCGGTGTGTAAGGTAAATGATGCTGTAATCTTATAACCGAAGAGTCATTCTGTGAAATGTGTGCTGGCCCGTTTGAGTCTGCAACATCTGAAAGGATTCATAAGGCACAAAACATGTGTCCAAGTGTATTTACAAGGTTAAGACTATTGATTGAAGTGCTCTTTATTACATGATATCTGATAAAATGTTGTCGTCCTCATTGGGGTCTCGACCTGACTGCAGTTCATCGTCGTAACCGACTTGAGTGGGCAAATGCTCACAT
Organism: Epinephelus moara; assembly: GCF_006386435.1. NCBI lineage: Eukaryota > Metazoa > Chordata > Actinopteri > Perciformes > Serranidae > Epinephelus > Epinephelus moara. The sequence goes on from NC_065513.1 coordinate 6,775,153, forward strand.
TCGATGGCGTCTGGCACGTTGGAGAGGTGTTCTCTTCACGGATGAATCCCGGTTTTCACTGTTCAGGGCAGATGGCAGACAGCGTGTGTGGCATCGTGTGGGTGAGCGGTTTGCTGATGTCAACGTTGTGGATCGAGTGGCCCATGGTGGCAATGGGGTTATGGTATAGGCAGGCGTATGTTATGGACAACGAAAACAGGTGTATTTTATTGATGGCATTTTAAATGCACAGAGATACTGTGACGAGATCCTGAGGCCCATTGTTGCAGCATGATAATGCACGGCCCCATGTTGCAAGGATCTGTACACAATTCCTGGAAGCTGAAAACATCCCAGTTCTTGCATGGCCAGCATACTCACCGGACATGTCACCCATTGAGCATGTTTGGGATGCTCTGGATCGGCGTATACAACAGCGTGTTCCAGGTCCTGCCAATATCCAGCAACTTCGCACAGCCATTGAAGAGGAGTGGACCAACATTCCACAGGCCACAATCAACAACCTGATCAACTCTATGCGAAGGAGATGTGTTGCACTGCGTGAGGCAAATGGTGGTCACACCAGATACTGACTGGTTTTCTGACCCCCCCAATAAAGCAAAACTGCACATTTCAGAGTGGCCTTTTATTGTGGCCAACCTAAGGCACACCCGTGCAATAATCATGCTGTCTAATCAGCATCTTGATATGCCACACCTGTGAGGTGGGATGGATTATATCGGCAAAGGATATATTTGTATATTTGTGAGAAATGGTCTTTTGTGTATATAGAAAATGTTTTAGATCTTTGAGTTCATCTCATGAAAAATGGGAGCAAAAACAAAAGTGTTGCGTTTATATTTTTGTTCAGTGTATTTATATATATATATATATATATATATATATATGTAATAATAATAATAATAATAACTTTAATTTATATAGCGCCTTTCAAAAAACCCAAGGTCACTGTACAATACATAGTAAGGAAACAATAACACCAACAGAACAGTACAATACAACACAAGCAGTACAGAAAAGCAACAAAACTATAACAAACAACTGAAGAAAGCAGAGAAACTGTGATGGTACACTGGGCATAAGATGGATTATCAAATTAAAAAGCCATGGTGAACAGATGAGTTTTGAGGGTGGATTTGAAAATGTCCAGTGAAGGGGCGTTGCAGGTTACAGGGGGGAGAGAGTTCCAGAGGGTGAGGGCAGCGACGCTGAAGTTCGACGGCGGGAGTGAGGGATGAAGAGTAGGCCGGAGTCAGAAGAGCGCAGAGATCTGGACGGAGTGTAGGGGTGGAGGAGGTCCGTTATGTACTGTAGGGTGAGGGCATGGAGGGACTTGTAGGTGAGGAGGAGGATTTTGTAGATTATGCGGGACTTGATCGGGAGCCAGTGGAGATGGATGAGGGTGGGGGTGATGTGCTGCCAGGGCTTGGTGCGGGTGAGGACCCTGGCAGCTATTGAACTGGTGTTCATGATGTAATGGTCATTAAGAGTACCTAGATGAGAATGAGAAGCTCTTTGATGAAAATGAAATGGCATTTTAATCAAATTGTGTAGCATTTTTTAATTGCTGATATTTCGATGACATTTTATATTGTCAGTATTTGTGTAGTTTAGTTCAAGCATATTTGCATTTTTTCAAGCAGTTGTATTGATAAAGTCCAGTTTGATAGGCCTATATATTTTGGATCTCCTATCCTTAAGTCATATATCCACATTTATATCCACGAAAAAGGAATGTTAAATGAATGAGAAAACCAACAAATCATACAGACAGTCACTGCCACCCACTCCCGTTACATCAGTTATCATTATCATTATGGTGTTATTTTGTTTGAAAATGGTGGAAAGGGAGTGAAAAGCTCCATAAATGAATGTGGAACTATGTTCCTGTTTTATAGATTAATCAAATAATTGTAACTTTTATGTAACAATTGAGAGTGAATTAGTATTGTTGGCTTTAAAAGGTAGGTCACTGATGTGCCAAAATCTCAAAATTAATAATCTAAAGAAAAAAAAAAGAAAGAAAGAAAGAAAAAAAAAAACCAACATTAAATGATATATTTCCAATGGATAGTATCCAGAAAAAGGACATTTTACCAGTAGGAAAATATTACATTTTTTTTTTCATGTAATACTACTCATGATGTGCATACTTCAACAGTTGGGTGTTCATGACTCTCTTTGTTACAGCGTCTTGAATTTCCTGCTGCAAAGACAACAAATGGTAAGGTCATTAATAAGTCCTCTAGGGTCAAACACATGAGCACTGGCGCCCCCCAGGGGTGTGTCTTATCACCCCTGTTATATTCACTGTACACAAATGACTGTGTATCACACACAGACTCTGTCAAAATGTATACAGTAAATCTGTGGATGACACAACACTGGTGGGGTTGATTTCTGGGGATGATGACACTGCTTATAGAAATGAGGTCCTCACACTAATTGAATGGTGTACTCTCCACAACCTAGAGCTAAATGTCTCTAAAACTAAGGAGTTGGTAGTGGTCTTCCGCAGGAGTGGGAGAGCGTCCCAGCCCCTGTCCATCAAAGGGGCGGAGGTGGAACGTGTGGACAGCTTTAAGTTTTTAGGCACCACAATCTCATCCTCACTGAAATGGGGAGACAACTTGAGCTGTATCACCAAAAAAGCCCACCAGAGGCTCTTTTTCCTCAGTTGAGGAAATTTGGGGTGGCCTGTAAGGGGGATGATGCAGTTCTATCGAGCCACTATTGAGAGTATTCTTACCTTCTCTATAACTGTCTAGTATGACAACTCTACTATCCAGCAGAGGCTGCAGTTAGACAGAATAGTCCACACCGCTGGGAAAATCATAAGGGTCATGAGAATCCTATTGGATGAAACCCATCCTGCCAACCCCCTCCTAAAGGTCCTCAAATCAGGTAGAAGATTAAGTGCTATCAAAACTAAGACCTCCCGCTTTCTGAATAGTACATACAGTAATGTCATCAAATTCCTTAACAGCTCTCCATCCCTGCACCAATACCTTATGGAAGTAGGAAATTCCCCCACAGGACTTGAATAATCTGCTCTCTGATTTTTTATTAATGTATTTTTATATGGTATTTATGCTCTTATTATGCTGCAGTGCTATATTCTTTTTATACTATTGCACATCAGAGTCAACCTGCTACATATTGCACTTTATATGAATTTGCACTTAAAATCTGCACTAGTCACTTTAGACTTTAGCCTCCTGGACTAACATCCAGATTCAAAACATGTCAAGGCGTATGAGGTATAACCTGGGGCCTGTATCACGAAGCAGGATTAATGTCTTAGCGAGGTAACTTCAGGGTTAACCCTGGGTTTTCGGTCTCACGAAGCCGGTTCAGTTATTATCGGGGTAGATCACCATGGTAACTTACTCTGAACGGCTATTCTGCTCCAGAGCAGGGTAGGTTCAGGGTTGAATCTGATCCTATAAAAAGCACCACTCACTGGCCAATCAGCTGTTCGGAAAAAAATGACTCCGCTGACAGAAATGCGGCCCAGTCATGACGGGAAGTTTAATTAATTTGATTGATTTTGATTTGAAAGTTTATTTTGAAATTTAAAAAAGAAAAGAAAGCAACAACAGACAATGAAAAGATTGTTCAAAAAGGAGTGGAAAGAAGTCGAACTTTCATCCCACCCTGTCATAAGAAAGAAACTGATCATTTGCGGACACTTAAAAGCACCATTAATTAGTGCCAACATTTTGTTTTGTTGGAGGAAATGATCCCTGTTAAAGATAATGGGCCTAATTGACAGCTTTGCTGCTGGAAATGTGGAAAGTAGCCTAAGCTTTTAGTGGCTTCTAACCTCTCCGGCACTTTTCTTTTTTTAATCTTGTACATTTTATACTGTCTATTTTTAACATTATGTGCAAATAAACTAATCTAAACTAAAACTAAACATTATTCATCCCTTTATGCGTTGCCACGCATGCTTCCTCCTCCTGCAGCTGCCACAGTGTTGGCCTTTTCTGTAATGTTGCTTTTCTCCTCCTCATGTTTTAGTAGAATTAATCTCTGATCCTCACGAGAAATACTTTTTTTCCCCCTGTGAGGACGCTCAGTGACACTCAGTGACGCTGTGCTTCTCTCATGATTGTGATTGGTCCGCTGCGTGCGCGTTCACGGCTCTTGATAAAGCAACCCTGGGTTGAGTTACCGAGTTGATACCCAGCGTCGTGATACTGATTATCCTGATTGCCACTGTTAGGGTTAGTCAAGCCAGGATAGGTCTGGGTAACCCAGAAAAGGTTGATCTCGCTTCATGATACAGGCCCCTGTTCTCATGACAAATGTAACCCTGTGTAAGCCATGAAGAATGTCCTATGTCTGCTATTCCTGTTTTTATTTGTTTTCTGTTTTCTTGTGGTTATCCTACCATGTAGAGTGCACTGCAGCAAATCCCTAATGACTTGTGCAAGTTGTACTGCAATAAAGTATTGAATCTTGAATCATATTGTATGTGACGGGGTGGTACAGGAATGACTCCCAAGTATGAAAAACATCAATAATATTAATATAGAATTTTATGCCTGAGGGAAAATATGTTTTTTCTGGAGGTTTGTTACGTCCCCCATTTGAGCCCAGGGGATGAGGGGAGTAACATATAAAATGTTTACCGGGTGTTTTTAGAAGAAGGAGAGAGGAGAGCAGGTGAATATTAACTGGACAATGATTTATTTACAAAAATAGAATATAATGCAAATGTAAAGCGAGCTGCTCCAAATGAGTAGCCAGACCACCTATAAAACACAAGCAAAAGAAACGTAAGTTTGGGCCATCAAAACAACACCCTCCCTTCCACACCAAGGGAGTACTCACACATGCTTCTAGGCTACCTGACAACACACGCCACACACAGCTCTGCTGCCACGGTCCACTGAACAATGGTCGCAGCCAGTCCTTCTGCTTTTTTATGGCTCCCCCATTACAAGTGGCTTCAGGTGTGCTGATCCACTAGTAATGAGGGAGAGGTGGGACCTGGAGAAAAAAAAAGGGAAGGGGACACAAAGAAAAACAACACACAGGCCAGCAGCCGTAACAAGGTTTAATGTGTTTTTCAAAAAAAAAAAAAGTTTACTCTTGATGAAATTTTTCAAAATTGCATAGTGGAAATGGCACTCATTTTAAAGACCCAGAAGACAAAAAAAAAAAAAACACTGGAAATCATTTCCAGATATTAAACATAGGCTGAGACATAGGCTGAAATATATGCAGGTATTTTACATGTGAAATTAGTATAGAGTGAATATTGTTTTTCTATTTAGTTGAAACTACTCTGAATACCACATAAAACACTTTAAAAGAGTGGGCTTCCAAGATGGCAGCGTGACAAGTTGTAACTTCATGGAGCTCTTAGCACCAAACTTTTATTTGAAGCATTTATCGACTGTATATTAGAGCGTTAAGTTGGTTGATTATCGATTATCGAAGAAGCTTGTCATTATTTTCTGGTGTGAATTTGAACTTACATCACAAAAATGTCAGAGAAGTTTGGTCAAAAAAGAGCCAAAGAAACTAGCAAGGAGCATGGCATCCCATTGAACAATTTTTGGTTCTGTAACATTCTGTGAACGTTTCCTGGGGGGTAGGGGGACGTTCGCTGGTCCCTCGCAGCAAACATTCCCCTGTGGTTATCAAAGAAAGTTGTCTTAACGTACCGGGTACGTTCGTTTTTGGTTTGAATTACAGTTCGCAGAACATTAGCAGGATGTTCCCATAATAGCCTGCAAACTGTGTTTTTTTCCTTGTATAGAAGTTTTATTGGATTTTTATTATTTGTAAACCACTCAAGACAATTTACAAATGTGTACAATAATCCACAAAAAAATCAGTATTCACAAACATGTCTTTTTTATATTTGTGTTGAGATACAAAACCTCATTCTGTAAACATGTGCTTTAATTTCACATAAAAACTATTAGAATACTCCATGTAGCTTCATTTGTAGTGCTGCTTCATCCTTAGTCTACCACAGTCAGCAATTACAATAAACACATTTAGCTTCATTATATCTGATGAAACAAGTAAAATTTTCATGGCATGAATTTAAAGAATAATCTTACATTAGGCCATTTTATGGTCTGATGGTTGATCCTTCACTCTGGTACACACTGAAACAGCTGTATGTCATAAAATCAGATATTTATGGTTCCCAGAAAATGAAAACTCAATACTTTGATCAGCAGACATTATCGTCCCCCTCAGAATCAATTTTAATAACTTCAGCTATCTCTTAACCTGTTTTCAGTTGAATAAAATACTTTGATAAACTCAACAAACATAATATACCATACCACACACACAGACACAGACACAGACNACACACACACACACACACACACACTTTTTCTCAAATCAGTATTAAGGATAAGAGCACAACAAACCAAAACTGGGAAACAGAAAATCTGGGGGCAGAAGTTCATTGTCGACAGGAAAATTATAAAATCCTGACTGAGCAGAAGCAAAGCCTGATTGCTGAACTTAAATCTCTGAGAGAAGAAAGACAAATTGGGATCAAACATCTGTCGATAGAAAGGTGTGATCTTCAGTGTCACATAGGAGAAGCTCAGGAAGTCATCATGGATGAAAATATGGTTATACAGGAGCTGACCCATTTTGAATCTCTGACGGAGAGTAAAGCAAAAGATGATCAAAGAGTTTGAGGCTTGCACTGTACAAACGCTCAATCTTTCTGAATGAGCAGAATAAAAGCTTTGTTGACAAAGTGGCTTGACTAGAGTCTCAGACAGAGAAACAAAATGGGGAAAATAAAAACCTGAAAACTCCTCCGAGAACTGTCACCTTATCGTGGTGGAGGAGTTTGAGTGCCCTAATGACCCAAGGAGCTATGCTGTCAGGGGCATTTTGCCCCTGGTAGGGTTTCCCATGGCAGATTGGTTCTGGGCGAAGGGTCAGACGAAGAATGGTTCAAGAGACCCTTCATGATGGACAACAGCAAGATCACGTGTACCCGGCCCAGAGGGTTACTGGGGCCCCGCCCTGGAGCCAGGCCTGGGGTTGGGCGAGTGCCTGGTGGCCGGGCCTTCGCCCAATCCGGGCCACAGCCCGAACCAGTTACATGGGCTCGTCCCCCTGCAGGCCCACCACCCGCAGAGGGATCTAGAAAGGATCGGTGCATTGTGGATCGGGCAGCAGACCAAGGTGGGGGCCTTGGTGGTCTGATCCTCGGCTACGGAAGTTGGCTCTTGGGACATGGAATGTCACCTCTCTGGCAGTGAAGGAGCCGGAGCTTCTGGAAGAGGTTGAGCGCTACCGGCTAGATATAGTCGGCCTCACCTCGACACATAGTTCCGGCTCTGGAACCCAAGTCCT
>NC_065513.1:6782889-6799467 GCF_006386435.1 Epinephelus moara
TACCGGCGGGCCAAGCGGAGCGCAGCAGCGGCAGTCGTGGAGGCAAAAACTCGGGCGTGGGAGGAGTTCGGTGAGGCCATGGAGAAAGACTATCGATCGGCTCCAAAGAGGTTCTGGCAAACCGTCCGGCGCCTCAGGGGGGGAAGGTGGCAACTTGCTCTCACTGTTTACAGTGGGGGCGGGGAGCTGCTGACGTCAACTGGGGACATTGTCGGGCGGTGGAAGGAATACTTTGAGGAACTCCTCAATCCCACCAGCACGTATTCCAGTGAGGAAACAGAGCCGGGGGTCTCAGGGGTGGGTCGTCCAATTTCTGGGGCAGAAGTTGCCGAGGTAGTGAAGCAACTCTGCGGCGGCGGAGCTTCGGGGGTGGATGAGATTCGCCCTGGATATCTCAAGGCTCTGGATGTTGTAGGGCTGTCCTGGCTGACACACCTCTGCAACACTGCGTGGACATCGGGGGCAGTGCCTCTGGAGCGGCAGACCGGGTGGTGGTCCCCATCTTCAAGAAGGGACCAGAGGGTGTGTTCCAACTACAGGGGGATCACCCTCCTCAGCCTACCCGGTAATGTCTACTCCAGGGTGCTGGAGAAGAGGGTCCGGTCGATTGTTGAACCTCAGATTGAGGAGGAGCAATGTGGTTTTCATCCCACACGCAGAACCGTGGACCAGCTCTTTACCCTCGCCAGGGTGCTGGAGGGGGCATGGGAGTTCGCCCAACCAGTCCACATGTGTTTTGTGGATTTGGAGAAGGCTTACGACCGTGTCCCCAGGGGCATCCTGTGGGGGGGGTGCTCCGGGAGTATGGGGTTGGTGGCCCCTTGCTAAGGGCCATCCAGTCCCTGTACCGAAGGAGCGCGAGTCTGGTTCTCGTGGCCGGCAGTAAGTCGGACCTGGTCCCGGTGAGGGTTGGACTCCACCAGGGCTGCCCTTTGTCACCGTTTCTGTTCATAACTTTCATGGACAGAATTTCTAGGCACCGCCAAGTGGTGGAGGGTGTCAGGTTCGGTGACGGGAGGATCTTGTCCCTGCTTTTTGCAGATGACGTGGTCCTCCTAGCCCCATCGAACAGTGACCTCCAGCTCTTGCTGGGACGGTTCGCAGCCGAGTGTGAAGCGGCTGGGATGAGAATCAGCACCTCCAAGTCTGAGGCCGTGGTCCTCAGCCAGAAAAGGGTGGATTGTCCACTCTAGGTCGGGGGGGAGGTCCTGCCCCAGGTGGAGAAGTTTAAGTATCTCGGGATCTTGTTCACGAGTGAGGGTAGGATGGAGCGGGAGACTGACAGGCGGATTGGGGCGGTGTCAGCAGTGATGCAGGTGCTTAAACGATCCGTTGTGGTGAAAACGGAGCTTAGCCAGAAAGTGAAGCTCTCGATTTACCGGTCGATCTACGTTCCAACCCTCACCTATGGTCACGAGCTCTGGGTAGTGACCGAAAGAACGAGATTGCGAAAACAAGTGGCTGAAATGTGTTTCCTCCGCAGGGTGGCTGGGCTCAGCCTTAGAGATCGGGTGAGGAGCTCGGACATCCGGGAGGGACTCGGAGTAGAGCCGCTGCTCCTCCACATCGAGAGGAGCCAGTTGGAGGGGTTTGGGCATCTGGTAAGGATGCCTTCCAGACGCCTCCCTTGGGAGGTGTTTCGGGCATGTCCAACCGGGAGGAGACCTCGGGGCCGCCCCAGGACACGCTGGAGGGATTACATCACCCGGCTGGTCTGGGAATGCCTCAGGGTTCCCTCGGAAGAGCTGACAGAAGTGGCTGGGGAGAGGGCTGTCTGGGCTTCTTTGCTGAGACTGCTGCCCCCGCGACACGGACCCGGATAAGCGGAGGACGACGACGACGTCGAGTAAAAAACCTGAAAACAGCCGTTCAAGATCTTCAGTACCAAATGGTGGAGGCTGAGAGACTTATCTGGAATAAGGATGAGCTCATAACAATGCAAACCAGTGAAATTGCTTACATGAAGAAAGAGACAGAGGAGCTTTTCTTTAAAGTGGGGGAAGAGGAGGATATATAGCTGGTAGAGGGTGACACAGGAGTGGATTTTCAGTCCCGTACCATCCCACGAAAAAGGAAAAAAAAAATCCCGTCCCGTCCCAATCCCACAAGAATGACTCCCGTCCCATCCCGCTCCCGTGTTGTGTTTCAGTTACAGTAAAAAAAAAAAAAAAAATAATACATGGATCACACAATACCTACATTAGTTGAATATAAACCCAAATATGACATCTAATGTTGTGTTTTGATGTTTATTGCCTAATTATTTTAACATTCACTCCACCTTGAAGCTGTTCAGAATGATAAACACATTTGATTTCTGATGTGGTCAGACAACACGTCATAAGAACCAGTTCTGAAAGAGAAAAATGTAGTTAAAGTATTGCAGTAGAAGTAGTGTTTGGTTCCTCTGACTGATATTATTATATATGGCATCATTAGATTATTAATACTGAAGCATCAGTGTTAGAGCAGCATGTTACTGTTGTAGCAGGTGTGAAGTTAAGTTGGTCATATTCGCTCTTTTTGTTGAGATGGTTTCAGAACAAACCCGGCACACCGGCTTGTCCAAATTGCTGGGCCGCCCTCTGTCATTTGGTTTAAATCCAAAACACTCCCACACAGGGGCCATGGCATTTGGTTTAGGAACAAGTTCCCTGTCTTTACGCTCAACTCTCTCTTTTCTTCTCCGCCTCCTCTCCTCCTCATGAAGATCACACTGTGTGTGTAGCCCATAGCCCCGCCTCCCCCACAGAGATGAAGACACTCGATGACAAGAGCTTTCCCTCCGCTCATTACGCTAATGAACCAACTCACCTGGCTGCCAGACGATGCACGGAAGTGAACGCTCTTGTCGTCCAGTCTCTTTGGTGGAGAGAGACGAGGAAAACAAACATGCATGAATATGGCAATTAATCCCTTTTAATTTACCGTGCAATTAACCGACTCTCATATCGCGACAGGCCTAATTATGATTCCCAGTCCCGCCCGCTCACGTTGACTTTTTTTCCCATCCCTTCCCAATCACGTGAAGAATAGTGAAACTGATTCCGTGGCTGAAAATATGGACCAACCAGACTCATGTGAGAGCAGAGTAAATAGAGCCTGCTGGAGACTACAGGCTCCTACTAGAGTGCGGCACGGGCCGCATATTTCTGTCCGAACCCGACCGAGCCCGAAAGAAAAGTACCTGAACCAGTCCGAACCCGACAGTCATTCTGTTTTGTTATGTCCGAAACCGAACCGAGCCCGACATTATTTAATTACTAAAGCACTGAGTTTGTGTCACACAGTTGTTATGGTTACAGGCTATTTAACAGGCCGGCTGTGCGCCGTGGGTGCTCTGCGGAAAGGGAGACCTCCGTGTTTGAGACAGGAGTGGGCGGCGGGAGGTCCGAGGCTTCCAGCGAGGAGAGAGGGAGAAATATAACAAAATAAGATAAAATAGGAAAAACCTGTCTCCCTCTTTTATTTTATTTTCAGCGTTTAATCAAGGCGGAGGCGGGCGGCTGGATGTCCGAGGCTTCCAGCGAGGGGAGAGGGTGAAACAAACAGCCAATGTGTGTGTGTGTTATGTTCATCTGTTGTCACGTAAATAACAGTGCCCAAGCAATAAACAGGACAGACAATAGGATTTTATTTATTTTTACACTACATTTTCACTGAAAGCTGACCGAATCCGACCCGAGCCCGAATACAATTTATAAATTTTTGACCGAACCCGGCCCGACCCATCTGGCTCGGGTCGGGTAGCCACACTCTAGCTCCTGCTGCAGAGGCTCCAGCTGTTAAGGCACCAGCTGCAGAGGCACCTGCTGCTGAGGGTCAGACTGGAAGTTGGTGGCGTTGCTGTGCTTAAGGTCTGCTGAAAGTAGGCTTGCAGTGGTTGGAAGCCTAAACAGGCGCTGTGCAGACTTGTAGCACCATTATAGCACCCATGGCTCAGGTAACCTCAGATCAACGTTGCTTTGGAAAATCAACTCTTGTTTGGAAATACATACAATGTACACTCTTAGAAAAAAAAGTTCATAAGGGTTCTGTATAAAACATTAAGGTTCTACATAGCACTCTATCTTAAGGTTCTATATCCTCTTAACTGAAAAATGCCCACTGCATAAGAATTGGGCAGCTCCTTAAATGAAATGGCAAATGGAAATGAAATGATTAAGATCTTGTTTCAGACAATAAATGAAGTCTTGCAAATAAGTATCAATATACTTTTTTGTGACATACACCTGGTAAGGTGCAATCTCTGGATACCATACAAGGTACCTTGGCAGCCTTCAGTCTGGAGCAGATGTCATCAGGTGGTACCTAGCCTTCAATGAGTATTTCGGCCCTTAACCAATACTCTCCAGTTGGTGGGCCAGCAGTGGTGGCCAAATCACTGCCCATCTGCTCCTGGCTTCCAGCTTCCCTCCTCCTGCCTACTCCATATCCAGTTCATGTTAGTTATACTTATATGAATTAATGTCATGTGATGTTACAGCAGTGGCTTTTAGCAGCTCCGCTTGTTAGCCACAGCGGAGCAAGCAGCCACTGGCTGTTGATCCCCGCAACACTGCACCCAAATCCGGACTGTCTTGTGAAGGTTTATGCTGCTTGACAGGCGTGCAGGAGGCTCAGTTATCTGTGAATGTAGCTGTGCTTTAAGTAAACAGTTTGAACTCAGCTGAGTTTTCTCAGCTCTGACAGAGATGAAAGTTTACTTTTAATCACTAGATATCCGAACAGGAATGGTTGCTAGAATTTGATGTAAACGAAAAGTCTACATAATATTCACATATGCAATCCATAGAGCCCTACAGTTACAGCATGACACGATGTTTAGGCCCATATTTACATTCATTTAGTGGCAGCAGTATTTACATTGTTCTAAAATGCAATAAACAATGAAAGGAAGTTTATACTAACTGAAACATAATGTTCAGTTTGCCGTCATCATAGTTGTTTGACTTATTTATGTCTTAAATAGCTTTGTTTTATGTCATTTTTGCTGGCTCAGCAGCACATCTGTCTGTTTGTGAAAAATCATTTGAAAAATCTCAATATTTACATCCTGGAGGTGACTGCCATAAAACTGTATGCATTAAGCGATTTGTATGCCTTGAATTATTCTTTCCAATAGACGCTGTGTTTTTCTGCAAGGTATGTGAAGATGTCTGGCCACTGTAATGTTGGCATTGCTCAGAGTTAGTTAGTGCAAGACCATCAACATCCCCATGTACATTCATACATTATGATCTACGTGTAGTAGAAAATAAAGTTTTGTCTCCAGTTAATTTTAATTTCAATATTCAGGCTATAATTGCTGCTGGACACTCAGTAGAGGAGTGTGTGTTTGGCTTCCATGAACGGAATTACTGACGTGGTGAAAAATAATTCATCATCATAAGGAACTGTAAAAACTAACATTTGTGAGGCATGGGTTTGGCTCACACAACTTTCATGACTGATCATTTTAAAAAAGGACACCACAAGAAAATGTGTTCCTTGTTTAGATTATCAAATGGACAATGGATCATCCATGTTTGTTTCTAGCTGTCAGAGATCAGCCATAGCTAGCATACCTACTTTTGCTATATCACTAATGTTAGTAATATTCCTTAATATTAATTAATATTAATATCCCTTCCTTGAAATTCCATTTACATGCAGCCATGTAAACTCTAATTACCATGCCCTAACATTTCATTCATCACGTTGAAATATAGAAAAGTAGAAAGGCTGAAGCTGCTTTTCTCTTCAAATCAAAATAGATATTTTAAGTTTTCTGGCAGTAGCAGATTTGTTGGACAATACAAACTTCGCCTCCCTCTTTTATTCCTCCAAACATGTTCTTGAAAAGGTTGACTTTGTGGTATTTGCGCATATCCAAAAACCAGCTCCAAGTCTTTCATGTTTAAAAGTAGGTATGTTTCTAGTTCTGACCAGAAATGTGGGCTTTTCTTTTGGGCATGCACCTTTACTCCACAGCCTTGCAAACTGTGTTTGATAATTTTGTAGATGTGTGTTTGTAGGTGTAGGGTTTTTTTCCCCCCACAAAACCTTATTTCCCAAAAAATATACATGTCACGTCAGACACCGGTCTAAGTAGGGGGTCTGGGGGCATGGGAATTTTTTTTTAAAAACAACCATTTAAATGGCGGCTTCAGGCGACTTTTAAGGGAATTATAATGGCAAAATTTAGACTTCAAATATGAGACTGACCTACAATAGATTCAGGTTACTGTATAATCAATATAAGGCTTATGCCTAATTAAGGTTAATAGCAGGTGTCTGACTGAAATTAAATTAGAAACACTCAAGAGGAGCATTTCAGTTTTTTTGCATTTTGTTAGTGGCTATTGTGAATCTGGTTGACCTTATGTAGTTCTATTCCATATACCGTTTTCATGCTGTTGCATTTGTTGTCCACTAGGTGGTAATGTCCACTTAGTAATAAAATGCATTTTAGTGAATGTAGAATAGCTCATAAATACAGTGTACAAGTAAAACGCCTTCAAGGTTACTTTTCAACATCCCAGTTCAGTTTCAATTTAGGCTACACATCTTCATTCACTAAATGATCTATCATGACTGCTGTTTTGTCAAGTTAATCAATCAACATTAAATAGAGGGATCGAGAGGCTGTTAGTACAATGCAATATTATTTAATGAAAAGAGAAAAAAAAGTAACATGTTATGAAAAGTTATTCTTGCTACATTAAAGCTCCTCGTTTCATCTTGAACAAATTGAGTGAATGAACAAGGATGATTACAGACTGTCACTCAAATCACCACACTATAAAGACTGAAAATACTATAGCCTGACTGTAATAACTAAACAAAATATTTCCCATATTTCTTCTATCCACACTTTTTCTTCTGTTAATATTTTTTCCTCTATGTGCTACTCCCTCACACATCATCCCCATACATTTTCCTTGCCATCCCTACCTCAGGTATTCACTTTTTTTCGATTTTGGTGGTTGTGGTGGCAGTAAAAGACTGTACCGCCTTGGCTTTAGCCTGGCAAATCTGTCTATGACGTCATACCTGGTAATGGCATCCAAATTTTGCTTTTCAATCACGATAACTGCCAGATCATTTAGCCTGTCTTGCTCCATAGTGCTCCTTAGCCATGTATGGAGGCAACGTAAGGCATTGACACTGCAGCTGCTAACTGGAATAGTCAGAGCAACTTGAAATATGGCCCTCAGAGTGGGAAACATGTCAGAATCGAGCAATTGGTAGACACTGGCATTGTCAGGGATGGCTTGGGCCTCCATCCTTCTCCTGAGGAAAGTTTTAGCTAGCAGGACTTCTTCTGGCTTCAGCAAGCTTGTAATGGTGGGTAATGCTTCTGAGGGACTCTTCAGAGAGAAAGGTGTCAGAGGTTGGGTTGCAGGCTTGGATGCCCAACATGATCTCCTCTCCCACACTGGAAAAGCGACAGGAGAGCTCCTCAACCATCCTGTCAAGGCACGGATAAAAATGTGATGTCTTAAGTCATCTGGGCTGGTCATGTCACTCTCCTGACCGCAAGCTGACTCCACCACAAAATCATTAAAGCTTTTGCTTTTGCGTGGGTGCAACTGGTGGCTGAATATCGTTGCCCTCACACAAGGCTAGTTTTGTTTTGAAGATGTCTTCAGCACCAGCATTGGTGCAAAGTTCCCTCAAACTTTGAAGGAGAGCCATCTTATATTCTGCTGCTTTGCACAAGTCCACACTCTCACCTTGGAGATAGTGGTGTATACCCTCTGTCATTCCAAGCAGTTGGGAAAACATCAGCAGCATGTACAGTGTCTTCGGCATGCAAAGCCTGGCTTGAATCCCTCCAGCCATGGGCGTACTAATTGTGCTGAGTTATGTCAGGATGGCGGGAAGATTTTTCAGCACAGACCTGACCTACCTCAGCTGGCATGCCCATCTGGTTGGGGACAGCTGCACAAGTTTGGAAATTTCTATTCCCAGTTGTTGTTGCACTTGGTGTGCTTCACCACTGAATTACTGAAACAGGTGTATATATTTTCCAAAAGTTCGAAGAACTTAGAGGCTGCTGGCACTGCTTTGCATGTGTAGCACAAGACGAGGTTGTGCTCAGGTGCATAGCAGTGCACATACACAGCTTCAGCGTGTCGCTCTCAGAAGTGGGCCCGCACCCCCCCCACTGCTCCACTCATGACAGACGCGCCATCGTAGGCCTGGGCAACACAAAGCAGGTCATCCAGCGTGTTTGTCTGCAACACATTGTCAATGGCATCTGTTATGGACTCCTGGAGCTTTTGTAGCCCGAGAAAACTTTCCTTCACTCTTCCCTCCTGGGTCACAAAGTGCACACAGATGGCAAGCTGTTCCGTGCATCTGTCTCTGGCCTCATCTGCCATCACTGAGTACATCTTGGCCTGTTTCCAGGGGCGGAAATCCCGGGGGGGACAAGGGGGACATGACTCCCCCTTCAATAAAGCTGTACCCCCCTAGAATAATTTGAGACACAATTAATAATTTTTGAACAATGCAGTAGTATTTATTAAAAGCACAATGTAAGCGGTGCTCATTATAAAAGCGCAATAATGTGCTATTTAAATCTTAAAAGATTTAGCCCCCCACCCCCTCCCATTCCTAGTAGTGGTATATCCCACACTCTTTCCAACGGGCGGGGCTAGCAGCCGTTACTTGGCAGCAGTTGCAGCGTGTAGCTGGACCCGGCTGCCCACATCGCGCGGGGTAAGATGTACACTCGCAGATACAGTTTAACTTACACAATTACAGCACATCCCATTTACTGTTACAACAAGCCCCAGGCCCAGGCTGATAATATAAACTGTCTGCAACATTTCTCCTCCATTGTTCAAAAGCCAGAGTTTAGTGATAGTCAGAGAGGACAGGAGAGAAAGAAGAGGGAGAGGACAGGACAAGAGCAGTCAGTGACGGAGCGGCTCGTAGTTAATATCTGTAGGCTCTCTACCTGTCAGTGAGACAAACATGACAGACGTGCAGTTTAACTGATGAGGAGCGGCCATTACGCGCGATTATTATGCACGGCTTTGAGGTGCGCAGCGGCAGATCTCACAGCACACTGTTTATAAACCAGTTCACCAGTTTAATTGCAGGAAATGTTTATCTCACTACCGGTAAAAAAAACAAAAAAACAAACAAAACGGTTTGCTCCTGCAGCCAGCCAGAGATGAAGGATCCATTCCACACACCTGAGCCAGATGAAAAAGAGGGAGAGAAGGAGAGAGATCGAGTTTCGGTCATTGATGAATGAAGCCTTATTGTTTTGCTGCTATTAAACAATGAGAGACATGTTTTCTCCGTTTACTTAATAGCATAAATATTCACACTACTGCGCACGGGGAGACAGAGACCTGCTCCAGACACACTCAGCACCTTGGACAGCATGGTGCACCTGACTGTTGTCGTTGTGTACATGTTCATTTGATTTCAATCATTTTGTTTTAAATCTGGATATGTGCAAGTGGACTCAGCCAGTGCTAAGAAAGGTCCTATGCCTGCCTGTTGGAGAGATAGAGAAAAGATTAAAGCGTCAAATTGCGGTAAAAGATGCTGTATAAAAGACAGGCTACAACTTTTTTTCCTTGTCCCCCCCTGGAATTATTCTCTAAAATTTTACTGTTTATTGTCCCCCCCAACTATGAAATGGGATTTTCGCCCCTGCCTGTTTCAATTCCTTCACCTGTGCCCTGTGATTTCTTGTGAGACACTACTCATCACTGCTTATCATTTCATTTTGGGAAGAATGAGAGAGGTAGGTGGTATTTGACTTGGGAGTATAATTTTGCAAAAATGGGTCAAATTCTTTAAGGAGGTTCAAACATTCAAGGAAGTTTCCTTGATTCTACCATTCTGGCTTGGTGGATGCATGAAGGACACTCTTTTCATGTTCTCGGAAGGTATTTAAAGCCCGTTTCCAGTTTGAAAACCCAGATCCACAAAGTGCATCCTTGTTGGTGCGTATGGTCTGCTTCCCAAAGAGGTGACAGGAAAAGCAGAATGCAGAGTCTCTGGCTACAGAGTACTTCAGCCATTTAAATTGTTCAAACCAGCCCCTGTTAAATGCCCTTGGCTGAGCCCCATACTGGCTCAAAGGGTACTGTGAGAGGAGCACCTGCTTTGGGCCACTTTCAGGAGGCCCTAGATCACCTGCCATTACACCCCCTCTCCCTTCTTCCATTTCTCTGCTTGCTGTCCCTTGCTGTGAATCTGTTGTTCCACCTGCTGTCCCTTGCTGTGAATCATCTTCTTCCTCTTCCCTGACTTCCCCTGACTCATCTGTGTGTCAAGGTAAATGCAGTGCATTGTTTATAATATAGCCTACTATAATATAATATAATGTAATATAATATAATATGATATGATATAATATGATATAATATAATATAATATAATATAATATAATATAATATAATAATGTTGAAAGAAGCCTATTAAATCAACACAATGCAAACATATTGCTAACCAATGCATTATTAATACTTTGTTTGCATCTTTATGTTGGATGTGGTTGAGTGACAGAAAGAAAGGGGTCAAAGTTCAATCAGCTGTGGAACAGGGGCTTACAGAACGTGATACAAGCTACTTGTTACGTCGCTAACGCTAACCTTCAGACGGTAGAGGATGGAAGCAGACAAACTTGTAATAAGAACGTAGCAAATGTAACCTTTCTATTCTACTTAAATAAAATTAACACAGCATGTCAACCAGGATATTTTATTTTCTTAAGTTACTCTTGGATTTCTAAAATCTTTGGTGGACATAACGTCAGGTAATGTCATGCTTTTGTAGACTATTTGCAACATCAATACTGTAAGACAAAGATGTCTACGCCAGAAGGCACTGTTATCAGCAGACAGGGTTGTTATTTTCGATGGTTACAGCCCACAGTGGCCTGTGTAAGGTTAAGGAATAAAGAACCAGCAAACGAGTTTATGCTTCGTAGCGTCATTGTTAGGCTATATGTTCCTGAAACATTAATCTGTGCGAGGGTAATGTTGTTTTTAAAAAAAAAAGACAAAAAGAAAACGCAAGGCTTAAAAAAGATCAGTGGCTTTTGATGAAAGATCCGAGGCTTAAGTCCTAAGAGACCAGCCCTCTTGCATATGATAAACTCTTAAATGAATGTTTCTAGGTTCTCACGGATACTAAAGTGTAATGCATTCTAAAATGTTATGGTTCTAGAATGATGAAGTCATATCTTAGTAAGGTACAATTGAAGAACATAAAGTCTTTGATGTTCAGTAGTTCTAGAATGGCAGGGTTCTAGAATGTATGTGTTACAGGTCCTAGCATGTCACAGGTTGTCAAGTGTTGTGGGTCTTAGAGTGATATGCACCTAATAAGTTGGTTATCCTAACTGTTGTAGTCCTAGAATGGTCATAAATGATAAACGTGAAGTTAGGAGTTGTTGAGAGTTAGGATTCTAGAAAATTCCAAGAAGATCCTGTTTTTGATCCTTTAATGGAATGGGGGACCATTGGGTGCAGCTCCTACACAAAGCAAAGTCATTATTATTATTAATAATAATAAAGTTTATTTGTATAGCCCTTTAAAACAGCCCAGAGGGAGACCAAAGTGCTTTACAATAAAATAAAAATAACACAGCAAAAGAACAACAGTAAAGGACAGCAATAAAACACAAAATAAACATGTCATAACAATCTTAAGTGTTAAAAGCCGTCTTAAAAAGAAAGGTTTTAAGTTTTGATTTAAAAAGACCTAGGTCAGTGATGGTGCGCATGTTGGGGGGGAGCTTGTTCCACAGTCTGGGTGCGGCCACCGAGAAAGCCCTGTCACCCCAATGTTTGTAATTGGACCTTGGGACCTCCAACAGACCCTGGTTTGACGACCTTAGGGTTCTGTTTCTGACTTGTGGCGTGAGAAGGTCGGATAAATAGGGTGGAGCAAGTCCGTTAAGAGCTTTAAAAACAAATATTAAAATCTTAAAATCGATTCTAAAATGGACAGGAAGCCAATGAAGAGAGTAAAGGACAGGAGTGATGTGCTCGCGTCTAGGAGTGTTCGTTAAAAGACGGGCTGCTGCATTTTGCACGAATTGCAAACGACTGATGGATGACTGGGAAGTGCCAACATAAAGTGCATTACAATAATCTAGCCTTGAGCTAATGAAGGCATGAATAGCTTTTTCAAGGTCAGCACGATTAAGGAATGGCTTCACCTTGGCCAGAAGGCGCAATTGAAAAAAAGCTTACTTTAACCACAGTGTCAATTTGTTTGTCGAACTTGAAGTTACTGTCGAACGTAACCCCAAGATTTCTGACCGTTGGACTGAGTTTCATTGCTGTGAAATTAGACATTTCTGTTTTCCCAAACACAATACACTCTGTCTTGTCTTCATTAAGATGTAGGAAGTTGGATGACAACCACTGCTTAATGTCGGCAATAGCATTAGTCAAACTCCTATGTGCCCCGCTTCCCGTTATGCCCAACGGTAAATAAATTTGGAGGTCGTCCGCGTAGCAGTGGAACGACAGATCGTGTTTCGCTATAATTGAACCAAGCGGCAGCATGTAAAGAGAGAAAAGAGTAGGGCCGAGGATCGACCCTTGTGGTACCCCGCAGGAGAGAGAGGTGCTCGAGGAGGACAGGTCACCAATCATTACTGAAAAGCTTTGATCAGTTAAGTAGGAAGTAAGCCACTTAAGTGCAGTGCCACTGATGCCAACATATTCATTAACGCGAGATAGCAGGATCGCGTGGTCCACAGTATCGAAGGCCGCTGTGAGGTCTAGCAGTACTAGGATCATAGGGCATTTGGCATCAACAGACAGAGCAACATCATTGTGTACCTTCAGCAAAGCAGACTCGGTGCTATGACGGGATCTGAAGCCAGACTGGAATTTATCAAAAATATTGTTGTTCTCTAAGAATGCTTGTAGTTATGTGAAAACAACTTTTTCTAGAACTTTAGACAAAAAGGACAGGTCTAAAATTTGATAGAATTGAGGGATCGAGTTGAGGTTTTTTAAGGAGAGGCCGAACCACAGCATGTCTCAGGGCGGCCGGGACAGAGCCAGAGCTAAGAGAAGAGTTAATAAAAGTCAGTAAGGAGGGACCAACAATATTAAACACCTCTACCAACAGTTTAGTAGGAATAATGTCCAAGGGGCAGTTTGTGGGATTCATATGTAGCACNAAGGAGGGACCAACAATATTAAACACCTCTACCAACAGTTTAGTAGGAATAATGTCCAAGGGGCAGTTTGTGGGATTCATATGTAGCACCACTTTTGTGAGGGTTGAGATGGAGACTGGTTCAAACTTTTCAAACACAGCAGAGTGTGGCGGAGCAATGGACAGATCGACATTTGAAATGCTACTGGCAAGTTGTCTGACAGTAGTAACTTTGTCAACAAAAAAGCGAACAAAACTCTCACAAGTGCTGATTGAGGCATCAGCCAGGACAGAGGTGCATGGGTTAACAACTTTGTTGATTGTACTGAACAAAACTCTGGGCTGATGACTGTTCCTGGAAATGACATTGGACAGATATTGACATTTAGCCTCTTTCACAGCCCTTTGATAGTCAGTGAGGCTATCTCTTAGTATGCCCCAGGATACATGTAATTTGTCTCTTTTCCAACGACGTTCAGCCTGCCGGCAGCGTTGTCTGAGGGCACAAATAGAGTTATTTATCCAAGGGTCTGCTCTCAGTTTCGCTGATTTATGTCGTAATGGGGCGATCGAGTCCAGTATCCTAGAGCAGGTGGAGTAAAAGGAGGAGAGGATGATGTCTGGGGACAGAGGATGCATCAGATCACTGGATTTGAGAAGCTGTGATCCCATGAAAACAGTGGCAAATTCCCCAGCTTTTGAGGAGGTGAGAATGCGGCGTTGACAAGACTGGGCAAGAGGTTTACAGGCTACAGGAGGGGCTGTGAACTCGAAGATAATGGGCAGGTGATCTGAGATCGCAGTGTCAGACATTTCTCTAATGGAGATTGAGAGCCCATGGGAGATAACCAGATCCAGGATATGTCCAAGATGGTGAGTTGGTTGATCGACTGATTGAATTAAATCAAAACACTCTAAGAGGTTTTTAAAATCCGTAGCAAACTGGTCAGAGGGACAACAAACATGAATGTTAAAATCTCCACAGATCAAGAGTTGATCATGAACAAAAGCAGACTCTGATAAAAACTCTGAGAACTCTTGAATAAAGTTCTTATTATATTTAGGTGGGCGGTACACAACGGCACATAAGACAGGACATGTAAGCTCAATCACAAATAACTGTAGCTCAAAGGAGGTGTAGTTATGTGTGGGAAGGAGTCGGCAGCTAAAATTGTCCTTGAACACAGAGGCAAGGCCCCCTCCTCTACCAGATGCTCGTGGGGAACTAAAGAACGAACATTTGGGAGGGAGGAGCTCAGAGAAGGCACTGTTGTCACCTGGTTTACTCCATGTTTCTGTCAACAACAGAAAATCCATAAGGTGAGAGGTGAAAAAGTCATTCAGGATGAAGGTTTTATTCGTCAAGGATCTGGTGTTAAACAGGGCCATACGGATTAAATGCCGGTCAGGCTGCTGGGAGACACGACTGACCGGACGGAGATGATCCTGTATACAGCCCCGTCTGAAGGCCTTCACTGGTCGCAGGAGTTCTGTGTACACCCCACGGCGGTGTATGGTGGAGATCCGAGCTGGGGAGAACCTGTGACTGGCGATGGTGGGGATGGGAAGGGGGATGATGCTTGCTGTGGGGGCAGAGTGTAAGGGAGATACAGAGTTACACACAGGGGACCCTGGTGAAGAGGGAAAAAATGGGTTGGAGTGGGGAACAGGGAGTTGCGGCAGAGGGGAAGCCGTGGACAGTGGAGGACAGTCGGGGGGTATGTCGGGGGAGGGCAGGGAGGCAAGTGGTTCGGGTGTAGACAGTCATGCATAATGTACTGCATGCTGTATGTTCGCTGAGAGCACCTGGCTTCCCAGCTTGTTTGGGTGAATACCATCGCCACAGTAGAAGGAGGGACGGTTCCAGAATAAATTGAAATTGTCAATGAAAGTAAAACCATGGGTTGTACAAGCCGCCCTAAGCCAGGAGTTGAGATAAAGAAGTCTGCTGAATCGCTCTGATCCATGATTAAGTGTGGGAAGAGGGCCGCTAATGAGAACAGACTTTCCACGTGTTTTTATAAAGTTAAATAGTTTCATGAAGTTAGATTTCAGCACTTCTGATTGGCCGCGGGCAGTGTCATTGGTCCCAATGTGGAGAATAATGCGTTTCACAGAGGGAGGGATTAGTTCAAGCAGGTCTGGGAGTTTATCCATTAGTGATGACACTGTGGCACCAGGCAAACAGTGTGTGGTTGCATTGAGGAAACGGATCTTTCTTGTGATGGAGTCACCTGCTATTATGGAGGTGAGGGGGAACAGAGGACGGGGAGACGGAGACGGAGAGAGCTGCTCTGCTGGGTCTGGAGGCAGGTGGTAGGAGGGGGAGTCAATTGGCTCCGCTCCCATGTGAGGCATAACGGTGGTCACAGTGTTGACAGGTAAATGGCCTGGACAGCGAATACCCTTGGAGTGACCGATGATCGCCTCTTTCAAAAGCCTCCGACGAGATGCAGAGGTTGATGATCGAGACGGACGGCGGGGATCCACTCTTGATGACGTGCTGGTGCGGGCCGGCGAGGGACGCTCGGAGCGGGAGGCCCGCGAGGGACGCTCGGAGCGGGAGGCCCGCGAGGGACGCTCGGAGCGGGGAGCCGGAGCGAAATGCCCCGAGCCGGGACCCGGATCGGTCTGTGACAGTGCGTCGTTGGTGATGATAGTTGCTGGCGGTGCTGGAGTAGTGGGGTTGACAGACGGCTTGGATGTATCTGGATCCTGGTGATGGGGAGGGGCGGTGGAGTCAGCTGGATGGACCGGGTTGTCGTCTGCCAAGGCGGAGAAGCGGTTGGAGAGGCTCAGAGGAGGGGGAGAGGAAAACTCGCCTGAGCCCCTCTTGCGGCTGTGGACCACAACCTCGGTCCAGGTTGACCAATGGCCAGGGGTTGAGCAGGAGGGCCGTGGACAGGTGCCAGGGTCCCACGCCATCGTATCCTGGAGGGTCGAGCTGAGGGAGGCCAGCTTTTTGGACTGCTCACTCGCTGGGTCCATAAAACTGGAAAGTAGGGAGTCCTTTTTGTGGAGTTCCTCAGAAAGCCGTCTGATGTCCTCCTTCAGGTCAGTGATCTTTTTATTTGCTTTGAGCAGCAGGGTTTTCTCATCGCTGTGCATGACTTGATGGCGACAGGTTAGCTGCTAGGCTAAAAGCAATCTCGGCAGTGCTTAGCCACAGCCCGGCTTCTCTCAAGGTAGTTCGCAATAAAAGTGAAAAACCAGGGAACTGATCGCTATAAAACTTCGTCAGGTTAAAAAGTGCTGTGAAAGCCAGATGGGAGTAAAAGGCGAATCTAAACTGTCACTTCTAAAATTGGTTAGAAGCCAATTTAAAAATAGATTGTCTGGCAGCGTTTCAGCGGCGACAGCAGCAGCTCAGCGGTGTATTAGATATCAACTCAGAAATAAATGTGTTCAGCTTCTCACGGATACTAAAGTGTTATGCATTCT
>NC_065513.1:6799967-6804649 GCF_006386435.1 Epinephelus moara
TAGAATAGTAGGGTACAATTGTTGGACATAAAGTCCTAACAAAAACAAAAGAAACAAAAATACAATACTAGGCCTAACTGCCTAGGCTAACGAAAAACATGAGAAAACAGGTATAACAAAAATAGCAGCCCACTCCTACGCTCCGTGCAAACAATAGTATGTGACAGTGACTATTTACAATATATACACAAACGACTCAGTTGGCCCTAAGGTGCTGGTCTGAACAAAAAGATACAATATTTAGCAAGGCAAGCTAAATATGAACATACACACTATGGTCACACACGAGAAATCACTTATCACACAAGATCAGAGAAACGATGCGCTGCTGCCATGTCAGAGAGTGGTCTCTTGCCTTCCGTGTGGCCGGCATTATGAAGGCCGAGCCCCTTGCTCCACCAATCCGGCAGCGGTGACGTCACGCTTGTTATCCAGTTGCTGTTGACACTGAAGGCCGAGCCCCTTGCTCAGCCAATCCAGCCGTAGCGACGTCACGATCGTTGAGCGAATCACCGGCACACCTGTTAACAACCAAAGATCTCCGGACAGAAAGAGAGGTCTGACTCTCCACTAAACATACAGGTTAAAAGCATATACATAGAAATATACACATCCACATAATAAATACACAGATCATAATGCACATATACACATAATGAATACACAGGCAGCCGGGGGACGTAACAGGGGTTGCTATGTTAAACCTGGCAGCAGCAACAAATGGGTCGGTGGGAACGTCAGCACCCATGTCCCTACTGGACTGGTATGATCTGGACCAGGAGCTGATCCTGGTGCTGGAGAGACCAGTTCCCTCCATGTACCTACTCAAGTACACTGAGGTCAACAGTCGCTCCCTAGAGAAAGAGGAGGCCAAGGTAGGCTACTGCCTAAAATTTAACAAAACAACTGCCAAACGAGGTGTTACATTGTAAGTTTATTTTGAAAAAGACTAACAAGCAGAAACTGCACATTTCCTGTAAAAACAGAATTGTTTTTTGAAAATACACAATGTTTATAGCAAGCGTAAATTGTCACGCCATCCCTGACCTTCCAAACTTGATGCAGCAGGATACCCAGAGCGTCATATTTTGACGTTTAAAGGAGCAATAAGCGAAATTAATCATTTCTAGATTGAAGGAATTAAAAAATTGCTATGTGAAGAACTAGGTGTAATTTCATCTGGAGTATAGCATGACCTCACACAACCTCTCTCTGTGTTGATCTCCAGCATCTTGGAGACGCTCGTTTCGCGGCTCCGGTTGCATCCGCCTCCATCAATACTGAACCAATTTTAGAACGAGTTGTACCCATGAATCATACGCACACATACACATGGGGAAATAGGCAGAGGTAGAGGGAGGAGTGGCTCATGACACACTTTGTTTTGGTCTACAGGCAGTGCACAACAGCAAACCTAGCGGTGAAACGATTTTGCTTTTTGCCCCTTTAAGTCCACTGACAAAGCAGTGTGCATGTGTGAGTGCCAGTGTGAGTATTTCAGCCGCCACAGGCTTAAAAGATGGGTTTAGAAATGTTGTATCTTGCAGCTGTAGTAAGCTTTAAACCAGAGTCACAGAAAATATGTCAGACCTCCTGTCTGATCCCTCATCTCTCTCTTTTTGTCTCTTAGATTATACTAAAGCAGCTCCTTGATGCGGCAATTGAACTCCAGGATATGTACATCTTTCACTGTGACATCAAGGTGGGAAATATCCTGATCAGCTCAGATGTCCCACGCATTCGCATCATTGCCTTTGGGCTGAGCTGCATCGTCAAGAAAGGTCCTTTTATCGCGTCTTCTACAGTAAGATGTCAATCCTCTGCTGTCCGAAGGTAGGAAAATCACACACACGCCAGCAGACACACATCTGTTCATTTTAGTTTACATTCTGATGGATCACCTTCACCTTTCATTTTCTTTCTCTCTAGACTGCCAGGATTTCTTGTGGACATGTTTGACAGAAGACCCAAAGCAGCGCGTCACCCTGGCCTGTGGCTCAGTTAAACTTACGCTCCACACACACACACACACACACATACACATTTAAAATCTCATGAAATTGCGTTGTCCCTTGTCACCCATTCTGTTTGTGATAGACAGGATCTCAAGGCAGCATGCACTGGGGTGGTTTGCAGTGTGAAGTGCTCAGGAGATTTTCCCTGATATCCTCATGGTGTAATCAACTTAATTCTCATTCTGAAGTTGGTACGTTGAAAAATGTGTTCCAGGGGTCGTCCTTGTCACCTTTTTCCCATCCTGATGAGTTTGCACCCCTGCACTAAATATTTTATAAACATGAATGCTGCTCTCTCTTTTACAGGACGAAGGATTTAAGGCCATGCTGCTAGACTTGCTTAATTGGTGATCTTAACAACCCCAGCTGTCCGAAGAGGCCTTTCCCAAGGTTTCTTCCCATTCTCCTTTTGACCTCAGGATTTTGGGTGTTTTTTTCCTCGTCTTTGTGGAGAGCTAATATGAGCTAATATGTAACACTAACTCATGAAATTAAACTTCATTAAATTTAAACCTGGTGAATTCATCTTTACTTTAGATGACAGAAAATCATCATACTACTCTGACTGCAGTTTGAGTTAAATAAAGGTTTTAATCCACCTCCAGGATTTTGTCTCCAATAAAGTGAAGACACATGCAAAATAAATAATAGCCTATTGAGAGAGATGAGCTTGAAAAATCAACAGTTTTACACAGGGTTTCTTAACAGTGGAGTTTTGATTTCTTTTCATCACAACATTTTAGGCCTGATTAAAAAAGGTTACTCACTTCCACTTTTATTAGAAAAACACCTTACCTTAAAATTTTGACATTAAGTAGAAGAAGAAAAGGACCTTTAGAAGCAAAGGTACAAGGAGCTCTTCATGGGAAATCAAGATTAAAAAACCTACATATTAGAATGAGTCAGGCAAAATGTAAAATACACTACAAAAAACAAAGATTAAAAAAGAGTGACATAAACAAATAAAGTGGAAAAGACATTATTAACAGTCAATAGAGAGAGTGGGCCCTCCAGCAATGTGCTGGGTAGAGAATGGGCCCTCATAAGTGATTGCCCCCTTGGAAATATGCCTTTTTTAAAGAAGTACTCTCATTGCATTAGAAACAGTGCCATTTGCTATATATATCCTTGAAAGGGGTCAGTTGAGGTGGCCCGGGGATCTGATCAGGATGCCTCCTGGGCGCCTCCCGCTGGAGGTGTTCCGGGCACGTCCCACTGGTAGGCGGCCCCGGGGCAGACCCAGAACACGCTGGAGGGATTACATATCTCGTCTGGCCTGGGAACGCCTTGGGGTCCCCCAGGAGGAGCTGGAAAGTGTTGCCGGGGAGAGGGATGTCTGGGGTGCTTTGCTTGGCCTGCTGCCCCCGCGTCCCAGCCCCGGATAAGCGGATGAAAATGGATGGATGGATGGATGGATGGTTCCTTGAAAAAGGCAAAGCCATCTCCATCATGTTTCAACATATTGTACCACAGTAGCCAGAACTATAACTATAATATTATTACTTTCAATAATGTTGTTGTAAGCTACTGTCATTACCTGCATCTCTCTCTCTCTCTCTCTCTCTCTCTCTCTCTCTCTGTGGCAAATTGTGATTTGTGATATTGGGCTTTATAAATAAAATTGATTGATTGATTGATTGATTGATTGATTATTTTTTCCTCTTTTTTGATTTAGTACAAAATAGTCAATAGCATCTATGACAAAATTATATGCTTATTCCAAATAACTTACAATACTATTAAAATTGTTCAATAAAATTAATAATTTCGGGGCGTCAGTAGCATAGTGGATAGTGCCGGTGCCCCATGCACAGAGGCAATGCCTCGCTGCAGCAGTCACAGGCTCGACTCCAGCTTGCAACCCCCTGCTGCATGTCAACCCACCCTCTCTCTCTTTCTCTCTCACCCCATTTCAATCTGTCCTGTCCATTAAAGGCAAAAAGCCCCCAAAAAAAAGTCTTTAAAAAATTTTTTTTAATAATTTCTCATTTTCTTTGATATTTTTAAAAAGATATACAATGATGATTGCTAGGTAACATGTATGTTAATATTATCCAGTGTCAAGTCTCTGATCGTGTCATGAGATGATATGTGCATGATAGCGTGGCCCATCTAGCGGGGTCCATCAAATAGCATGCACTGGGGCCTGTCGTAACTACCTTACACCACTGATAAAGGATGATGCTTTTATATGCTGTCTATTGCTTTCATCATTACAGAATAGCCCAAACCTGCAAGTCAAAGTGATACAATGAAACATTGACTGTCAATGTAGTGATAAGTGATACATTTCACAAGCTGGAACAGATATGTGGTGGCTTCTTGCCTAGTCCCACACCATCACAGGTTCTAATACAACTGTCTTGGTTATGTCAGAATGATTAGCAACAAAGACTGATAACATGCCATTAGAAAAAGAATTTTATATTATATATTTCATTCAAGTTTGTTTGTTTTGGAGGTGTTGGAAGGTGTTTTTTTATTTTCTAGTTTGATCAATCAATCAATCAATTTTATTTATAAAGCCCAATATCACAAATCACAATTTGCCTCACAGGGCTTTACAGCATACGACATCCCTCTGTCCTTATGACCCTCGCAGCGGATAAGGAAAAACTCCCCAAAAAAACCCCTTTAACGGGGAAAAAAAACGGTAGAAACCTCAGG
>NC_065513.1:6810177-6815446 GCF_006386435.1 Epinephelus moara
GTAGAAAGGAGGAGAGCTATAAGTGCTTAAACAGAACCAGTGTGGGTTAAGACTTGAAGTAGACGTTAAAGCAACTGAAGTGAGAAAACAGGCTAGCAGAATTCACCAGAGCAGTACAGAGACGCTGTCACAGAAACACCGGAAATGACACAACTCGCTTACCGCAATACGTCAGCACATCAGGCCCAACACCACTGTGAATACCAGTGTGGAAACTTGATAGATATTGCCATACAATTTAGCCGTGCTTCCAGTCTTCAAGTCATTCAAAGTCTTACCAGCATTCTTTTTAATCTGCTTTTGGTGTGAAGGAATAGGCAAGAAAAATAAATAAAGCAAAGAACCAAAAAATATATATATATTTTAAGTAGGCTTAGGCTATTTAGCCTACAATAGGCCTATAGCCCAACTGTCTAAAAGAATATACACTATACAAAGATAGTAGTTCACATAGGTGTGGTGACGTAGCTGGTCCATAAATTGATTTTGGACAACTTAATTAGCCTCCTGCTAAACTAATACAGTATACAGTAGATAAAAGATGAGTAGGCCTAAATATCAAATGAAAGATCCCCATTTCTGGCTTGCCGGCAAGGCTATTCAAGAGAAGGCTGAGACATGGGGTCAAACATGGGGGGATTGCACATGCGCAGTAAAATCTGGTCTGCACTTCCTCAAAGGCTCAGTAGATGGCTTGAGACCACGGAATAAGGGGGGTGTTTGTTTCATGGTCAATTTGTATTTTTGGTTACATTTGGGAATTTATGAATGATTTGAAAATGTTTGTTTTTGCAATAGAATTTAACTATTATGGCAAAAGTGATCATCTGTGCTCTGGCTTAACAGCAAAATATATTGTGATAATATCTAGTGTTACACTGAAGGATGATTCTCAGAATCAAAACCAATGACAACAGCCCTAGTTCTTTACCAGAAGCATTATTTAAGGTTAGCTACTTTATTAAGGAAGAAAAACAAATTAAAATGATATTGAAAAAAGAGCTTATTGACACATTTGACATATTCCAGTATTCAAATATTCTCAGTTTCATTATTGTCTTGATGTCACACACCACAAAACACAGGAACAATTGCAGGACAAAAATGATTTATTTTGCGTTTTCACACACAAACAGTCACCACACAAATAACAAATGAACTAAAAGTCTGAGGAAGAGCTTTGTGCTGGAAACATCACACAGCAAGACAATATTTGATATTTGACAGTATTTGATCTGGCTCCATTTTGTTGGTTCTGGGATATGTGCATGCATGTCATTTTCACAGCTTATTATTGGACTGTCACTGGTGGCCTGCGTTGTGGGTGAGAATGACAGAGATGCAATTCCGACAACTTCAGGCAGCCGCCGTCCAAAAGTCCAAGCAGACCGCACCAAGCGCACTCCTTGATCGCCTGAGCGGATCCTGCGCTTTTTATCTAGCGCCTGCTGTCACCCTCCAGCATCGCAGCTCAAGTTACACTGCGCAGGTGCAATCCTCCCATGTTTGACCCCGTGTCTCAGCCTTCTCTTGAATAGCCTTGCTTGCCGGTGCGTAGCTATGGGCGCACCGTAGACGTACTTTGACCAATCACATGTCGACATTTACTTCCTTATTTTGGGACTTGTCAAGCTGTGATTGGTCGACATCAGCAGTAAGTTTGAAAGTGACTGAATGTGCTGCTCATCCTGTCAGTGTCAGACAACAGGGACACAAAGATGGAGATAATTCAAGCTCTTCACGTTTTTGTCAGATCGCTGCTGTTTCTGCTGCTGTGGTCAAACTGTGAAGGAAGAGAGTCGGACCTCAACCACGTTACCTGCGGCTCACTGGTCAAACTGCTCAACACCAGACACAATGTCCGCCTGCATTCCCATGATGTCAAATACGGCTCAGGTAACTTCACTCTTAGTCTATGTATCTATACCTTAACATTTTAAACCCGCGGTAACATACAGGACAAAATGCGTTGTGTTTGTCTCTCCAGTTGCAGCTTAGTTTTTGGAAAAGAACGGTATGCTAAATTTCATTCAATAATCCGACATTTTTAAATTACCTTGCTTCTCTGCAAACATTCACAACCCACAGGAGATACCACACGCAATGTCTGTTAGCTACTGACTTTATGCTACATTCGGCATGTAGAAGATTTAGCAAGCAGCTCTTTGTTACTGTAAAACGAAGCCGGTACATATGATACCCACCGACGACCGCCGCCCATCGCGGTCTATGGAGCACTGTCATCAATAATGATGATAATAGGTGAACAGGTGAACAAATACTATAACGTGAAATGGACTCGAAGCAAATATTCTTTCCCACGTTTGTCCTACGCCGAAATTAATAAGAGGTGCTATTCATTTGTGAAATGTTTTAAGTGATATCTTGGGGGGTTGACTGTGCCCACTAAGCAGGAAAATATGACATTGTCATTTTTGTCAATGTAGTTTGGCATTATGTTTTCCCCACGCATGATAGCAGCATATGGAAGGCACCTGAGCAATCAGTTAATATTTGAGTCCAGGGAATCAAATGTGTCAACTGACCTACAGCATTTTTTACGAAACACTTTATCCTTAATTTCTGCTGGGGCAAAAATAAATATGGAATGTTTTGTGTTTTTATTTTTCACGTTTTTAATAATGCCACCAAAATGTAAACCAGAGCTTCCGGTCACACTCTTCAGAGTTAAGCCCATTATAAAGTTAACAATCCATTAAATTGGAAATATTAGATTGAAATACAGTTCCCATCTATCAGATGTCAACAGGTAATTATGGTGTGTATAAAGACACAATAAACTGTATTTAGCGTATTACAATGTCAGGACTATTTTAGAAATGATAAATTGAAATATTGCTGTTATCTACTATTTTCATATACATCCATACATCTTCTTAGAAAAATGTTCTTTACACCTGCAGCTCCCTCTGCCATGATGATGACACAATTATTATTTATTTCTCTTTTTGTTTTCTGTTGATCCTGGTATTTTACATTCCTTTGATTGTTCTGTAGTCCATTTTATTTACTGTCAGTTGTGTGTTAATACCACCCCCATTTGCTCCACTTATCCTCCATCTTCCTCTGTCACCATGTGCTGCAACTACCTAATTTCCCCACGAGAATCAACAAGTTTCCTACTTGGTACGACCATTATTTTGAAAGGAAAATAGTCTGATTTCCTGTATCACCTCTGGCTGGTTGTGCTAAATTGGCACTTTGGAAGCTCTGCTATTGTCAGTGATTTAGATTGATTGGTTTAGGCTGATTTATTTAACCAGCAAAGCTGTAGACAGTAGATTCACCCACACAAATCTACGTTTGCTAACAGCTAGGCTAGATGGTGATGAGAGAAGTTCACATTTATTTAAATAGAGAGCCTGAGAGTGAAACAGGAACATGAAACAGGAACAGTCTGAATGCAAATGACACGAATTCACATAAAGGCAATTCACAATTTAAAAAAAAAAACTGACATTAACTCATTACATTTTTGAAGATGTATTAATAAATTAATTATAGATACTGATTATGGAAGCAAATAAGACATGTAAATATCTTACTTTGAACAGCTACTGAATACACAATATATATATATATATATATATATATATTTATTTTTATTTTTTATTTTTTTTTTAAGATATTTTTTGGGCATTTTTAAGCCTTTAATCGATAGGACAGACAAGCGTGAGGGGGGGAGAGAGAGGGGGAGTGACATGCAGCAAAGGGCCACAGGCTGGAGTCGAACCCGGGCCGCTGTGGCAACAGCCTTGTACATGGGGCGCCTGCTCTACCACTAAGCCACCAGTGCCCCCTGAATGCACAATATTAAACACAACTGAATGCATATCATTGAAATATTTTACATTGAAAACATAGATTAATTTATTTGTTCTGAATTCACCTCTTTGAAAATAAAATCTGAAATTTCTTGATTAGCAAATTCCAAATCTAAATCTGAATATTTTTCTTTTCAATGTTCACAAGTTCTGATTTAAAAAAAAAAAGAAAAAAGATAAGGGTTGTTCAAATCAAAGTTGAAAAAATCAAATAGAACATCAGTCAAATCC
Organism: Epinephelus moara; assembly: GCF_006386435.1. Taxonomy (NCBI): domain Eukaryota; kingdom Metazoa; phylum Chordata; class Actinopteri; order Perciformes; family Serranidae; genus Epinephelus; species Epinephelus moara. The sequence goes on from NC_065513.1 coordinate 6,814,254, forward strand.
AACCAATCAGAGCATGGTCCATCAGTCACGTGATCCAAGAAAGCGGCTCAAAAATTGAAACCCAAAGACAACTACCAAGGAGAACAATGCAGCTCCAGTAAGTTGTCCAGTTTTTGATGTTTATTAACAATCTGATTTTACTGTATCTGATGTTTTATTTGACATTTTCAGCTTGATATTTTTATGTGAATTTGACCAGTCAAATTTAAGCAACCTTAGTCTATTTTTCTTTATTCTAAAACTTGAATTTCTTTTATCTGAATTTGTCACCATTGAAATAATGTGTTTAAATTCAGCTTGTGAAAATGCAAATCAAGAAATTTCATATTTAAATTTCAAATAGGTGATTTCAGAACAAATTCATATAGCTACATGCTTTCCAAAGTAAATATTTCAATGCTGTGAATTCAGTGGGGTACAAAGGTTCAGTGTGTAGGATTAAGAGGGATATATTGGTAGAATATTTTCTTTGTATCACCTAAAGATATGAATAATTTTCTCTTCGTTACCTTAGAATGTGCTGTTTATAACCACAGAAGGAGCTGGTCCTTGTCCGTGGAGTCCGCTATGTTGCACCACCATGTTTCCACAATAGCTCAGAACGGACAAACCAAAGCTTGACCCTAGTCAGGGCCATACACGTTTTCATGTCAGCCACCATAGTTAGCAGCCCATCTGCGATGGGAGTGTTGGAAAAACTGCTTTATTCAATGTTTTTACTGGTTAAAGAGGCAACAGACAGCATTTTTTCCTAAATATATCATTATGAAAATAATGTGGGTTGCACAGGGTAGTGGCCACAGTAAAATCAGACTATCAGCGTTTACATAGGTTACTTAGTGGCTTTGCAATCTTTGTAATAAGCTTCTGCCATCGGGGGCGAAATTTTGTGGAAAAAAATCTGCTTTACGGCAGGAAATGCGTCATGTATTGCGAAACTGGTCGGTCAGCCAATCAGGGACTGGAGCTGGTCCTTATGAGGAGTTGGGCATGAGATAGTTGAGTCACGATGGCAGATGGACAAAGTTTGGAGACAAGTGAAAAACGGCCTAGCAAAAGAAAATGAGCTCCTCTGTCTGAGGAGGCAAAGAAGAGCAAAAAGGAGAGTGATAAAAGAAGAGGAAAAACAAGAGTAAACCTCAGTCAGGCATTCAAGAGATGGAGGGAGCTCCGTGACCAAAGAGCCTTCAAAA
>NC_065513.1:6815650-6830196 GCF_006386435.1 Epinephelus moara
ATGTCGGTCACTGGCCATAAATGTGAGGGCAGCCTTCGCAGCTACTGGGCACCCAGCATCTCCGACCGGGAGAAGTGGAGTAAAATCCTCTCCTCTGCTCCCGTTTGTCTGGTGAACGCCTCTCCTCTGTCAATACACTCTGCCAGCAATTTAATAATATTGATGCCAGTTATAACATTTGAATCTTTTAGTAGTAAGCCATGTAATAAGCGGGATAATGTATAGTGAGCCAGTGACTGTTGAAAAATAACTGTGCTGCGTGTTGGGGTTCCATTCCCCTGTCGGGAGTTATTTTTCAACAGTCACCGGCTCACTATACATTATCCCTTATGTGTCTACTGTTGTTTGTACTGATACTGTACATATTGGTATAATTTACTGGGAGCTGTTTGTACTAGTACTGTGCATTCTGGTGTAATTATTTGCATTACTATTTGTTTTTTCTCCAGATAAATCTGATAATCGTTGCTCGGTCTCTTTACTCATTTATTTAGTAGACTGTCCACACACCTTCTGATTCTACATATACATAGAGATATACTGGTGGCTTTACAGCCTACATTTTTTTATTATCTCTGATCCCCATGGTCAATTTGGTCGTTGCGACAGTGCGACGCAACACCACTAATGCTAGGTGGCGCCAAGCTAAAAAAAAAACGAATCCTATCTGTTGCCTCTTGAACATCACTGAGTCAGTTTGTTTTGGAGAGGAAGTGACCTTTGTGGAAAATTCAGCTCCTGGTAAAAAAAAAAAAAAAAAACTCTGAACCTCTGGATCAGAAGTAAATTGAGCACACATTAAGTTATCAGAGAAAAATTGTGAGCATGCATTAGCAGGTGCTTGGTTAGATCCCTGTCTGCAATGTGCAAGCAGCATTAAAAAAAACACTGCTTTGTAAAAGACAAAGAGACCTCTGCAGATAATTTGGCTCTTGGTTTAAAACCTCCTGAGCAAGTGTTAGGGACCATGCAATGAGTGAACAAGGATGCAAGAGTTGTTGACAAAACCATGGGATTTTATTTGCCTAAAAAATGCCTGTAAAATTAGAACTAAACAAATAGGCCTATAAAAGAACTTAACTATTCTCAATATAATAACTTAACAAAGTGTTCACTGAACAAACTGACTTGTCAAAATGACACACAAAGGAGCATATATAGTGGCTAGAATAGTCGTAAATATTACAAACAACAAACACTGCATGCAACACTACATTCTTTTTAAGGGCAGCTGCAGTACCTACTAAAAGTAAAAAGAAAAAGTATGCAGTTTGGACCCTCAGCCACACCTTTTGCTCCACCAGCAAGGGACCTCCCTAAACAACCACAGTAACATGTGTGGCTGTGGCCATCACATCAAGAAACACTGAAGGAATCCTAACTGGGAGAAATTTTAGTTGGTTGCAATCTGCAGTTCTCACCACTAGATTCTAGTGTTGGATGATAAAACGATAACCTATCGTATTGCGATAAACACTTATGCGCCAACGATAGAAAAAACGTTCGATATAACGTTAGATAATGTTACTGTATTCTGTCGGGAAAAAACACGAGTAAGGCCGCGCAAGTTACCCTCAGAGTCCGGCTTTGCAGGGTTGGTTGCATGAACACACTCACTTGCTCCCTGGTAACCTAGCAACAGTGTCATGCAAACAATATGTCTATGATGCAAACAGCTTACAACGTCAGGTTTGGTTGCACCATCCTCGTGTGTGGGCTTGTTTGTTTGGAAAGTCGCTTACAAATATTGGTAGTCGCGGTTGTTGTTGAAAGTTAAATTTTTACTGGATGTCCAGAGCTGTTACATGTCATTACAAGTCACCTCAGGTTTGCACTAACTTCCACATAGCACTTTCCTCACTATGTGAATCACTTATTCATCTGTACATAGTCTTCTGTTCAGCTGCTCATCTTTACAGATATGTTTGCCTGAAAGCATTTACTAGCTTTACTTGATGTTAAGAGAAAACTGTGCATTTTTTATTTTAGTTTTTATACCATTGTGTGTATGTTCATTTATTTGAGTGTTTTCTAATGGTTGTGTTGACATTACATTTTCCTCTGTCTGCCTTGACTGATGACTGTGATTGAAATCAGAAGAAAGCTATTGAGTTTAAAATAAATGTGTTAAAATTTATTTATTTTCTCCTGGTCCTTATTTTAAATAGGTTATTAAAAAAAATATCGACAATTATCGTTATCGATCAATATAAACCAGCTATATCGTGATGTACCTACTTTTCAGCCATATCGCCCACCCCTACTGGATTCCAACCAAATCCCCCTAAATCTTACACAGTGTTCCTTTTAAATTACAATGTCAGGTATTCAGTGGCTGTTTAAATACTCTTATTTGTTTCCATTCTGATCAAGTTAGACAAGTTACAGAATGTTGATATACTGAATCACACACCTCTGCCAAGTCCTCTCTGCTGCAGAAAAGTTATCCTTGTTGTTTCAGTGTAGTAATTTCATTTGTATCTTTCATTACTATCAGTAAACATTACATACCCCTGAATTGCAGATTTATTTATCTTTTTACTTGAAAGATACTGCCAGTGCACTGTCAATCAACAGAGACTGCTTTGTTGACTTTTGTTAAGATAATTCTTGATGAATACAAGTTGTTACGGAAAACTTTTAACAATAGTAAAACTATATCAAAACATCTGTTTAAGAAAACTCATGCAGGTAATCCAAGTCATATTTATCCAGTCGTATGCTCAGTACAGTCCTTTCCATGAGGAACTGACCTGAAAGTTTAATTTTCCTATGCTCTCTTCAAAGCCAGACTCCATTGACAAAAACAGTAATTTTATCTTGCTGAACACAGGAGCCGCTGGTTTACCACTGGCTCAATCTGTAATGTGTTTGAATTATTGTGTGACTTTGGGGAATCTGAACTAACCCTTTAAAACACGAAAGTCCCACAATATCATTGTGCCTTATTGTTGGTACTAATGGTCTAATGGTTAACCAAAGAAGACTGTCCATATTTTCATAACTTAACAAGTGAAACTAAACCCACTAAAGTTGGTGTTTCTCTCTCTCTGACATCTTAAATAGAGCCCAGTGGGATTTGTCACTTATGTCTTGTGTGTGTGTGTGTGTGTGTGTGTGTGTGTGTGTGCGTGTGTGTGTGTGTGTGTAGGCAGTGGACAGCAGTCTGTAACTGGAGTGGAGAACGCAGATGATGCCAACAGTTATTGGCAGATTCGTGGGAAGCCTAACCGTCCGTGTCAGCGCGGTGCAGCTATCAAGTGTGGTCAGGCCATCCGCATCACACACATGAAGACCGGTCGAAACCTCCACACACACCACTTCAGCTCACCCCTGTCTAATAACCAGGTCAGACAGCAGTACTCACACTTACGTTGAAGATATGTTTTTGATACAACAGTGGGCTCTATGGGACAGGGGAAGATAATGCAGGCTTTAGAGATACACACAGTATTTGTTAGGATATATTCATTGTTGGTGTGGGTTTGTTATCTTTCGCCTGCAGGAGGTTAGCGCCTTTGGAGAGAATGGCGAGGGTGACGACCTGGACGTTTGGACGGTGCAGTGTGACGGTGTTCACTGGGAGCGCGACGAGGCAGTGCGCTTCAAACACGTGGGCACCGATGTCTTCCTGAGCGTGACAGGCGAGCAGTATGGCCATCCCATCCGCGGCCAGCGGGAGGTGCACGGCATGAGCACTCCAAACCAGCACAACTGGTGGCGCTCCATGGAGGGCGTGTTCCTTCAGCCCAGCCAGATGCCGCTGCGCCACGATGAGCTCTGACATCATCACTAGGAGACACAAAGCATGTGGATTCAATTTGAGGGTTCCATAGCTCTCCTGGACCAAATGACGTCATGTGTGAAGGATGAAGAATACTTGACTGATGACTCATCTCAGTACATGTGAAGCACTCAGGGTGGTCTGAGACAAGGAGGATAATATTTTTCCCTAAAAGTTTGAATAAGAGCAATGATACTGTATGTAGTGTAGGCATATGGTCTATAGATCAGTTTCCTCCTTAGAGAATTTCAAAGTGAAGGAAATATTTTTTGTAAAAACCAAGGCTAGGTTACCAACTAGGTAAAGCAACTACCACTGGGCCCACAAAAGCCCTTAAAGACACACGTTCACTGTTGTAATCTGAATAATTTTGTAAATATGCACATCTAAAGAACAATATCAGTTGAAATGTTGATGGGCCTTGTGTCAAATAAAACCTTTTAGTTCAAGTTTTTGTTTGTGATGTACCACACACACAGACACACACACACATATGTATGTACAAACATACATATATAATTATACACCGATCAGCCGCAACATTAAACCACTGACAGGTGAAGTAAATAACATTGATCATCTCATTAGAATGCACTGTTCTGCTGGGAAACCCAGGGTCCTGGAATTCCTGTGGATGCCACTTGACACGCACCACCCACCCAAACACCATTACAGACCAGGTACCCCCCTCCATGGTAACATCACTCCCAGATCCAGCACAGGGCAGCAAGATCTCCTCCCCCAGCCCCCCCAGTTCGTTTTATATGTCCCTGAAAGTCATCTGAACTCTATGTACTGTCATATTCTAAAGGCTAATGAGTCAAAGTTGAACTAAGTGGCCCTCTCGCAGATCCTGGCCCTTTTACCACCACTGGCAACAGCAGAACTTAAAGCAACTTAGAATGTACCTCCTACTCAACCCCTCCTCAGTCACCAGAATAAATGTTGGCATTGTACATTTCTGCAAAACCACAGATACACTACATTTGTATTTTATTATGTAGCAGGTACGTTGAAACTTCATATTACACTGCTGTGGTTAACATGGTTAGGTTCAGGCACAAAAAGGTTATGGTTAGAAAACGACCAGGTTTTGACTTAAAATACCATGTTTTGCGGGTACAATTATTGCTGACAAACCAGGGATCGGTTGCTCCAGAACACCCACATTTGGTGCCTAAAAAGCTTCTGGAAACACGATGATGACTGGCCAAGCCACAACCAGTTTTATTGTTTGTTGGTGTTCAACAGTGGTCAGCAGCTTGGCAGGCATCTACTCTAGGTGTCACACTAGCCTCTCAAACCCCAGATAATGAAGTTATCTCATACATAAAGTACTTCCTTTGTGGTTTGCAGAAACGTTCAATGCCAACATTTTCCTCCAGTGACGAGACTGTCTTCATCTGTGAAGATGGCCGGAGCTTTACTAAAGGCATCTTCACAAAATGGCTAACCAGTTCTAAATCTTCCCTGAATTTTCTCTTAAAGGTCCAGTTTGTAGGATTTAGGGGGATATATTCGCAGAATATAATATAATCAATATGTTTTCTTTAGTGTATAATCACCTGAAAATAAGAATTGCTGTGTTTTTGTTACCTTACAATGAACTGCGTATATCTACGTAGGGAGCAGGTCCTCATCTATGGAGATCTCCATGTTGCATTGCCATGTTTCTGCAGAAGCCCAGAGCCTTGAGACTTTTCTTGTAAAGAAACAGAAGTTATATTTACATTCAGTGCTACTCATTAAAATGCATTGTGTGTATTCTTGAGGTCTAACAAAAGTTTAAAACAGTTTGAACTTTGTACCACTAGATCCACACAACAGCCAATCAAAACACTGATGAGTTGCAGTCTATAGCTCTTTTTAAATAGGAATTGTGCAAATTTGCAGGAAAGTCCAATCAGCCTTCGTTCAGCATTGGCAGTATAAAAACAAACTCGGGGAGTGCAGCAAAATGCCGCCTGCCGACTTTTGTTCATACAGAATGTGCCTTTTTCAGGGCAATGTGGGGCGTGAGCAAGTAACAAAATGTGTAGCTCAGCATGTGACGTAAACAGTGGCGTGCTCCAAGGGAGGCCGCGGCTGCTCAGTCCTCTCAGTTCTCTCATAAGTTGGCTCGTCCTTCACCATTCCCATCATTTGACGGTTAATGGCCTCTTCCTTTGCGAGGGCAAGGAGGGCACGCAATTCCTTGTCTCCCCAGTTGCTCATCAGTTGCGTGTCTTTCAGGTTTGCGTTTCCCTCTTGCTACTAGCTGCTCATTCCTATCAGCTGTTTCCTGTTAGTCCACCGCGAGTGGGTCGCACATGCTGCATCATCAACAGCTCCTCCCACAAGTCATCAACAGCCCCTTCCGTGGTGGAAGGGCGCCTTGTTCTTTATAGACCAAAAAGGTTCTGCGGCAGAAAATTGGGCACCTCGAATCAACTCGGCAATCCGGCTCTGTGTGTCTAAACCTGGTCTAAACGCTTGCAGCTTGTCTGCAAAACGGCCCTACATTCGCAGAAAATCTAGCAGTGTAAAATGAGCTATTGACTTAGCAGTTTTGGGGGTTATTGATTAACATTAAATATTTTTGCTAACATTCCAAGTATGTTAAGATATGGCAATGCTTTACTTTACAAGTCTTTAAATTCCCAATAATTTCCAAGATGTTACCTGGAAAGAACAATATCAATATGGGAAATGGTCACAGCGTTCAACTGGTGCACGTTTAGTACATTAATTTCAATAGCTTATGTGGCCAAGAGTCTTTTAGTCAGAGCACAAAAGGTCAGCTGAACATGCAAACACAGGATTTTTTTTTTTTTTTAAATCAGTTCACTAAGGTAGATATTCAATTTATTGGGTGAAAGATAAATTTATCAGCAACTATTTTCATGATTGAGTAATCATTTTACCCACTTTTTGAGCAAAAATATCAAATATCTTATGGTGTAGAGGAACCTGACAACAGGAACAGACTTGACCAACAGCTGCATCACAAGTATTTAAATTGAAATGGTGAAAAAGATTTAAACCAGATTTAATTTTAAGTAGCCTAGTACCCAGGGCTCTCATCTATAAAACAGTGCATAGGATCCATAAAAATGTACACACAGACAAAAGCCAAAAATGGGACAGTTCAGAAACAAATTTTAAAAAGGGCTTAGTTTTTTAGATACCCCTAAAACAAAACACCACCATGTTTGTTCATATTTTGAGATGTCCCCTTCGTTAAATAGATGGTGGTAACAAAAATAATTTATACAGCGAAATACAGGTAAAAGTAATGAACCTGATTAATATATTGACTTACCCAATAGGTGAAAAAGTGCATAACAAGCATGAAGAAAGAAGAAGAAAGAGGGGCGTCGGTGGCTTAGTGGTAGAGCAGGTGCCCCATGTACAAGGCTGTTGCCGCAGCAGCCCGGGTTTGAATCCAGCCTGTGGCCCTTTGCTGCATGTCACTCCCTCTCTCTCTCCCCCCCTTTCACACTTGTCTGTCCTATCAATTAAAGGCTTAAAAATGCCCAAAAAAATATCTTAAAAAAAAAAAATTAAGAAGAAATCTGAACTTACCAGAGTCAGTTGAGAGCACACAACCAACTGCCTTCTTCTCTCAGCTACTCGTTGATGTTTTCGGCGATCAAGTACTTCCGATATTTGTACCATATCGATGGATAAATACCCCGTTAATTTCCCCCGTCCTTATTAATGCCTTTGTCACTTCAGCTGGCTGTGCTTTCTGATGTGTCTTCTCCTCCCATTTTTTAATTATTTTTCATTTGCAAAGTAATCAATAGCTACAGTATAGTACAGCTGGCGAACTCGCCTTATTTAATGTTTCACTCTCTGTTTATTTTATACTTATTTTCTGTGTGAGCAGACTTGAGATTAAACAAGTTAAAGGCGCAGTGTTGTTGGGGAGAATTTAAGTTAACCTTTTTTTTGACACTGCTCATGATTGTTCATTGGGTGCACTTAGTTCTAAATATGTCATCCTACGTTTATAGGGTGAACTGTTAACCTAAGTTGGAGTTAGTGTTGATAGGAAGTTATGTTGGTTAAGAGATCAGAGGGGGACTCTGGGTTTGGGGACAGCTGACAAAAGTGTGTGTGTGTGTGTGTGTGTGTGTTTTGTTTTATTTTTGTCAGTTTTTTCTTGTTTGTTTGTTTGTTTTTTCAACCCACCAGAGCAACTCATCTCACTCAAATTCTAAAATAGTTAAAACATGAAGGAGAATCTCATTTTTATTAGTGGGAATGTGAAGGGGCGAAATCATCAAGTGGAAAGGAGCAAGGTCTTCTCACACTTAAAGCAGCTCAAGCCTGGGGTAGTTTTCCTGCAAGAAACTCCCCTACATGACACTGACCAATGGCGATTAGGTAAATGCTGGGCTGGACAATTTTTTCATTTCCAATTTTAAAGGGAATGCTAGGGGCACAGCTATCCTTATCGATAGAAATATTCCTTTTGAGCCTTCTGATGTTATATCAGATATAAATGGACGCTTTATTATCGTTTCAGGCAAACTTTACAATAAGTCTGTGACACTGGCCAATTTTTCCCAACTCCCAAATCTCAACTCTCATTCTCTTATTCTCGGAGGGGATTTTGATAGCTATTTAGATGCTGTGTTTGACCACTCCTCCCCCAAGCCTACCATGCTTAGCAAATCTGCTGGATCATTTCTTGACAACTTTAGCCTCTCTGATCCATGGCAGTTCTTATACCCCACAGGTGGCGAATTTTTTTTTTCTCGCATTCACCACACCTGTACTTTTATTATCTTTTTATAAATAATTCATTAATTCCAAATCTTAAATCCCGTAGTTATGAGAGAAATATTATTTCTGATCACGCGCCCGTAGTTCTACAATTGGCTTTTCCAGAGGCTGAATATGCAAGAAAACAGTGGAGACTTTATCCTTTGCTGCTCACAGATGAAAGTTTTCTTACACACATCTCAACACACATTAAAATATTTTTTTAGCACTAATAAAATACCAGATGTGTCTGATAAAACAATTTGGGAGGCCATGAAAGCATATTTAAGAGGTAAAATTATATCATTTGCAGCATACAAAAATGTGTGCTCTAAGGAGAGACAAAGATAAATTGCCAATCAGATATTAGACATAGATAGACAATATGCAAATTCACCCTCCTCTGAACAACATAAAGAAAGTTTGAGACTCCAGTCAGAATTTAATCTTCTCTCCTCTCACCAAGTTGAAAGTCAGCTACTCCAGAGTAGGAGTGAGTTCTGCGAGCATGGTGAGAAGGCAGGCAAACTCCTGGCCAATCAACTTTGTGGGTTGAGAGCAAAGCAACATATTGCTGGTATATGGTGTATCAGATCAGAAAATGATCAATGAGAAGTTCAGAGCCTTGTACTCAACTTTATATACTTCAGATTGTACAGCAGATGTAAGTGTCATGGATAATTTCTTCAGCAACCATGACATACCGTCCCTTCCCCAAGACCTGAGAAACAAGGAAAAAAAAGGAGGTGACCAAGGCACTCTTGAGATTAAAAAGCCTTTATTTGAAGTGGCTAATACATTGTAAAAGATAAAATGCACCTACGCGTTGCGGCACACAGCCTTCATCAGGGTGACAAGAAACAAGCTTGATGCTCCCATAACCCAGGAGGAAATTATTACAGCAATATCATCTATGCAGTTGGGTAAATCACCCAACCCAGATGGGCTCCCGTCAGGTTTTTTTTTTTAATAAATTCTCAGCCGAACTGGCTCCCTTTTTATGTTCAGTGTTCACTGACTCCTTTGACTCTGGTGGACTCCCTCCCTCATTCAATCAAGCCTGTATCTCCTTGCCACTGAAAAAGGATAAGGACCCATTAGACTGTGCTTCTTACAGACCAATATCACTACTAAATACAGATGTTAAGATCCTTGCCAAAGTCCTGACCCGAAGATTGGAACTTGTTCTCCCCTCTGTTATATCCCCTGATCAAACAAGATTTATAAAAGGACGCCATTAATTTTACAATATTCGGCGGTTGTTCAACATCCTATACTCCCCCAAAGATACTGAGTCAGTATGCCTTATCTCTGTGGATGCTGAAAAAGTGTTCAACAGAGTAGAATGGATTTATCTTTTTATGACTCTTGAAAAATGTGGTTTTGGCCTCTGTTAGAATGACCATAGCGGCTGGCTATTGCAGTAAAAGAGCAGTCAAAAGGCGATGGTACGGTGCACCAAATCATGGGTGTTTATTCACCAAACCAGAAAAAAAAACCCACATAAAGCGGTACAGGCATGGCAGCATTAACAGATGGGAGACCTGACCAGAACCAAGGCGCCTTTTATACCCTATCACTGGTCTACTTGATTGGCTGCTTCCATTAACAGGTTTTTTAACAAAATATATTATCTCATGGCTAATCACCACCAACAATATAACCAGCCTACAATTAACATATTATTTACCATTACTGCTGTACGGCTATTTACCCCCCCCCCCCCCCCCCCCAGAATAAACACAAACCCACTACAATAAATATACATATATACACCAACTGCCAAACCCCCCTCTTCCTATCCTATCACTTGGTCTCTCCCGGAACCTTTCAGTTGGTGTTCGTACCCCCGGGGATTCTTTTGGCTGAACACCCTGGAGGGGACACAGGAAGGACAGGTAAGAATCTACACAAACAACTCAAACACAGGCCGCAACTTTAACACACTAATAAACACTTTCACATTGCAATATTAAAGCACATTTATGTTGTGTCTGATGAAACAAAACTCAACAGCCCTTCATTTTAACTGTTGTCTATCAATTATGAACCTTGTAGGTGCGCACACAGTATTGTCTTATCTAACTCCCTCTCTCCCTCAGATGAAGCAGATTATCCACAACCGCACCTGGCAGAAGACAACACATGTCATCAATCACAATTCATCAATTTCACAGTGGTTGAACATGTTCAATAAAGCTCATGTGCAAATATGCAATGTGCAAACTGCTCTGTGCAAATCCTGCTAATAAAGTGCAACTATCACCATGAAAGTGCCATTATTAAAGTGCCTAATTAAGTTGTTTGTTTAAAAGTGACATTAATACACAGACCCAGTTGTGCAATATTTACAGCCATTTACAAGCCATCAGTCACTAGTAACGAAGGGCTCTTCGTTACAGCCCCATTTTCTATAAATTAAACTGTTGCATAAATGTTCCTCTGCCTCTGTACTAACTAATAATCATTATTCTAAATATTTTGACTTACACCGCGGGACCCGGCAGGGCTGTCCTTTGAGCCCGCTCCTCTTTGCTATTGCTGTCGAGCCGCTCGCAATTGCCATTCACAGCACCAGGCAGATACAGGAGATACAAAGGGGAGGAGTTAAGCATAAGGTCTTGCTGTATGCAGATGACCTTCTCCTATTTGTTTCAAAACCAGCCACTTACTTGCCAGAAGCACTGACTGTATTGGAGGTTTTCAGTCAGTTCTTGGCATACAGACTTAACTTAAATAAGAACTTTTCCAATTAACAAGCAAGTTCTTACACTAGATTATACAAATTTTCCTCTGAAGGTGGTAAAAGACCACTTTAATTATCTTGGGATATGTGTTACTAGAGATTTGAAAAACCTGTATAAATATAATTTTCTTAGTCTGTTCAACCAGACAAAGCAAATTTTATCCAAATGGTCCCCTCTGTCTTCACTGCTTGGGAACAGGACCTACTGTAGGCTCTACTTTCACTGATGATGTATGGGAATTAGTCCTCAATCGTACACACTCCTCTTAGATGTGCGCTCGTCATGCACTCTTGCAGTTTAAACTAAACTTATAAACACACATCTAAAGCCAAATTGGCACGAATATACTCAGATGTTGACCCTTCATGTGATAAATGTGAAAGTGCACCCACCACACTCCTTCACATGTATTGGGCATGCCGCTCTTTGGTCAGATTTTGGGATTCAGTCTTTCAAACAATCTCTGAGTGCCATTATTGGCATTGCTCAGACTTGGTGTTGCCGAGGCCAAAACTAAATGTGTTGGCTTTTACCTCCCTTTTAGCCCCCCTTTCATTCACACTTGCTTAGGGACATCATGTCTTATTTGAATCTAGAGAAAATCCCTTTTACTACCCGGGGGAAAATGACTAATTTCTACAAAGTGTGGCGCCCCTTTTTGGATATTTTTGAAAAACCCACTACTGTCATTTCTGAGCAGCACTGCTCTGTATGGGTTCACCAACACCCTTCAGCTCCCCTTTAGCAGCCTCTCAGAAGAGTTTGTAGTGACACGGATAAGAGAAGTCATGGAGTACAAAGGCTCCAGGGACCCCAAGGTGGCAGCAACTGGCATTGAGGTCCGCACAGGCATAAAGTGGAGAGCTGCCAGAGTTACAGGTAGCAGAGGAACGGCTAAGGCAGAAGGCCCTTGTTGGGCCTAGGCTACTTACCACGCTGTCAGATCGACAAAGCAACAGGAAAGGAGTGACAACATCTCCTCCAGGAAGTGTGTGCAGGCATGGAGGCGGTATTAGTCTGCAAGATGGTGGGACTCAGTCGAATTTCTGGTCCAAGCTGTCTGCAACACCTTACCAGGTCCAGCAAACCTTCACACTTGGAGCAAGGCTGAGACACCATGCAATGAGGAGGGCCATACAAACCATTACTGAAGCCGCAGAGAAAGCCACTCAGTGGCTTTAAATAAAGAGGGCGAGCCCGTGGATTGCTGCTGCTGGAATGCAATCCAGAACTTGATCAACAACGGATGGGTTACCAGAGTGAGGGGGTCTGATGTTGAAAGACCTGAAACCTCCATTGACCCCAGGAACATCCTTGATGATGCATCTCAGTGCATCCTAGAAATGTATCTTGAAACTAGCATGTCATGAGTATCCGCCAATATCTGCTTTAAAATGAACTGTCAGAATCGGCCAACATGCTTTGTCTCAATTTGCACAATAAATGAATATTACATGCACTGAAAAGCATTCTGTTTCATGTCTCCATCTGCTGGTGGGCCATCACGATAAGACCATGCATACATAATATGATGTTAATTCCGCTACAAAAGAGACTTGAGGATCACTAAAATTAGGTTCGGAAAAAAGTGGATATATCGATATCACATACTAAAGTTTCTTTCGGAGTTCCACAAGGTTCTGTGCTTGGACCAATTCTATTCACTTTATATATGTTTCCCTTAGGTAACATCATTAGAAATCACAGCACACTGAACAAGTTACTGTGATTTTATTAAGAGCGAACAACAGTGACTCAGTTCAGTGTGCAGTGATTTATGTTAAGATTTGAGATGTTCCTGCGGCCGACCAGCACCTGATAAATGAGACTGGCTGTGCAGAGGGAGTTCTGCTCACTTATCATTAGAAATCACTCTGTAAATTTCCATTGTTATGCAGATGATACACAGTTATATCCACTGATAAAGCCAGAAGAAAGGAATCAATTATCTAAACTTCAAACATGCCTGAAAGACATATAATCCTGGATGAGCTCCAATTTCCTGATGTTAAATTCAGATAAAACTGAAGTCATTGTTCTTGGCCCCAAACACCTCAGAAACTCTCTATCCAAAGATATAGTTTCTCTGGATGGCATTGCTCTGGCCTCTAGCACTACCGTAAGAAACCTCAGAGTAATATTTGATCAAGATTTGTCTTTTAACTCCCATATGAAACGAACTTCAAGATCTGTGTTCATTCACCTGCTTAATATTGCTCATATTAAGCCTATACTGTCCCAGAAAGATGCAGAAAAAGTGGTCCACGCATTTGTTACCTCTAGGCTGGATTACTGTAATATCTTATTATCAGGTTGCTCTAATAAATCTGTAAAAACTCTCCAGCTGATCCAGCACTAGCTCCCTGTAAAATCAAGAATTGAATTTAAAATCCTTCTCCTATCTTACAAAGCTCTTAATGGTCAGACTCCATCATATCTGCTCATAGTACCCTATTATCCCACCAGAACACTGCACTCTGAGAATGCAGGGTTACTCGTGGTTCCTAAAGTCTCCAAAAGTAGAATGGGAGCCATAGCCCTTTGCTATCAGGCTCCTCTTCTGTGGAATCAGCTTCCTGTTTTGGTCCAGGAGGCAGACACCGTCTCCACATTTAAGACTACACTTAAGACTTTCCTTTTTGATAAAGCTTATAGTTAGGGCTGGCTCAGGCTTGTTTTGGACCAGCCCCTGGTTAGGCTGCTATCTTAGAGAGCTCATAGTGCCATATTATCCCACCAGAACACTGCGCTCTGAGAATGCAGGGTTACTCGTGGTCCCTAAAGTCTCCAAAAGTACATCAGGAGCCAGAGCCTTCAGCTATCAGGCTCCTCTCCTGTGGAATCATCTTCCTGTTGCGGTCCGGGAAGCAGACACCGTCTCCACATTTAAGACTAGACTTAAGACTTTCCTCTTTGATAAAGCTTATAGTTAAGGCTGGCTCAGGCTTGCCTTGTACCATCCGCCATGTATGTACGGCAGACCGAGCGGACAATCCAGCCAGCCAGAGAACGCGTCTCGCGTGTATAAATAAACCAATGAAGACAGCGGAAGGAAGGAAGGAGGAGGAGGAGGAAACAGCAGAGAGTGTTAGTAGTTCGTTGATAGAGAGTAGTGAAAAGTTTTTTTAGTTATAAAGTTTGCGAATGGACCACACTTACCACGCAACAGGAGAGAATGAACCCGACCCGTCATCTGCGAGGAAAAGAATACGCAACTTCACTCCTTGTGATGCACTCTCTGCGGCGCTTTCCCTCCTGATGAT
>NC_065513.1:6830415-6840766 GCF_006386435.1 Epinephelus moara
CTCTGGTCTCCTGCTCGTGAGGGATTCATTACAATTTCGTAACATGGTTTAGATTTCTAAATAAATATTCACCTCCTCACTAGATAAACCTACTCCTGAAAAACTTGTGCGCAAGGCTTTTTGTCCCTACAAGGCCACCGTCATTTACCCGACGGGAGGGGTGAGCGAGCGAGCCCTGCAATCTAGAATTTGACCACTGATGTCACTGATTTCAACCCATTTTACACACTGGCCCTTTAATGTTGCTGTAAGCTACTGTCATTATCGTCTGTCTTGCATCTCTCTCTCTCTCTCTCTCTCTCTCTCTCTCTCCGTCTCTCTCTGTCTCTCTCTCTGTCTCTCTCTTTCTGTCTCATTGTGTCATACAGATTACCGTTAATTCATTATGTTGATCTGTTCTGTACGACATCTATTGCACGTCTGTCCGTCCTGGAAGAGGGATCCCTCCTCAGTTGCTCTTCCTGAGGTTTCTACCATTTTTTTCCCCCGTTAAAGGGTTTTTTTGGGGAGTTTTTCCTTATCCGCTGCGAGGGTCCTAAGGACAGAGGAATGTCGTATGCTGTGATTTGTGATATTGGGCTTTATAAATAAAATTGGTTGATTGATTGATTGATATGGGCCTAGTCTGCCTGGGGACCCCCTATAATACATCAAGCCCCTTCTCTCCTTCGCTCCCTTTCCTTACTTCTCCGAGGCCTTTGTGCTCCACTGTATCGACGGTTAACTGGTATCGCAACCACACCTGGATCGTGTGTCATGGTTCTGCTGCTGTCGTGGTCCTGCCTGATGCCTCCTACTGCTGCTGTTATTATTAGTCATACTTCTACTGTAATTATACACATTATTGTAAGTTACATATACTATCATATGTTAATATATACTTACAACATATGCTACCACAATTACTGCTATTATCATTATTTTATTATTACCAAAATTAATGTTGTTGTAGCTGTTATCATTACTGTCTGCCCTGCATCTCTCTCTGGCTCTGTGTCTCTCGGTGTCTCTGTCTCAATTTCTCTCTCTCTGTCTCTGTCTGTCTTTATGTATCATTTTGTCATATGGATTACTGTAAATGTATAATGCTGATCTGTTCTGTACGACATCTATTGCATGTCTGTCTGTCCTGGAAGAGGGATCCCTCCTCAGTTGCTCTTCCTGAGGTTTCTACCATTTTTTTCCCCATTAAAGGTTTTTTTGGGAGTTTTTCCTCATCTGCTGTGAGGGTCCAAAGGACAGAGGGATGTCGTATGCTGTAAAGCCCTCTGAGGCAAATTATGATTTCTGATATTGGGCTTTATAAATAAAATTGAAATTGAATATCAGTATCGGTTATCGGCCAAATTAGTTGTTATATATCAGCATATCGGATATCAGCAAAATATCCAATGTCATGCATCCCGAGTTTTTTTTATGTTGATATGTTACAAAGTATGCAAAAATTTACTTTTTTAAAACTCCATTAAAGCCTATGGAGGTCAAGATTTCAAAATGCATCCTATGTTTAAACCAGATATTCCAGGATCCTCTAATACATACTGTTGCCACGTTAAAGGTTTTCTGTAGACTCTTTTCATTTCCATTCTCTCCATTTATTCTCCATGTAGTTTGACACAACTTACAGATACAGACTTCATTCCAACCTCTATACATTTTTAAAAACATATTAGTTTTCAGACTGTGAAAAAGTGGAGGGATCCATCCAATACTGCCTTCTGAAAAAAGTGCAGGGGACGTGTCCCCTGTTAAAGTCAGACTTAAACTTTCTAACTAAGTAAACTATTTAACCAACAAATATCAAATTGCGACATATACGTTTTCAAGTGCAGACCTCATTTTATAGAACTGGCTTTACTGTGACATTTACCCTATTGACTTCATCATGATAAAAGGTCATTTGCATGCTTTTTTCAGTGTGGAAAAAAGAGGATTTTTCAAAGGGTACCCAGATGTATCCACATACCACATGCCATATATTGTAGCATGAACACCTGTAATCTAACAGAACAGCCCTGAAATAAGTCTAGGTACAGGACTATCTAAACCCTTTCTATTTTCCTATCCATTACCTTTATCTCACTCATACTCAAAATGGGATATTGTAGAAGAATGGGTTAAGGTTGCCAGTGTGAGATATATTGTGGGAGTCTACTCTTTTGGACATATCTTGGCCTTTCCAAATGCAGTATGCTGGTTAGGTCCCGTAGTCACATATTGTAGGCTGGAACTGCTGTTCCATTCCAGGACATTAATAATAGCTTCTTTTTTTTTTTTTTTTTTGCTGTAATGTTACAGTAGGAGATGATTTTTTGTTGTGCACTGGAGTGTTGTCTTAATGCAGATACACCCAGAATGATTAACAGGTTCTGGTTCTAGTGAAATATGAATAATTCCTGAGATGCTTTTGAAGACATCGGACCAAAACGATGCAACCTTATGGCACAAGACACAGCTACAAGAAAGGGTTGCTTCTGAGGTATGACATTTATCAAAAATTGGTGACATGTTTGGATATAGGTTGTGTATTTTTGCCTTGGAGTAGTGGAGTCTGTGTAGTGATTTAAATTGTATAAGGCAGTGTCTGGCATTGTTTGAGCATTTGCGTAAGTGTTGGAGGCTTTCTTCCCAAATGTCATCTGGTATTTGAATACCTATTTCTTTTTCTCAACTGGCTTTGTAACTCTCAGAAGATGGAGAGACTAATGACAGCAGGGTGTAGGTAGGAGATGAAGTTATCTTGGTTTGGTGACGTTAAAGACAGTTGTCTATTGTTGATTGTCTCCCAATTTCAAATCCTATTAGATGTTTTTGTATGTAATCTATAATCTTTATGTGCCTGAAAAAACTTTTTGGAAGATTGAATTTATTTTGTAGTTGTGCAAAGGTTGCAAATGTACCTTTTACACATAGATCTTTGACACTTTCCTAAGTCATTCTATGTACAGACAGTTTTATCTAGTATAGGTGGAATAAGAGTGGGGTTTTTGCAATGAGAAGAGCGAGAGAATGTATAGAGCCTTTGATTATATCAGCAAATAGCATTGTACTTAGTACTTTTTCATCTATGTCCATATTTTTTCAAAACATATTTTCTCATGTAGACACTTTGACAGTGTTACTTAAAGTTTGAACAGACAATCCCTTTAAGATGAGCTATATATTTTTTGAGGGTTTTAATGTATTTTCCAGAATACCCAGTCCCTGTTTGTAGTCCGAATGATTTTGCATCAGTTAAAAACATTTCTTTTAAGTCTGAACGCATGAGACAATTTTTTTCCAGCAGGTGGCGACAAATCACCAAAAAACAAAGACAAATTTGGCACAATCCTGGTTGTGTTATCAAAGGAGTACAACTCCCTGGTCATACAGTTATCTGATTGTTCATTTTATTGTACTCAGGACTGACTGTAAAACAGCAGCCTACAGATTGAAGGGATAGTTCTGATGACATAAAGAAAACTAACCAACAGATATCAGTAAACTACATGTAGATGGTGGTGGAAATGTAGTTCTATACAAATTTAATTCTGTGAACTCTGAATATAAGACTTTAGTGAAACGATGTACAATAATATGTTGGACCATCCGTGAATATATACGTGTGGACATAATTGATGTACCTATGCAGATCTGAAAGCCTCATTGGAATTTTTATTAAGCTAAGAGTCATACTGAATTAAATATACAGTGTCTTTAATATATGTGTTGCAGAGTTGGGGAAGCTACTTTGAAAGCATAGCTTTGTGAGCTACCAATTCCCACTAAGTATGAAACAAGTTCTATACTCTCTATACTCAGGTGAGAAATCTAGTTTGGTTATCTAAAGCTAGCAATAAGCTACAATATACTTAAAGTACATTGTAAAAAAAACTTATCAAATTGACAACGTACATGTACTATAAAATATGATACAAAAAAAAGTCACATGCAAGCAAAAAAAAAAGCCACCCAGTTGAGTTAAGTGCAAAAAGTTCCCACTTGTTCACAGGTCATACAGAAACAAAAAATTTAAAAAAAAAAAAACGCCACTGTTGATGGGAGAGGGTGAGAAATGTCTGCTTTGGTTATGTCTATGATGTCCATCAGTCAGGCACTTGCCTTCAGAAAGTCCAGGTGGGGTTAATGTACCGAGCAGGATTTCTCAGTTAGCCAGGTAACTTCTACAACAGCATGCAACAACTTATCTGAACATTTGTTAATAAATAGCAACAATCAATACTAATGACTAACTGTGGTTAGTCACCCCTCTGCTGCAGGCCTAAAGACAACATTCACTGCACTAATAAAAAAAAATTAAAAATGACAGGGGGTAGTAGTAGCTCAGTCCATAGGGACTGGTAGCTGGAGAGTTGCCAGGTTGCCTCCTGGGCACTGCCAGGAGACAAGAGTGGGTTTCAGCAAAGACAACTGGATGTCCGACACCATTCAAAATAAAAAAATAAGAAATTTTGGCACTTACATTCTCAGGACTAACAACTGATGGGACCACCAGTGTAAGGACATTTTAGCACTTTCCCTGATGCTACTGTAAGAACATGCACATGCATTATCATGCCGCTCACATTTATACTGAGCAGCACCCTTCAGCATATATATGTTCCTGCTTGGATGTGTACTCTCAACACCTGGAAACAGTCTGTGGTGCGTAAAACTGGTAGAGTTCCTCTGTAAAGTAAATCTTTCCATTTCATGCATGTGCAGGTCCTGTTTGTGCTTATATGACGGCAGAGTGGAAAATGTATATCTTCAACTTTCTTCAATAAAGTATATCTTCTGCTTCTTCTTCTTCTTCTTCTTCTTCTTCTTCTTCTTCTTCTTCTTCTTCTTCTTCTTGGTCAAATGGATTTTAATTACAGTAGAGAAGCAATGATGAAATAAAAATAAAAAATAAGTTCTTTCCTTTTATGGCAGGAAAGTTTTTGAAAGGCTTATACTACACTGCAATGCTGGCCTAAATGTGTAAGAAGAAGGTGAATTATTAGAAAATGATGGGAAGTTAAGAAAGGACTTAGTTAGTATGAATGTGATTGCCTTGTTCTTAAGCCAGTAATGCACTGTAGTGTCAGCTTTTCAAGAACCTTGAAATATTCCAGTTTTGGTATCATTACATTTTTCAAAGTAGTAGGTTTAATCAGCATGAATGTCATTGAATAAAAATCAAGTTGAATAATACCAATGGAATTTGCAGTTAACTTCTTAGAAACTGAGCTGAGGCACATAACGAAATCGGTTGCACAAAACACCCTTACTGTAAGTCTTCTAGGTATGGTTTGGTTTTCTGTTTGTCTTGGTCTTATATTTAAGGAATCCCTTGACTGTTACACAAAAGATCTTAGCAACCAAAGCAAGGTAAAAAAAAAAAAAAAAACAACAACAACAACAACAACAACTTAAGGTACCTCTGACTCTTATCTTAACTGCAACATGACTGAGTTGATGGTGATAAATGAAAAAAAATTAGCACTCCCTGAGAAAAATGTTCTGTGACCAGGAGAACCCAATGGATATCCTTTTGATTTTACACTATAGATTTGACTGAATTATTTTTGCTGCAATTTCTTCCTACCTCTTCTCGGGAAGCCTTGTTTTTTGTCCTTACTTTGGTCACTAAGGTCCAATGATTTAACAAACTTCAAGCAATTCCAGACAAGACCAAGATAATAAGAAAAACTTAAATTGTCAAGTAAACATTTTAAGGAAACCTTAAGGAGAAGACATAAAGGAAAATCTTAACTGTAGGGGCTTTGTGCAACTGGCCCCTGTTCTTTAAAAATGCCTTACCTCGTGTCTAAAATCAGTTTTGAAATCTATTTAATCTAGTAATTGGCTTTTATTGTGTCTGTTTAATACAGTGCAAATATCAGCCTGAACATGTGTCCTACTGGAGTTGGATCACAACCCCTTTACTCTGCCATTAAATTCTCTCTGGGATCAACATCCAGATCTCTTGTATCAGAACTATCTTTATCTTTGCCCGTGAGTTTAGACAATACTGAGCTGAATTGATCCACGAAATGAATTTTCATGTGTGATTAATAATCTCTGCTGCCTGTTGTTCACTGTTTCGTTCAGCAGGTGGCGACAGATCGCCCTAAACATAGACCGCGTCGCAGTGAGGACGTTTGTGACCATTATCATCAGCATCATTTCCGTTATCATCAGCAGCATTATTTTCATCAGCATACTGCATCTCCTGCATCCCCTCCGGCTGCCGCTCCAAGGTGCGTGTCTGAATTCAGTGGATATTAAAGCACAGACAGCTGAAACGGCTTCACTGAGTCATGGTGAGGGTCTGAAGACTGCGGTTCACTATTTGAATTGTACATTACAGGAGCTGTGAGATGGTAGGAGATCTGCAGGGATGCGTATCATGGTTTTATACCATCGTGTAATATGTCAGGTTGCATGCTGCTGTTTCATTCTGCATCACAGCAGATAGGAAAGTTGACAAATAACTGCCACCTGCCCTTTCAACCTGTATTATCCGTTTAATAGCGACGTCATAAACAAGTGAAGGACTTTGAGTATTTAGTTTTTCTTGGATCGGGAACTTTGATTTTAACGGTAAAATAGCCAATATTTGATTCATCTTTCTCATTTAATTTGATGTCAAAATGATATCTAACCAACCAAACAAAAACCCAACAGATTAACCTTCCATCCTGTTTTTTATTGCTTTATATATTCATATATATCATGATATTCATCCAGAAGCCTTTACCTTACCAGAGGTGAACATGACATGTATTCTATCATGTGGAAAGCTAGTACAATTTAATCATCAGGATACATAACTGTCCTTAATTCTAATTATTAAATTTAAACTCATAACTAAATCATAGCTAAATTCAAGAGACTTATCATTTGGTGCAAGGTGGACAGTGCAAACACTAAGTAGGACTTTAAGGTCTGAAACAACTGAGCTTTGATTCTTGTTAGGCCAATTTATAACTGTTGGTGATGCACTACAGTCTACTTTGAAATGGATGATTAAAGCTAGTAAGGTAAAGATGTTCAGAAGCCAGTCCCCTGAGCTCGCTAAGACAAAACTACGGTATCATTTTCAGCACTTTAGTTTATCTCAAGAGATGTTGGAATAGATTAAGGAAAAAAATCAAGCATGTTTAGACCTTTTAAGGGCTGTTAGTCACATACAAACACATCTAAAATAATTCCATTTAAGGGGCATTTAAATTTGCAGTAATTCTTGCAAGCAAATTCATAAAGTAGGTGACATCATAAAATAGTATTAAACTAACTATAACTATGCTGTTTTCAGGAATAGGACAAACTTTCTTTGAGAACACAATTGAACAACTGCTGTTTCTCCCTCTGAAGGAAGTTTTCCCTCCTTTTTGCTGTGGTGAAAGGTGCACTGCTGCTGACCTTTAACGGGCTTTAGTAGTAGAGGGTAGGGGTGGAGTCCAGAGGGGTGGGGGTGGGGGCGGCTGCTTAGTCCCAGCAGGCAGAGCAGAGGAAATGTAAATGTGACCACCCACCTCTGAGGAGGAAATGCTGTGTTGGGTCTATTAGTTTGCCTGTCTCTCTGATGTTCCTATTTCTACACAGTTTTACAGTTTGACTGGAGACTTAAAGTAACTCCAAATGACTGAGCGAAGTTACTGACTGAAGCTCCTAGTCCTGCACAGCCTCACACTGGGCCTGTTTAATTTGGTCTTTAGTTGCTATTTAATGGCTGAATATGAGAGTGAGAAATAAAAAAAGAATGACAGGCCATATGAAATAGAGAACCATATAACATACAGAAACAAAAATTTTTCCCTTTTTTTTTATTTCTATGGGTTAAAGATTTAGGATGTATTTATGTAGTGTGTTCAGTTAAGTTTAAGGTGAATTTGCACTGTAGTATTTATATGGATGTGGATTTTATTTTGACATTGTTGGGACACACATGAAACCAGGGGTTTGGGGTTCTCCCCTGGGATATTTTGAGCATCAAACACTTAATTTCCTGCGTTCTGGTGAAATTCACCAATGCACCAATTTATGCCTTTACTGCATCAATTTATGGTGAACATTTCTTTAAATTAATGATAATACAAGTCCTCTGATATGTATTTTTATTGCGGGAGAAACAAATGTACGTGTTCTAATTGTTAAGGGGGGCAGTTTCCCCCGCGCTGACCCCAAAATCTACACCTATGATTATTTATAAATGAATCATGTTCTCATGTGAATCGTGTTTTTTTTTTTCTGCATATTTAAGATCATGATTAAGTTAGTCAGATATTAAAAGGTGTTGTGTATTCACTGACAGTTTCATGAAGGTAAACAAAATTGGTTGGATGCTACTTGTGCTAATGTTTTATTTGTTTGTTTGTTTGTTTTTACAGTTTTCAGTACTAGTATCAAAATTACAACCTTTTCTTAATTTGAAAAATGTAAAGTATTTTTTTTCTTTTCTATAAAAGTTTAAAACTCTAATCAAAGAACAAGAAATTGACAGTTTATCATTCTAAAGCCACAGACATATTTTTTGCGGTTCTACACACAGCCCTGCTTTGGATTGAGGCTCTAGTATTTCCCATCAAGATGTTCACAGTCTTAAAATGTCTTACTGACATTTTATTTGTAGATGTTTTATCCACGTGTTTTATATAGTAGCACCACACCACTAATGGCCTTACAATCTAAATTTTGTTGTCATTGTTGGTAATATAACCCCTAAAGCATTTTAGTTTGCTCATAGGTAAACCCAGGCAAGTCAGTGGTGTTTAAAGTAGCATTTGACATGTGTTTGATGCAACAAAAAAGACAGCTCTGCAGCTCCTTAATGGCTTATACTTTGGATATTACACTTAATGTCAGCTCTTATCCTATTTCATACATCATGCCATACATTTTTGTCCCATTCTTTCAAAATAAAACTGATACACCTCTAATTTTCAATACATTTTTATACCATAGGTGTTCTACACACCCATTCTTTTGTTTCAAAGGTTTAGTCATCTGAAGAAAAATATCACTTAGTTCAAGATAGTTTTGATTTCATTTGTCCAGCTTTGAATGTTTGTGTCTTTAAGATTTCTGCCTCTTCCTAATCAACAGTTTTCATTGGAACTACTTCAAAATAGTCCCAATAATAATAGGAACACTGTTCCTGTAAGGACAAGTTGCAGACAAATCTTTAAAACCATATTCCATTCACCTCCATTGAATTTGGTGGAGACAGAAATCTCAGATGCAGATGTCCTAAACAAAAACTATGCTGTAAACCCCAATTAGTTCACTTAACTTATTTTTTAGAAACAGCCTGTACTAAAAACCTTTAGTTTAGTACAATACAGTAACATAAAAGTTTTGAGTGCGCTAGACACAAAATGAATGTGTCACATGACCCTTGTCTGACGGGAATTTTATGACAGTTTAACTTAACTTTCTTTGTTGTTGTTTAAGCATTTAATTCTGTGTCATATAAATATGAAAACATTAAGTAAACATTTTATGTTAAGATTGTATCTAGATATATGCTTTTATTGATTCACTTATTTTTTTTATCACTTATTTTATTTGATCTTAACTGTGTTTTTATTTGATCAGCCTTTAGTTAATCTCATTGTAAAGCATTTTGGTCAGCTTTGACTGTTTCTAAATGTGCTCTATGAATAAACCTGACCTGATTTGACTTGTCTTAAATTGGTCCTGCAGCTGTACTTTGTTTTCATTCAAATTTTGTTCTTTTCGTTTGATCCATATGTTTTAGAATTCTCACTTTGCATATAACTCCTTTGCATGACTCTTTCTTTTGTCACATGTTTTATTCACCACTGTAACCTGATTTTCTGTGCAAGTATCAAAATAATTTCACTTTACCTCATCAGGGGCTTTGATTACAGCATCTGACCTTCAGTATAGGAAGCTTCACATTCTTACTGTCACCACCCTGACATCCCATTTTATCACAGCAGAGCTCAAAATAAAACACAAACACCAATAATTCATTTAATGTTGTCTTTATTTAAGTAATCATCCTGAAGAAAGGTGGAGGTGGGTAAGAGGCAGTGAAAAGTGTGAGTCACCACAGGGGTTGTGCTGCCTTGCTCAGAGGCAGGGTAAGGCAGGGTAAAGGGTGGTAGGAAGGAGGACTGGCCCAGCTGACTGATGCCCTTTCATTATTGCACTGCTTGCTGCAGCTCCCACAGTAGTGCAACAGGGAAAGAGTGTCAAGCAGAGAGCGTCCTGTAGCTGCTGTCCCAAGCTACAAACTCAAGTGCAGGATTCACCTTTTTATGTTGTAGAATTAAGAGTTTTTCACTACTTTGCTCAATTCAGTGTTTGGTGAATCTGAGAATACTGCAAATCACTGTTTTACATTTGGACTCATTTG
>NC_065513.1:6840839-6901999 GCF_006386435.1 Epinephelus moara
GGACTGATGACCCAGGACCCCAGTGGGAGGGGGGGCCTCGAAAAGCCTGGAATGATGTTTGGGGTTTTTTTTGGTTTTGTTTTGCAGTCATTTTTTGTTTGCAATGTTATATTTTCAAGTATTAGTGTCATACCTAATTTTAAAAATGGATGAATAATCCAACTGAGAGACTGAACTTTGTATATAAAAGGAAGCTCTGTAAGGCTCCTCTCAACCCTTGAAGGTGCAAAGTGGTTTAGTCCACCCAGCCCTAGGATTCATCTTTAAATGCAGCTACAGCTGAGTGAGTGACTGCTTACGATGCTAGAACACCAATGTACACTATCATGTCAAACTCCAAGAAAGGGGAATCAGGGATTAAAAAATTTTTTTCCAAAGGTATGTGAGAGAGACATGGATCAAAAGAAGAAGGGGGCCACTTAAGCATAGTTCCCAGAATTATTGCTACGCACCTGCGAACAGAGTTTAACGAGATGTTGTGCTTTTGCTTTTAGGCTACTTCATGTTATGCAAATGTTAAATTCAAACATTCAGTTTTTCAGCACTTTGTTGAGTAATGAGTGCACTGTAGGAGCAGACTGAGCTGGTTTGTATTACATAAATTGACAAGCATGAGAAGAGAGAACAGCTTTTAGATGGCAGTGAAGGTCAAAAAGGTTCATCCTGGTGTAAGTAATTAACAGTCAAATTAAGAGTATAATGATGAACACCACTGCTTCCAAAACGGGGAAGTGACGACTATGAAAAGGCAGTTTCATCCTTTATAACCTGTCTATATCAGTGTTAGTGATGTCAGTGCAGGAGAACAAATGCCTACGTCAACAGCAGCTATGTGTAATGCATGGTGTTGTCAATTTCAATCAACAGTTAAAGCAATTCAAATCACAGTAAGGAAAACCTACAGCTCAATATTTCATTGATAAGATTAGGATCATATATTGTCCTAGTATTTAAAGGGCCAGTTCACCCAAATGATTATTGTGGTGACAGATACCTTTGCTGTAATTTGTCCAGGATTTGAAATTTTGGTCTCTGAGAATTTTGCCTCCACACAAACACAACTGTAGTAAATGTAATTACACTTGTTGTGCTAAGTATTGAAAAATGACATTTAACAAATCTCTTTTCAGAAACAGTGTTCCTGTTTCTCTGGATTGGGATAAACCAATGCTAGGAGTCATGAGTGTTTACATTTCTCATTGGAGCTATTTTCTATTCAAGAAATAGTACAAACTTAAAATCTCCAGCATGCTCCATAGATTACCCATTTATATGACGCTGCTTATGGAAAGAGGTGTTGCTGCTGAACTGTTTAAATGTCTTTATTTGTAATGCTGTGAGCACTTAATTCCATTCAGCTCCTTTCTATAGACCAAATCACAAGGGTTATTAACAAAAACTTCCAGGTTGAAAATCCGCCTACAGCAAGGCATCAAAGTTGGTCTATAAGGGTGAAAGCAGAAATCTGATGGACAGATACCTCAAAATATCGATCCATGGACATCTTCACACATTAACAGATACCATTTGAGGGTTGCAATGGTGTGAGATTTTCATGGTACAATAACGTCACAGAAAATATCACAGTTTCACACTATCATGGTATTACAGAATTTACATTACTATCAGTCAGAATCAGCCTTAAAGGAATGAGAAGAGGGTTTATTTTTGGTTAAACAAACATTTTATCACTAGAATTAAAACTTGGAACTATTTTGTTAATGGCAGTATGTGGGGGGAAAAAAGTATCCCCTTTGAAAATAACTACAATAAAGAGGAGATTCAGCATCCAGTTGCATTTTTTTTTCAATATCATAGATAGGAAAATGTACACAGTATGATAACTGTCAACTTTTATACCACAGCATAAAAAGTGTTGCTCTATTTTTTATTGTACTGAGGAAAATCTAGCACTAGAACTGTTTTTTTTTTTTTACATGTAAATGTGATTTCACTAGTATTACTGAAGTATATTTGCACTATTGTCTTCATGCAGTCATGGAATTGTTTTAGAAAGCAAATGAATGAATCAACAGTCATAAATATACCATTAACCTCCTGAAAATGCAATTATACAACACCCATCAAACATGTTTCTTTAATTATATTTCACATAAAATCAGACAGGCTTACTGTGACACTGTATTTTTGTAGGTGTAGTTGGATTAACAAACTTTTGACACAATCATTTCTGGGGGTTTACTGAACAAGAGAATGAAAGGTCAAACATTTCACTGTACAGCAGACAAACAGCTCTTTAACCTGAGAGGGTTCAAACAGCTTCATCAACACTCAACATTTCACTCAAAACAATGCCACAATGTTGAACACATCACGCTGTATATTTAATGTCAGTGAGCTCTGCAGCCAGCAACAGTATGAACCTGAACATAATGAAGTGGAGTGAGCAGGAGCACCAGCTAGGCAGAATAATGCCTGTGTGACATCAGCTGCATTAAACACAACAGAGGACGAAGATCATCCCTCAGAGTCAAGACCCTATAAGCAATATTGCACTACTCTGTTAACTCTCGTGAAAGCAGAGGCAATATTGATAGGGTCTCGTCTGCAAGGTGACGTAGACGAGACGGACTCCTTCTCACAGAGAAGTGTCAGTCTGAGGCCACAGGTGAGCAGAGGAGACAGGAGAGGGAGGAAGTAAACAACTGCAAACCCATAACCACCAGGAGAGGACTAAGACATGAGCGCCTTTAATTATTTACACAGGGAGTTGGATTTTTGGCTCCAATTTAGTAAAGTTGACTGTTAGACTGTTAAAACTACAGCACTGTGCTTCTTTAGGCATCAATCTCATGCTGATGTTGTTTTGTAGTCTACCACAGAAACATAAACTTTTCCTAATTTTAATAGTCCAAGTAGCCAAATTTTAAGAGTATTAACTGAATCAGTTTTCAAAAATCACTAGGAACCCTTTATGTCTTATTCTACTTTAATGTATCTGCTAGAAATTAGACATAATGTTAAATATGTCATTTTAACTTCCCTCTAATAGTTTTTTTTAACTGTCTGTTAAAAAGAGAAAAGACAGGAATGCATGCCACTGATGAGGCGGACAGACTCAAAATGACAACTGAAAAAAGTGATACATACCTGTAAATGTCATCGTCCTTCTCACACTGACAATGTGAGAATAATGTCATGCAGCTCATACCCACATTTAAAACTGTAAAGTGCTAAACGAAGCCCTCTCAAACAGAAGACAACTTTCTCTTCACTCGAGCTGCAACAAGTTATTGAATAGTTAACTGTTAACTATTAAATTAATCACCAACTAATTTGATAATCGATCACTTAATTTGTTTTAAAAAAGCAGAAATTATCTAATTCCATGTGAATATTTTCTGGTTTCTTTACTTCTAAGGGACAGAAAACTGAATATCTGGGTTGTGGATGAAACTATATGTTTGAGGACATCATCTAGGGCTTTGGGAAACACTGATCAATAATTAACACCATTTTCTGACATTTTATAGACCAAATAGCTGATGGAAAAACAATTGTTAGCTGCAGCCCTACTCTTCACCTAATGTATTCTCTGTTCAGAGAAAACGGTATAAATAGATAAACAAGCTGTATTGTATTTTGCTGAAGACTTTAATGTAGGCTACCTGATAGTTTGGTCTCCTACTTTTCACTTTAAATTTAGGGCAGAAGTGAAAGTTGAAAGTCACATTCCCTCACTCTTTATCTTTGACAATTTTTATCACTTAAAAATGCTCTCAGATTTTAAGAGTCAGTCTATTCATCTGTGATAGCTGTAGGACAGAAACAGAGGAGAGCATCATCTGAGAGGGACTGTATGAAGCATCATTAGCAATAATGAATGTTATGTTATTTGAATACCATACTCTTCCTTTTCCAGTTTCCCATTTCATCCCTATTTATATTTATTAAAAATATGCTATATGAAACTATATGCTATATAGGTAGTTGTTAATTTTACATGAAGATTGTAATTAGGGATATTAAAGATTTCACACAAATACAATGAAGATTCAAAATCACATATTTTTGCAGAATAACAGCCCTGAGAAAAATGTATGGCTTTCATAAAGAGATCAACATGGCAAATATATGGTGAATCCTCGTTTCTGATTGGCTGTTTCTTCTCTGAGCGTACATGTGATTAATCATGTGATCAGCTGAGTGGGAGTAAGGAGCTTGATAAATATACCTTCACTTTCAGCAAAATCTATTTGACTCCCAGGTCGGCTCTATAGAGCTTTCTTAACTGGGATTCTTACAGGGTTGAAAAATACAGGCCCTGATCACAGCGGACAATATTACCTATCAGACATCCACTTCATGAAAAAATTGACAGCCCTACAGTATTTTCCTGCGACTTAATACTTAAATATCATCAGAAATGCTGCCACACATAGAGTTTTCAGTTTTAGTTGAGAATTTTGGGTGACTCATTTTCATAGACTTTGGTTTTGTTCCTGTTTACTATTAAAAAAAAGACGTCTTGGTTAAGTCCACATGGTCAGCTCTATTTCGTATTTTTCACTGGCTGCACAAAGGTTTTCAATTTCCTGTGAGATCAGACTGGAGGAGGTTTGAAAGTTTTGACAGTTGTAGAAGGTCTGTTTAGCCATTCAGTAATTTCCCAGCCCCCTTTTGGACACCCTGCAATACCTAAAGCATGAACTACATTTGTGAGTTTTAGGGGGCAAATGTCATGTGTATACTTTAAATGTCATATTAATGTAAAATATCCATTTCTCTTTTCTTATTTAGTGCCACTTATTAAGACACAGCTCTGTTGAACTGTCTATGTATGTTTTGTTGGACATTATCGTCAAGTCTCTGTCGTTCACCATGTTTCCTTTATCAGGACTGAGGAAACAGTTGGGTCATATTAAACAGAAAGAGCTTCTGAGGAGCCTCTATTATTTTCAGTGGCAGAAACGCTGCACTCTGACCCTCATTAAAACCAAGACTTTGGAGACAACAGATGTGATAAATTCCACTCTTCTTTTTTTGCCTTCCCCCCTTTTTTGCTCTTGTAGAAATGGTAAGGGGCCTCAGCACATGTCTTTGATCTGCTGCGTAACCACACAAACAGCTCACTTTAGGGGTGAAAAATTACTTCTTACGGCTTACGCTGCAAGTTAGAGTCACAAATAAATGACAAAATCTAATTTTAGAAAGGGGAATCTAATTTTTCATATGCATCCATTCAATAATAAATTCAACTTCAACTTCTTCCTGTAGAAAACCATACAATTTCATTTTGGTGCACCAAGTATGGCAACTTAAACCAACAAAGCTAACACACATTTATAAACGCATATACCACCTCTACCTCTGTCAT
This sequence comes from Epinephelus moara, assembly GCF_006386435.1. Taxonomy (NCBI): domain Eukaryota; kingdom Metazoa; phylum Chordata; class Actinopteri; order Perciformes; family Serranidae; genus Epinephelus; species Epinephelus moara. Next base: position 6,846,178 of record NC_065513.1, read on the forward strand.
CAAACCAGTATCCTCTCAACTTTCACACTGACAGATCTACAACACGCTATAGTGGAGAAAGCTTTGTTTTCTTTTTCTACTTCACCATGATTGACTCCAACTTAGTGTAATTTATTAATATGGAATAATCATGCATTTGCAATGCTCCCAATTATAAACATTTTGAGATTGTGTACCCACCTTAACATTCTGTACCAAAAGTGTGACTGATGTTCTATGTTACAGCTTTCAGCCCATGTAAGGTCTACAGCAGCCTCAGGATAATGCACAGAAGGTTTTACACTGTTTATATTTGGTATTATGCTCCTTGTATCCAGACAGTGTACAGATTATGACTGCAACTAACCATGATTTCCTTATTGATTAATCCACCAATTAGTTTCTTGATTACTCATTTGGTCAAAAGAATCTCAGAAAATAGCAATAAATAAATAAACTCTAAGTCCACAATGAGTAAAAAAAAAAAAAAAAAAATTACTAATTGATTATCAAAATACTTTCGTTTTTCCATCAATCAGGCAATTAAGTGATTTACTAATTAATGTGAATGCTGTGACAACAGCATTCCACATTCTTGTTGTCTTTGCTCAGTCTGCACACCTCCAGCTACAGAAATCATTATGACATTAAAATATTCCGCTGTTTAAGAAAAACAGTACTATCATTCAGATTTTTTTTTTAACTTTTATATTTTTAAAGATATGAAGCTTTATTCAACAAGTATTTACAATGTAAGTAAATGAAAACAAATGTCATACTATACATACTACACTAACCTATACATACTGCACTATACTATATTTAATATATTACATACACTACACATTTGAGCTTTCAGACTTTTAAGGAAATTTCTTTAATATATCTGCTTTTTCAGCTATGCATTGAGTACTCTTCAGCTTTAGTTGTTCAAGCTCTAATTCAGATCAGCGTTAGTCACATTGTTTTACATTTACAATTCCTTAACAATAACATATGACCAGATTGTCTCTTTATCTGGGAAAATGCAAACTGGCCTCATCAAATTCTTTCTGCTTCATTTGCTCATCATGGTTAGTGCCTTATTATTTGTGATAATTGCAGTTAATAAAAAGCTGGAGGAAGACACGTATACTAAAACATGAACTAGGCTATTGATAGCAAAAAATTGAAATGTTGATGTTGTGCATGGCTTGTGGCCATCACAAAAGCAGCAACTGTGACCTGGTCTATGGAATTGACATAGCCTTCTGTTATACACAGATGCACTTGACAGACCTCTAAACATGATGTGTCTCACATACAGCTTCTGGAGGTAGTTCAAGCAATAGAATCACTATCAGGTGGGTTTACAGCTGGATCTACATATTGCAGAGCATGATAGGCTTGCTACAGCCGATCACTCAGGAGACATGTTAATGGGAGCTGTAACTGCTGCATTAGTCCCTCCTCCATAGACCATCCCTATCGGCTACACTTCATATAGACCCAGTCTGCTCTGGTATTTGCCTGCCAGCACAATGACAAAGACAAGCTTCTACATGCTGCCGTTCCAAACTCTCCCATCCCCTCCATACTTTTAGCATTTTTAGCCATTTTCATGTGATAAAGTCCCACAGTCACCTGATGGAGGCTTTGATTGTCTACATGTGGAGCAGTGGTAAAATAACAGGGCCTGCTATTTCAGCATGGAACCCACAATATGACTGCACTACAAGTGCGAGCCTTGAATCAAAAGAAGCAACAACTATGACCTTTTATATTTAAAAAAATACTAGCTTCAAAAACGCATTAATTTATGTACTGTTTGGACTCAAATTTCCTATTGTACTGTAGAAGTTTAATAGTGTTTGTTATAATCTATGGCTAATTTTTCATCATTAAAAATGTCCTTAAGAGGGAAAGAGGGTTGAATCTAATCCTTCAAATAAAAAATGTGTACCTCCACTATATGATTATGAGACAAACCAGTTCAAAAATTAAAAAAAAAAATCTTTTGAATGAAGGCTTTATTTTTTTTTTTCCTTTTTTCCCACAAAGAGCACTATCATCATTTTACGTGATTAAATGTACATGAGCCTTAATCAGAACATAAACACAGTAGAGGCAAAAAAGAACACAGTCCTCTTGCTTTCTGGTGGTTTTACCCTCCACTCCACCCCTCACTACAACACTTTCACCCTAAAGACACACAACAAACAGCAAATTCCACAGTCGCTTGCAAAACAGTGGCTAAATATGACGCTACAGGCTCCAATGCTCTAAGGCATGCATACACACACAGAGCAAAGGCAGTAACCCCCAGAGCGGCCCTGCCCTCCACATTCCTCACAAGGAGCCCCATCCCCCCCTACGACCTGCCCCAAATAGGAAACTTACCCAATTTTTCCCACCCACACCGTGACTTCTTCAAGCCTGCACACTCAAATTATGCTTTCAAAAGCCGACTGGAAGAGTGAAAAAAAGAGCCCTGTGCTCCAAACACACACATACACACACACACACACACACACCAAACACACACATTGCACAGCCATAACAAAACGACTGCAGCATTAACCTATAGGCTCACACGTTCCTTTACAGCAACGGCTCATGGAAAATAACATATGTTCACAGATAAAATGTTTATATGTAATAAAGCAGAAGGTTTTACACAGTTGCAACCAAACTGTACTCCAAAGTAGGTATTTTTAATATATGGTTGTTTTTGTTTTTTTATTTTTTACACAGTGAAACTGTTTTTTTTATTTTATTTTTTTTATTTTATTTGAACCAAGGTTGATTTATATTTAAAGGGCCTGGTTTATATGTTCTGATAGGTAATTAGCAGTACCAAAACTGTACATTAACAAATGGCTGCATATCATTTCAATCATACAATTCACAATCACAACATTACAAATGACTTGTTTTTTTTCAAAACAGTCCCTTTACCCCTTTCCTGCTTCTAAAATACAAACTATTTCCATGTAATTAAAATCTGTCTGATTGGCATCCACACACTGATTTTACCATATACATTTACAGCATGTCATTAAAACTAATGTAATATAAAAATAAAACATTTAAGGTTCAATTGTGGTTCCACTTAATCCCTGATCCTGATTCAATCACTGCCATGACTGAATCAGGATCATGTTAAAATCAGATAAGTTAAAAAGCCTTATCCAGCAGGAGAATTTAAGATAAACTTGATCCAGCGTTTACCTTCAATGATTTCACACTATGGGCCAGCTTGTAGTGACACATTACGCTTTCTAACAAAATGTGTGAATCATTGGGGAAAGTTGACCTCAGAGCATGTTACTTAATCTGACACGTGGTCTGCAATGCAAATCAAGACAGCCTCTGAAGTTCTGTGAACAAAATGTTCTTTTTTTGTAGGAGGCGTGGTCCAGGAGGCCTTATATCTCCCTGGGTAAAATACAGCCTAATAATGCAGCTTGTTTGAGGAGAAAAGCCGCAGACTCTTCCTGTCATAAGGATCTCTGGGCTTAGGCGCTGGTTCCCAAACTGAGGACTGGGGACCTCCAGCGGTCCTTGAGGGAGTTTCCAAAATAAAGGATACTTTTTCACTTAATAAAATTGTTTATATAAATCTTTTTTTTTTTTTTTGTTAGAGTTTTCAGTTTGCTTAATAGATAATTAATATAAATGTAAAAACCTAAACATTGGGCTTCCTTTGTATTGTCTTCAAAATAAAAGTCACATTAAAATATGTTTATGTGGATCGTTAAAATGATAGATTTAAGAATTAATTTTTGAAAACAGCCTCCCAATATGGGCCACAAGTGGGTGTCAATGTCTCAATTCAAATTTAGCACGATTTCAGAAACACTTTAAAGGAATTAAAATTTTGAAGTCAGATTTCAAAAATCAGCTGAGCAATTCTCCCTCTAAAATTACTAGTGTAACCATTATTGATTAGACAGACTAATTAACATATAACATCTCTCATGTCAGCAGTTACTAGTTACACTTGTCCCTAGAAATTCACTCTATATATAATGCAGGCTTTGATGTTCACTGACAATTGGAATTGGATTAAAGGATTTTTACCAAGTATTACCATGAGCTAACACTTAGCCAGCAAAGACCAGCTGTGGTAAAAATGGCTCCACTCTGCTCACTAAACCTATGGCCTGTGTCATATGATTGGTGCTGAAATCTGTGTGCCTGTGTGTGAATCTGGAGGAGGGTGTGGGGAAGGGGGGTCAGGTAGCCTTCTACTTAAGAACCTACAGAGGCTCCTCCATGGTTTATATCTTCTCGTCTATTTTTCTCCATCTAGCAGCATCCGTCCTTTTACGCTGTAGGCTCCTGCTGCTGCAGTGTAGGGCGAAGGCCGAATGCTATGACAATACTATTGCACTGCTTTAGCGGATGGTACAGTAGTGCAACATCGTCAAAGCAGCTGACCTCTGCAAGCTGGGACACACACACACACACACACCCAAACACACACACACACACACACACACTGAACGCGAACAGCAGTTTTTTTCTTTTTTTCTTTTTTGCTGCAGCCATACCACACATACGCCATGCTAGAGACACACCACAATGACAAACTGACGTATTGGAATAAATTAAAGCTATGACACTGAAATAGCTTTACATACTGTAGCCAGTTAGGTGTCCAGTCAATTTAAGGCCATCGGAGCACCAATTCCATATTTCCCTGTCATGTTTAAATAAGATTTGTAAGTAAAGGAAGTGGGAGGGGGAGGGGGCGTGGTGTAGGCAGGAGGGGGGAGATAGGGGGGTGGGGATGTCAGCCAATGCCCTTTTAATATTGCACTGCTCATCTGATTTCACAGTAGTACAACAGAAAAAGGGCTTTGGACAACACGGCTGCTCTTCAAATCCTTTCAGTTTCTATTGAAAACCCAGCATGCACGCCGTCAGCTCCAACGTTACAAAACTATGTAGACAGTATGGGGCCTATGTATGTGAGCCTACCACCAGACAACTATTAACATGTTGGAAGCCATATGCAAACCAGCAGCCGTGAAACAACCGAATAGGCTTATTAGGTTTACTACACAATGTAGCCTATATGGCGTAAAATGAATAAATAAAAAAGCATATAATCTATGCAAATTGGAAAGGAATTGTAAAGATATGCAAGCCTTGACTTCTGAAAATAAAACTATGATGTTTGTTGATAGTGGTTTCATATGGTGGTAATGTGACTCCCCTCTGTAGGTCTGTCGCCTTTCCTGTAATTTGTTCCGGTCAGCATTAAGGCTATATAAGACCGTGGGGGGAAACATATTTACTAAAATCTAAAGCAAAGCTGTTCCTATGAGCTGCAGCCTGCTGAAAACTGCCAGTGAACAGGACTTCGCCTGGAGGAAACGAGGGTGGAGAAAACATATATAGGGCAAAGAGCACATTCCGCGATACAATACCAGAAACCCTCATTTAATACCTACTATTCCTGTCCCTTTAGCCAAAGTGGCAATTTGAAACCCTCCTCTTTTAGAAAAGCGAGGGGTGGGGGCCTATGAGGGGCTTTGTTATTTCCAGTGTTCAGAGAAGTTTAGAAGCAGCCAAAGTGCTCGTTTTCCCTGCCAAAACTGATAAAACACACATGCACGAGGATCAAAAAGCAAACCGCCATGGCGTCTCAAACCCCACCACATTTAAACCCAACAAATGCCACAAGACCACCAGCTAGCTAACACAACTTTTTTCGTTTTTCTTCGCTATTTTAAATTCAAAACGAGCTTAATTAGCCCCGAATAAATAGGTCAGCATGTGAGAAATGTGCGCTAAAAGAATAACGAGACTATACATTTGTTTCAACGTCGAAACGTTGAATAAAGAAGGCTGTTTTCTCCATATGTCCCTTTTGAAGCACTGTGTGAAATATAGGGGTGTTTTCAAAAACGCTGCAGCTATAGCTTACCGAGCAGCAGCACACATTCCTACGGTAAGGAGAACAGCTTCAACCGCAGCTTTTACAAACAAGGATATGTGGGTTTGTGGAGAAAATGCCATAGCTGCCCTGTTCTGTTTGAAGCTGTGTAAAATTTGAAAGAAGGCTCATTCCAGATAGAAGCATATATTTTACACACTACTTTAGGGACTGTTCTTTACTTGTCAGAGAAGGGGGTGGCTGGGGTGTGACTTTTTTGTTTTTTGTTTCCTTATTGACCCTACCCAAAGCTAGAAATATTTTTACTTGAGCCTTCCAGAGTGACTCAGGGGAAATGCATGACCCTTACTCCAACCTAAATTAAATTTGATTTTGAAAAAGAAAGCCGTTGATATTTATAGGTTAAAAATTAAAAGTTTAAAGTTGAGGAAATCCTGGAGTTGAAAAAAAGCCATGCTGTTTAGTTTGTGCAAACGGTTTATTTTTGACAAAATTTTACATGAGAAATGGAATAAAGTGGTTCTGATGAAATATAACTATTTTATGCTTAGTTTTGGTTATGTTTTTTCTGACACAAGTATGTGTTCAAGGACCATCAGAAATTTAAAATACAATGATAATTCCTGTTTTTACAGTTTCTATCTTTGATAAATTATGTATTTTTGGCAGTTTTTAGATAAAGTATGGCTTCCTAACCTGCCTGTGGATTTTGGGGTTCAGTGGGTATTTATAATAAATACAAAATATAGCCATTTATAGTTGTATATTCCTCCCCTAAACTAAAATAAAAAAAACATAAGTCCCTCTCCAGTGCTTAGAAGATTATTTGACATGCCTACCCCTTTTTGCACCACTCCCTCCCCCCTTATAAGTAACGAACAGACCCTCAGTTTGATGTATGGTCACTATCTCACAGTGGTTCAACTCTAACGTTGTGTCTTTAGTAGGCCTGCTTTTATGCAAAATAAAACCACTGCCAAATAGTCCACAAATGCATTTACAGAGATTTAAGGTAATTGTTGTTGATTGTAAAATTGTTTTCTGTATCAAGGGTACCCAGACCGTGGCCTATTGGAAAGAAACCTAAGAGTGCGGGTCTTCAGCATTGGCCGTAAGGCTTATCAGCAAACGTTATAGGTTATTATATTACAGTGTAATTAATGGCTCATTTGTCGTTTTGCCAGGGCAAACTGGCAGTCCTGGTGGACCCATGGGTGTCCCTGGACCCCCACTTTGAAGCCTGTGGATTAGCGCATATGATAGTAACCTACTTAGTTTTGATATCTTAGTTTGCGGCCTGGAACAATCACTTGCATGGGCACTCACCTGTCAATCACCCCCTTTATCACGCGTGCCCTCGCGTGTACGCGCACTCGTTCTGCCTCTACTTCTCTCTCTCTCTCTCTCTCTCTTTTACACACACACACACACACACACACACACACAATAGCTCCAAATACTGGTTTAAGCTACGAGAGCTCGCGGAACCTCTCCGCGGCCAATCAGACCCACCGGCATCCACGTCTGACCGCGAGCTCCAAGCCATCTCCGCCCCGCAGCAGCAGCGGTCTCCCCGCGCAGTCAGAGGTTCTGGTGAACGGTACCTGGCGGAGGCAGGGCCGGTCCGTACAGCTCAACACACAGAAGAAGAAGCACAACGGGGCAGTTGCCCACTTTAGCGAGGAAAAACGTCCCGGCTTTTACCGTCTATCTCCCACACGTATGTCCGTTTCCAGCGCAATAATGGTTCCCGAGGCGTAACGGCTCCTCGGTTATAAAACGGTATTTCGTCCATTGGCAACCTCACGGCCTCCCAGCTCCGGACTCCATCTTTGACTAGTTGACATTCAGCTCTTGCCGAGACAAATTCCTTATTTGCATGCCAGCCCGCCATTGGTCCGTTTCTGCGCTTGTCTCTGTCCTCATTGGTGGAAAATTTATCTCATCACCTCCGGGATTGGTCACATACCAAGGGGACGTCATTGTATGGTTTAATTTTAACAATGAACACAAATTTTCTCTTCCATTCACAAATTTCTCATTACCCGCCTTGAGGTGCAACATGGTGTTATTTTTCTTCAAGGGAAAAAAAAATCAACAATTAGCATCTTTATCAGCTGCAGGAGTCCGTTCAGTTCATCAGAAAATGGCAACTGGTGACGGACTAGCCTATCCTGTCCACACTGAAGACCAGCCTAAATTTAAACAGCACATGTGGATACAATCCACTGCTGCTTTGTGTAAGGCAAGTGTGCGTCTGACACATGCAGTTAGCCAACTTATCCGGCAAAAAAATCAAAATGCAGTAAAAATTCACTTTGTTTGACAGAAGAACCTTCAGTCTTAATGTGTTAGTGCACTGCCCACTCAAAACCCACTCCTGATAAGGGTGTGTGATGTATCATCAGAGACAGTCTGACTGAAGGAGAAGGTGGTCCATAGGTCGCAGTAGCACTGTCAGGGTGGTGTAGTGCGGGCAGAGGACGGCCGGGGTGGGAAAAGGTTAAAGGCGACGGGGCTCAGTGGAGGTGCAGCGGTCGACGCTTGGAGGAGGGCAGCGGCCTGTGAAATCTGGCATTCCTGACCAATGGAGCTGAAATAATTGCATTGTCCGGCGGAAAAGACCCGCTTCCACACCAGCCACCCCTTTCTTCCTCTCCCCTCCGGTACGGGACCGAGGGTGTGATGCTGCTCGCTTGGTGTCAGTTAAAGAGAATTATGACCAAAGATGATTTCTCATGATAGATGAACCCCGTCTTTACCTTGTTGCGGTGATTTAGTTTATTCTCACTTGTAAGCCAAATACCTGTGGCTTCGGCTATACTATTCCACTATTAGACAAATTCATTTGCAGTGCAGCCCACTGAGGTGCATATTAAACACTGGCTTTTCCCCCTCATTCATGTCAACAAAGTCTGTTGGATTTGAGTAGAGGGGAGAAAGGCCTCCTCCCCACCCCCACCCCCTCCGCCAGTTCAGTCTAGTGCAGCAGGCCTACATTTTATTGTCAAGTAGCTTAACCCTAACTCCCCTAGACTGTAAACATATTATAGGAACCATGCAAGGAGAATGAAACTCTTTTGATTATTGATGACTCGTGAACATCTGGGTGACTTTATTATTTAGGCTTCAGTGCGGTGAGAACACACACTAGGGGGTCTGAAGTGAGGAAGTGTGAGCTCCCTCTCTGTCCTTACAGCCAGTCCTCCTACTTTCTTTACTTTGCCCCCGTGTTTTGAGAAGAAACCTGTCTGCCATGACGTACGTTAGTTGCTATGTAAGGAATGCGTGTTCACGTTCGCCTCTGCTTATGCCTGTAGTGCTGCGCGCACGCGCGCACTTGTGCGTAAAGTAGCGGTGCCAAGTATGTGGGGCCGCAGGAAGCACTATGCCCATATTTAGCCGTGACGGCTGACTGATCAGGTTGACATGCTATCCACACTAAAGGTCTGAGTTCTGCACGTCGGGATTGTTGATTTCTAAAGCAAACTGTTTGTCGAAGCTGATATCCTCTGAAAATGTACAGAAACTCATTGTCAGTATGTTTCTACACACTGAAAAACATGTTCACACAACTCCTGATGGTATGTTTCTGGAGTTGTGTCCTGTATTTTCCTCTGGAGCAGACTGTGAAGCCTCAGTATGAAACATTAAAATAATGTATTTTCTTTGTTTATCAAATCTAAGCTGCATTTTGCTGCTAGCATTTTTTATGAAGACCCCATTAGGCCACAGATGTATTTGGGCAGCTTCACAGGCAGGAACCTATGTGGAAAAATGTAATTTTTTTAAAGGTGTCAAATAATCATTCTTTTTTACATTATAAGTGGATACATTTCTACTGAATGCCTCATATTTTAAAATCAGTAAAATTCCTCATTACCTCTCTTATCAGAATCAGAATCAGCTTTATTCGCCAAGTATGTGTGTGTACATACAAGGAATTTGACTCGCTTGCTCTCAGTGTACTAGAATTGACATAAGTACTCAAAATGTAGAAGAAGTGGAATATACAGAAAGTGTAATGAGTGTTATGAATGTGTAATGTGACCAAGCAGTGTTTACACCCATTAAAAATTGTATGTAAGATTCTAATACAGATCCCAAAGTTTCTAAAAATAACAAATGCCAGGTTGAATTTTAGAGAACTGATGTACAGTAATATCAATATAATGTTTCTATTTGATGGAGTGGTGAAACCATTAAAGACATGTATCTTTATGTCTTAATGTGTCACTCTGTCTATTTGCTGCAGTGGCAGGAGATCCAGAATACACTGTACTGTATGTGAAATGCATACACAATGTTGGAAAAGTACATGCAAAGGAAGTTTTATTAATCTTAAGGTTAAAAAAGGTGAAACCTCATCAAAGAGACCTGGAAATGTGTCAGGCAGCTGTGGCCACACAGGGAGGCAGACAAAGAGTTAAGAGAGATTTAGAGCCTGCAGGCCTTCATAGCTAGGAGGAGTTAGATCCTTACCCAAACCAAGAGTTTAAGGACAGAGGGTGTTGTATGCTATACAGATTAATAAAGCCTCTTGACAGTGATACTGGGCTCTGTAAATAAAATAGGTCATATACTGTGTTAAGAAAAGTAACTAATGTGGCTTGCTGACAAACTACTTATTGTGTGTTATCAATAGATAAAATTGATCCACAGTGAGCGAGGTGAAAATTACATGGATTGTGGTGTGATGGCTTAAATGACAGCTCAGGAAACAAAAAGGAACTCATACATCTTTAGAGGGATTTTGCAAGACTTAAGTGGAATTCACTTACTTTTTGTGCATCAGAAAATTATTGCCCATTAATGCAAAAGATATTGCAGTACAGAACATTTCTTGTGCTCTTGTGTTCTGGAGAAACAGCGCACCATTAACAGTTTATAGTTTTTGTTAAGAAATTTATAATTCTCACATTCAAAGAATATTTGATAAGGTTCCCCTATCTTGAATCTTGAATCTTGAATCTTGAATCTGGGTTGTCCAAAAGGAAAAAAAAGGATGTGTTGTTCAAAACTTTTAGTAAGTATTGGGATCCAAAAAAATCTGGATTGTCCTGATCCCAAGAAGAGTGGATTCAGGGTGGATTTCACGAACAACATGAAATAAAACTTTTAAATTGGTCACATATATACACATTCATTTATATTTTGCACTTTATTTGTTCAGTGATAAAGTATAAAGTAGACATTCGTCTACCCCATTAAGCTTTTCAGTACAGTAAAGTAAAAAATAAGATATAATAAAGGATTTTGTCCCCATAAAATAATACCCAAAATATCTGTTAATATCAAACAAACAAAAATCTTCATTTGAACTTTTGTTTATCACTTTATATTGCTCACTTTAATTATGATGAAACAGTAAAAAGTAGTTTAACAATTCTATTTTCCATGCTGTTTTCTGTCTCTTCAAATAAAAACACTTAAAGTGACCTCATGGTGGCTATTCTGTCTGTTCTTTACATAGCTACATTGTTACATGCTGTCCCATTCAAAGTACTGGTTGTCCAGTTTTGGTGATCTCAAGAAGTTTGTATCTGGATTAGGGTGATCCAATCAAATGTTACTTTGATAAACTGGCTCAGGAGTAAGATGGATTATCTGATCCTGGACGGCAAAACAAGGGATTTCATGGATCATTCATGGAAAATCTTAAAGCAGCAATCTACAATGTAAGAATAGGCAAAAAATGGACTTGCAATGCATGAAGTAGGAGCTGATCGGATCGTATTTGACAGGAGTTGTACCTGGTATGACTTTATGAAACAAATAAATCAAAATAAATGATTGATTCTGAACTCATGCAGTTGAAAAACAAGGCTGTTTGTCCTCTGAAAAGTTAATATTTTGGAAATCAGTTGGATTATTTGAACTCTTTATTTCTCTATATTTGTTTGAAATTTACCCTTAAATAGCTATTTCTTAGACATGTTCCTGCTTTTCTGATTTTGCACAAAGCTTAGTAACATATTCTGGGTGTTTGCATTGAAAGATACACTGAAGTAAACATAGTGAAGATCTTCTACATTTTGCTGTGAGTGCAGGCCATGTCATGTATGGCCAGGGTCCAAACTTGTTTGTCAGCGCAGGCAGTAGGTTAATCTTTACTGAAAATTGTGCAACAGACTGTACACAAGAGAAGTCAACATGCATAGCAGCAATGCAACTGCTCCTTTTTTTTCTTTTTTTTTTCTTTTTTACACATGTAACATGCTCTGTGTTCATCAGCCAGAATTCATTAGGTTTTTAGACATGCATTTTTTCAGAAAAACCCTTTTCACTTTACACTTCAAAATGAAAACAGTTGTAACTTAAACTTGTTGGAGTTTGCTGTGTGAGAGGATCAGTGATCAGGAATAGTTGAAATATTTGTGAACAGCATGGCAAAAGGTTTTTACTTTACCCTCCAGGAGACTGACCCGTTCGTATGAGCAGACAGGCCTCTGCAGGTCTAGCTGAGGAGATAAGGTTCTACAGCTCCTGGATGACATGCTTTAAATAACCAGGTTGATGTTCAGGGAGGCATGTGTGTCGAAATGATCTGTATCAAGTATTTTACAAATCATTCGCTCATCACAAGGATATTTTTGATTTGTCATCTAAGGAGAGTTAGACAAACAAGCACACAAGCACTGATCCATAAAGTGCAAAAATCTTTCAGCTGTTTTTTTTCTAACACACCTGCTTCAGCTAACAAAGCAGAAGGAAAGTGTGCTATATCTCATGTTGTGGTTCCCCAAAAAAAAATGTTTCTGTGGAGGAAAAACACATTAACAGTTAATGATGTTGAAACATGTTAAATATACTGTACATTTATTAATGATTCTGCTAATTTTGTATTCCTCATAAAGTTAAATGAATGCAAAACTGAAATCCTGCTTGTCAGCCCTAAAACAAAAAGAGAAATGTTGCTTAATAATCTGGGGAATTTAACTCCCTGGATTATATCTGAGGTGACAAGTCTTGGTGTGATCCTAGATTCAGATCTGAGCTTCAAGTTCCACATTAACAAGGTGACAAATAGCTAAGGTATGACCATTTCTAAATGGAACAGATGCAAAGAAACTGATTCATGCCTTAGCTGACCAAACTACTGTAATGCACTTTTTACTGGCCAAAAAAGACCACTGAGAGACCTCAGCTCATTCAAAACTCTGCAGCTCTGCTATTAATTAGAACCAAGACAACAGAGCACATCAGGCCAGTCTTAGCTGCTCTACACTGACTTCCTGCTACATTTAGAATTGATTTTAAGGTCCTCCTCCTTGTATTCAAAGCCCTTCATGGGCTGGGACCAAGCTGAATTGCTAACTCCCTTGTTACTATTTGCCTCCAAGAACACTGCAATCACCTGCTGGTTTATTGGAGGTTCCCAACAACAGCCAAAATAAGATTGGGGATGCAGCCTTTGTCAGTTACGCCCCAAAGCTATGGAATACATTACCTATAGATGTCAGGCAAGCCAGCTCACTAAATATTTTTAAAAGAAAATTAAAAAGTTATCTGTTCACTTTAGCTCTGACTCTCCTAACACAGGTCTCAAACTCCTTCTTTATACAATTCTTTAAAAATGTTGTATTTCACTTGATTTTATGATTTTTGGTTTTGAGTCAGTTAATCCTTGATTTAAACTGTTTTAAATGTCTTCTTATATTGAATTGCCTTGTATGTCTGTTTAATGTTCATTATGTCCATTTTCACGTAAGGCACTCAGTGCTTATAATGCTCTTATTGTAAAGCACTTTGTGCTGCATTTCTTGTATGAAAGGTGCTATATAGGTTTATTATTATTTTATCAATTTCCTGTTAAATTTTTCTTGTAATCACAAAATTCTTTCAGTTGCTCTGTTAGGCCCAATCATGGCTGGTGAAGCAATCAATGTTTTGCAAAAAAAACAATTGCTTTATATTGCACTATCCCAGCAAGAAACACAGCAATGTCTTAGCAAAAAATAATCACTTTTCGTGCCAGTGCCCCCCGTGTAAAAACAGCAACAGACCACTAAAAATGTGCCCATGAGTGGGGGCTAAAAAACCCCTGGAAACACAGTGATGACTCACTAATAAACAACGCCTTTGTTGTTTGTTGGTCTCAAACAGTGGTCTGCAGCTTGGCAGGCATCTCAACTATGCGACCCTCCATCCACCATCCCCTCATCCCCCTACGTGTCATACAACACTTAAAAAACATTGATATGAATGAAACGTACAAATGTAACGTATTCTTGCCTTGCAGAAATGTACAATGCCTACATTTTCTTCTGGCGACCGCTGAAATATGTGTGTCAAAATATTTAAAAAAAAACCTTGTCTTCTTAGACTTCATTCAAAATAACTAATAAGAATTAAATTAATTAAAAAACTACTTTTCTGCTGAGGAATCAAAGTGCTTTGGGGTGTTAGAAAATGAAGAGAAAATAGTTCAACAATGTTAAATGTCAGGCCCTGACAGTTTGTGTGTGTCCTGCCCCTAGCCGCAGTGCAGGTCACGTGACTCTGGCTCTCGCAGGGAAACAACCTCGGCCATGTTTGCTTTCATCTGCCGGAAAAGTGGGTCTACTGCAGCTGGATGTTCTATTCTACATCAATAACATGGCCAAAGATGGTGTTGTACAGACACTTGAAATGAAGATCAGTTGCAGGACAACCAGAATGAGCCCATTCATTCAGATTCCATTTGTTTCAGTATGTCACAGCAATGCATGACACCTGACACTGGGTGTGACAGAATGGCCTGGATCAACCACACAACACTCCCCCTGCTGCTGAAGCGCCTTTGACACGAAGAGTTCATTTTACAGGAGAGAACAAGTCAGAAGACAAGTACTGCTAGTTAGGTGAGGATCATTATTTCATGAGTTACAGTACTTCTACTACATGTACTAGCAGAGTTTCAGTATTAAACTTGATTATACTGATGTGAATATTAATGTAAGTTTTATGTTAAAGGTAGTTTCCTACTGATTAATACAAGATTCAGTTCCATTTGTCTGTATAAATATATACAATGCATTGTAAATCACATAAGGATTTATGTTTCTGACAAGAGCAAAGATGTTAACTTTACAAAGAAATATATGTTTTCCTTTTTTATTCAATAAAATAATTCAAACTTGTACTTTTTTGCCATCATTTTCTTTGCATAAACTATTTTCCGTTTTACTCTAAAAATGTTATGGGGAAATGTTAAAAAAAATACTTTTCTGCACAATGAAAAGTCCTGCATTCTAATTGTTACTAAGGATAAATACAAATAAGTATACAGTATTCATTGTTTTACAGAAATGGCTCTTGTAAGTGCCATATGATATTACATGACTTTAGTCAAAGAAAACTTTATTTCCATTTGCAGTATTATATTTGGCGGTATGGTTCTGTTCTGAAGCCTCTCTGCCTTTCCTCAGGCCTACGCAGAAAGCCTAGGGTGAAGAGAGCACACCTCTCCGCCCTTCCACGTGCAAATGAGGAAAACCTGGGGCAGAGAGAGCAAACCTCCCTGCTCTTCCATGTGCCTACAATTGCAAAGGGAATCATGTGATCTATCAGCTGACAACCTTTCATCAATCAGGTGATCCATCAGTTGATTGGGCTGCTTCAGATCAGCTAATTTAGCTGGGACGTGAGCTGCGCTTGACATCTGTCCTACCTGAACTAACACTATGCTCAATTTGTGTGAAGCTGAATTATTATTGCTGTTATTACTTTTTATTTATTGGTGTTTTTTCCAACATATTGGATCCCCGTGTGCTAAAATGACCCTACAACCTGTGCAAACTGGAGAACAATTCATTACTTTTCTCAGTACATTGACAGCAAAGTCTTTGAATATTTGGCAGCATTCACAAATCAAAGACAGCTACAAACTAAAATGACAAAGCATTGAGTTTTGAGTTTTTTTAATGGCAAAATTGTAAGATATTTTTTTAATCCTAAACAGGGAGGAAATCACAAGTAAAAAGAAATTAGAAGACACCTTTTTTTCCCTACGTTCACAGGAGGAATAACATGAAATGGAATTAGAATTACAAAGTACCAGTACATCAAAATTGTACTTGAGTAAATGTACTACATCCACACAACTGACAAAGAATACAAAGAACTGGTGTTAATGATAAGTGTGTGTCAGTCGTTTGTAGAGTCTGTACTAGAGTCTGTACACCCAGGGATCCTTGAGGGATCTCTAGGGGGTCCCCAGAAAAATAGGGAATAGTTTAATTTTCACTTTTTAATTCACTATATAAGTGAGCCCAATGTGAGCAAGAGTCATAACAGTGACTACGCTGATCATAGGTTTCACTTCCTCTATGTAGTTGTAACCAGGTCTCACTCAGAAGTCGTCGAAATCCGGCACTTGGATGGTGACTTACGCTGTCAGACACAGACGATTAAAGCTGTCATTTCACATCAGCATGATACTGTCACTGTTATAGTTTAATGGCACCCGGCGGCACCAGAGGGAAATGCAGCAGGACAAGAACAAAAGTAAGGCGGTGAAAGTCTGATTAGGGCAGATGGGACGGGTGGTGGATGGGTCCAACAGCCACGGACAGTCACCCGGGAGACCGGTGTTCGCTTCCCGGGTGAATGTAAAGCCAAACTCTGTTCTTTTCTAAACCCAACTACAGTAGGTGTGTGTTAGCAAAACGTAACCACATGCACAATTTGTGGTGTTGTACCGACGTAGTGTCTTTATTTTGAAAGAGACTGTATGTAAACAAAACATTTCCTGTGAAAACGAAATTGGATTTTGAAAACAGACAATGCATGTAACAGGCAGAAGTTGACACAGTTTCCCAGAACTTCAACGACCAACACACCCAGGGTATCTTGCACGTCGTGTCTTGACATGGAAAGTCCATGACTTCGATATGTGACGAGGTCAGAGTGAGAATGTGTTTGAAGTTGACAATTTTAGCATTCTGGTCTTAATCACATCTAACAACCAAATATTTTCAGATAGAGATCTCTGAAGAGAAATTTTATCAAGTGGGGCTCGGTAACCTAATGTGTATCAATTAGGGACCTTCAACACAAAAAAGGTTAAGAACCATTGCCCTGGACAATCACATGGGCATTCTCTGTCTTAATGGTCCTCTGTGTGGTTTAGAACTTAGGAGTTATGCAGAGTATTGCCTGAGGTCAGTGGGTCTGGTAAAGGCAGTGGTGGAATGAGAATTCAAATGTCAGATTGTTCAGATGCCTTGAAGTGCAGTAACTGTCTCCTAGAAATGACATTTTGTTTTGCCAAATACGTCTTGAAGGAACATGATTTCTGCTTGGATTACACTCAGTGGCAACGTTATGTTCTGTGTTTTTATACCTCAAGTCAGAGGTGACGGACGTCGTGCAGGACTTTAATACTGAGGATTGGAGTTTGCAGCCTAATTCCCACAGGTAGTTAAGCTAAAGCAAGAGAAGAGCAAGAAAAGACAGTGGTCTTGTCTACTATAATACATTACCCCAAAAAAATAAATGTGATTAATCATCTACAAAATAAATCTGTGAATATCTTGAATTTATATCTAAATTTCTACAAATTTATTGAATCTGTACATTCAGGTTTATTTATTTTCTTTCTGTATTTCCAAGTCTGCATGTCCTTGGGGCAGGTGATACTGTAAAGCACAATTAGTCAGCTGGGCAAACCATACAGAAGCTAAAAATTGCAGCTAAAGCTAACATAAGTAGCGAGATTACCAGTAATCTCAGCATTTTTAGGCCAAGGTATCAATGCTAAATATACCGTTGGACCAGTAATGCTTTACCTCGTTACTTTTTCTTTTCTTAATTAAAAGTCTGTATATATTTATTTATTTCTGGGAGCATGGTTTACACATTTACTTGTCTCTTTACTGGTCTATTTTTTTGATAAGTCATTTCACATCCTCTTATGTCCTAACCTTAACCAAGTTGATTACATTTTAGTTGCTACTGTATGAGCTGACATTTTATTGCAAGACTGATTTAGAGGAACCTGATTTGGAATTACATTTCTCTTCCATATCTACAGTTTATATAGGAATACGTGATGTGCTGTACAAAGCTTTTAAAGTTTCAGAAAACATCCGATAGCCACTTAAAAAAGATTTCCTCTCCAACATATTCTCACTCCGAAGTCGCTGAATACCAGCACTTAGGCAGTGACTTCCAGCGTCAGACACCAACAAAAAAAAGCTGTCCTTTCATGTTTGCAGGATACACGGCCAGTCACCGTTATTGTGTAACGGTACACAACGGTGTCAGGGGGAAATGCGGCGGGACAACTACAGAAGTTATGGGGATGAAAGTTTAAGTAGGGTGGGTGGGAGGGGTGGTGGACGGGTCCAACGACCACCAACTTTCATGCCGGTTTGCTTCCCATAAGATTGTTAAGCCAAACTTTGTTCTTTTTTTCTTAACCCAGCCATGTGTGTGTGCTGGCTAAACGTAACCATGTGCGTTGTACTGATGTAGTGTTCCTGTGGGTGTATTTTGAAAACTGACAATGCATGTAACAGGTTGAAGTTGACACAGTGTCCCAGAAAGTCAGCAACCAACACACCCAGGGTATCTTGCACATCATTTGTCAACATGACAAGTCCATGACCAAATGTCAATATGTGACATGGTGGGATTGGGAATGTGTTGTCCTCTCATGTTGATAAAAAAAGTTTATCAGTTCGCTTTACATGTCTTTCAAATGTGTTTGTTGTTACAAACTAGTGGTGCATAAACCATTTGGTTCCACATGGACACAAATGGCTCTCAAAAAATTCCCGTCTACACAAGTATCTTTACTAAAAAAATCTCTGTCCAGATAAAAACACAAAGCACAACTGATGTGCTGTCAAGAAAGACCATGCCAAACCAACAGGCAGCGACATAACGCTAACCCTAATGGCATGCAAAGAAGAAGATGGCCAATAACAAGCCTTAAAAGAAGTTATTAGCAGAAGGCTACCTGCAGCAGTGACTCCTGACCTGCATTCTGAAGTTTCTGTTTCTTAACACAAAGGAAGAATTACCAAAGATTTATGTGTAAACTGGACACATGTCCTTTTAGCAAGATTAGAGCGGCACTATTTTGGTCCTGTCCACCATTGCAAAAAAAGTCGTCTGATTTGTGATACCTCACAAAGAAGCTAACTCTGATGTTAGAAGTAAAAAACTTTTCTTTGTCTACACCTTAACACTGTAAACAGCGATGCTGAAAATCTTCACCCTGGTGGGAATTTAATAAAAGGTCTGTTTTCAGTGACCTAAACACAATTTGCATGTGGATGAAAGGCCCAAACATTGATAAAGCTACATTTTAAAATATACCTGTATAGGTGTGGACGAGGCCGTAATCCTGAGAAGACGTTTAATCATGTAGCATAAATGAAAACGCCTTTGAGGGTGTTTCATGGCGGTGTAGGGCCTTTAACACACTGAGGACGGTAAATGATCTGCTGCACTGTGTTAACACTTCCCTACTGTGTTGAGAAATAGTCTGGGACATTTCCAATATAAGTAAACATTTGATTTTGAACCCAGAACAGGTGGTCCACACCTGAGGACATATTCAAAGAATACATTTGAGGAATCATACTCAAAGCTCTGTTTCCACTTTCAGACTTGTTATTAAAACTAACTTAAGTTGTTTGACGTGGCTACAGTATAACAACCAATATATATGTCATTAACTACAAATAACAGATAACGAGTAACGAAATGTTTTATTGTATCATGTTTGTGTTTTTGTTGCAGTTGTCCAAGTAACAGAACCATGTGCACATTATTGTAATTTAAGTAGTGTTTTGTGGCTATTTTTGTGAACTTAAGTTTGCATAGATGCTTTAATGTGGGTGTATATTAGTAATTTCATTGTTAATTCTGGTGTCAGGGGCCCTAATATGCTCTTGTTTTTTCTCTCCATGCAAAAGATAGCAGTTTCTCTATATTTTATGTATTTGTAGTAGTGAGTATAATTGTAGCATATTGTATGTAGTACTAGTGAAAGTAGCAGATGCAGTAGAATATGACCAATTGTAGTATCAGCAGTAGGCTAATAACACTGGTTGTAGCAGTAGTAGCTGCAGTATAACTAGTAGTAGTAGTAGTAGTAGTAGTAGTAGCAATAGCAGTAACAGTAGCAGCAGCAGTAGCAGTAGCATTAGTAGTAGTGGTATTAGTAGTAATGGTAATAGTAGCGGCAATGGTAGTAGCTGCAGCAGCACTGGTGGTAGCAGTGGCAGTAGCAGTAGCATACTAATTGCTGTGGCACTTGTAACAGTAGCCTAGCAGTTGCAGTAGCAGTTGTAGTAATAGCAGCAGTATTAGCAGTATTAGTTGCCAATTCACCAGCAGTAACAGCAGAGTTGCAGCAGCAGTAACATAGTAGAAACAATAATAGTGGCCTACCAGCAGTAGCAGTAATAGTACCAGTAGTCATGCGAGTGGCAGTAACATAGTAGAATAGTACCAGTAATAGCAGTAGTAGTAACAGCAGCAGTAGTAGCAGTAGTAAAAGTAGAAGCAGTTGTAGTTGCCAATGTATTAGTAGTAACAGTTGTAGCAGCAGTTGCAGTGAGTAGGAGTTGCAGTAACAGTAGCAATTAAAGTAACAGAAGCAGCTACAGTAGCAGTTGTAGTAATAGCTAGTAGCTGCAGCAGCACTGGTGGTAGCAGTGGCAGTAGCAGTAGCATACTAATTGCTGTGGCACTTGTAACAGTAGCCTAGCAGTTGCAGTAGCAGTTGTAGTAATAGCAGCAGTATTAGCAGCATTAGTTGCCCAGTCACTACCAGTAACAGTTGGAGTTGCAGTAGCAGTAACATAGTAGAAACAATACTACCAGTGGTACCAGTAGTGGTACCAGTAGCAATGACATAGCAGAAACAGTAATAGTACCAGTAGTGGCAGGAGTAGTAGCAGTAGTAGTAGTAGCTACCAATGCATTAGTAGTAACAACAGCAGCAGCAGCAGCAGCAGCAGCGACAGTAGTAGTACTACTACTACTAGTAGTAGTAGTAATAGCAGTATTAGTTACCAATTCACTAGTAGTAATAGTAGAAGTTGCAGCAGCAGTTACACAGTAGAAACAGTAATAGTACCAGTGGTAGCAGTAGTTTTAGTAGTGGTTGCCATTGCATTAGCAGTAACAGTAGCAGCAGCAGTTGTATCCTAGTAACATATTCATGTCACTAACTCGGCTTCTTCTCCGGAGCCTTTGTGCTCCACTGTCTCTCAGGTTAACTCATATCGCAGTGGTGCCTGGATAGTGTGACGTGTGTGGTTGTGCTGCTGCTGTGGTCCTCCCAGATGCCTCATGCTGCTGCTGTTATCATTAGTCATACTTCTACTGTTAATATACACATATGATTATTGTCACATATGTATACTATCAGATATTAATACATACTTTCAACACATTGTACCACAACAGCCAGAACTATAATAATTATAATATTATTACTTTCATTAATGTTGTTGTAAGCTACTGTCATTACCATCTGTCCTGCATCTCTCTCTCTCTCTCTCTCTCTCTCTCTCTCNATATTGGGCTTTATAAATAAAATTGATTGGTTGATTGATTGATTGATATTGTAATAGAAACAGTAGTAGTAATAATAGCAGCACAAGCAGCAGTGACATATAGTAGAAACAGTAATAGAACAATAGGGCAGTATTGGTTCTTTAGTAGTAGCAGTAGCAGTAGCAGTAGTTGTACGGGGGCTGTAGAAGTAGCAGTAAATGTAGCAGTTGAACAAGGAGTAGCAGTAGTAGGGGCAGTTGGAGTAGCAGTAGTAGTAACAGTAGAAGTACTAGTAACATTAGTTGTACAGGGGCTGTAGAAGTAGCAGTAAATGTAGCAGTTGTACGAGTAGTAGTAGTAGAGACAGTTGTATTGGCAGTAGTGTTAACAGTAGCAATACAACTAGAAGTAGCAGTTGTACCTATCAGTAGCAGCAGCAACCGTTGTAGCAGTAGTGATAGCAGAGGTGGCAGTACATTTTTATGTATAGTAGTTTGGATTGGGAGCTTTTTATTAAATGTGTACAGCTTTGTAAACGTGTCCAAAGCTGGTATAATTAGGAAAAATCAAAAAAACAGAGCCTTATACAGAATGAATGTATTTATCATTACAGTACTACATTCTGTCCAAGAATATTAGCATCTGTATCAGCTTCATGTAAAGTCTTCTCCCCATTCTAGTACCCCTCTCTCCCCTTTAAGAAGCCTCTCAGTGCCTCTGAAAGCGAAACTATTGGCTATCACAACCCCCACCCCCCCTGCCCCTCCCACTCCATCTGACCTGTGACCTCTGGGGGTCAACAGCCATAGAGAAGCCAGATGTCAGGATGAGGGAGTGGTGACTGCAGTGGGCGCTTGGCGACTCAAGTTACTCTGGGCAGCATGGCGCCAGCCCTAGAGAGGGGGGTGGGGGGGTCAGGCAGGAAGCAAAAGAGAGGGACATGGCGAACACACTGCAGGAGGTGTACCCAGCATCTAGGCCTATGGTCCCAGAACAGCGGAAACCATCTTGTCTATTTTACATGGAAGTAAGAGGATTTTAAAGTCTACCAGAAAAGGGTTAAGGAAAGATGAAAAGAAAGATGGATGAACTTTTGGTTCCTTTTTAAACATGATAATAATCTTTCCCTGAAAAGACTAAGGATTTATTTTTTAATACTTAAGCCGTGAACACCATAACCAAACCTGAAGAATCTGGAAACACTGGTTCACACAGGACATGATCACCAGTCCCCTGAGGGAAAGTCCTATGTTTGACCCATCCACCACCTCCTGCCTCCTTACATGGACTTTAGCTCTTTATACTACCTCCGTCTTTACTCCCAAGAGTTTGTCACATGATTGTAGCCTTCAAGATTATGTGGGTACAAATTACGGGCTCATTATTATATCGGTATATGAATTCTGGTGCATTATTTTTTGTAGGTATAGGTACAAACAGTGCATGAGAACAGCCTGTGACTAGCAACCAAGGTCACTGTGGTTTCTAACTTGTCTTCACTGTTGTGGTGAACTTTGCTAGTTTAACCAGCTTGACCAGATGACAACCACTACTGACCATGATCAGATGCTTTTTGCTGGATTTTTCTGCAGCACTCATCTTTTCTGACTGACTGTTCTCTGTAAGTGGTGCTGCTTGTCGAGTTGTTGTTGTTTGTGAACAGTCAGCAAAACTGATGATTTCAAATGTGGTAAACTACAATATGTCAAAAAGGACTTGCACAAAAAATAAACAAAAACATTATCTGATTATATTTTACACAGGAATGGCCAATGTAATATGTCATGCATTCTACTCCTCAAGAGTTTTCCTCCTAACTGCCTCTTTAAGGTGAGAACAAACAGTGGAGCAGGTTTTTCACCATAAACTGCCACAGTGATTTGCATAAATAAAGCCTCGCCCTATAAAGCTGACTGGGTAAACAGATACGGGATATTTGCAGTTTACTGTCTGCCTTCACTTCAGGCACTCAGTACAGCCTGCTTGCCAGAAAATTGCATGTTACTACAAACCGCAAATACGTTACATTTGCATGTTTCATACCTTTCATATCAACGATTCTAAAGTGACGTGGTGTATGAGCTGACTTTGTGATCAGGAGGGGGAGGAGGAGGAGGAGATGGTTGATGGCATGTCACACATAGGTAAGACACCTGCCAAGCTGCAGACCGCTGTTCAAGACCAACAAAACTAGTAGTGAACTTTAGTGACCTGTTGCTGTTTTACCAGCAGGGATTGTGCCACAAAAAACAGGAATTCTAAGCCAAAATATGATCCTTTGCTAACCATAACCAAGTAGTATTTTACCTAAACCTAACCACAGTGTTGTTGAAATATAAAGCTTCAACATATCAGATTATTATAACATGCAATTGTATCCATGGTTTGCAGAAATGTAGAATACCAACATTTATTTTCTGGCACCTGTGTTTTTCAGCACTAACTGGCCTTGTCAGCTTCTCTGTGTCACTCTAACATCCTAACTCTAAACCATCCCTGTGCTTTCCTAGAATAAAACCATCACTTCCTGTCACACCCCACCCCTAACTGACTGAGTCAAACTTACCCTCTGTGACTCTTCAAGTCAATGTGTGAGCACATCTTTGACTTCCACACTATGAGAATTTGGGCTATTCTTAGCAGTAAGACACACATGTAATTAGGGAACACAAGAAATGACAACAATGGTTATAAATGAAACCATCAGCAGTGGTGAAAGAAGTGTTCAGATCCTTTTTACTTAACGAAAAGCACCAATACAACTACACAGAAAGATTGAACAGAGGGTTAACCCTCTATAGTTAATGACTCTTCTATGATTTGCAGTTTAGGTTCCTATTAATTAGTATTTTAGAGATAATATAAATTCAAATAAATGTTTATGATTCATGATTATAATTAATAATGCCCTTTTACAATTGCAGTGAGATTTTCTCGTTAATGATGACGAATTCAAATTTTACTTTTTAACACACTTGTTCCCACCCTTTTTGTGTATGTGACTTCTTAAAATAGGCCAGGGTTAAAGGATTATGAAATAAGAGAAAATTCAGAAATGTGTGTGTGTGTGTGTGTGTGTGTGTGTGTGTGTTTAATCTCTTTTATCACTCTTTGATATTAACTCAGCAGTTACTGGCATGTTACTGCAGTAACTTGTGTGAATCTGAATCTCCTGAATGTGAATCTTCTTTTTCTCAGCAGACAAGACATATTTCAAAACAGCAAATGTTGTGATTTAAGACTATTTGCAAAGACAAAGGTAACAAACACTTAAACAAATGCCTTAAACTAATTCTGCTTCATAGTGATGTCTCTAGTCTCTGTTCTAATCCCAACCAGTGTTTCAAATAACTGTGCAAAAGTATGTCAATCTGTGCAGAGCAGCAGCGTGCATGATTTTCTAGTGGAACAAGTTCAGCAGCTATAAATGGACATGATGCAAAGTTGCTCAACCAATGCAATATATTGAAGTAAACCTGACTTACAGGGAAATTCATTCTCACTTAATTCAAAGCATACATAATGACTATGGATTAACTCTCAAAGATCTTTGTGCAGTTGAGAACAAATGTTCTTCCTCTGGTAGAGACAGACACATGAGCTGTGGGATTCTGGAGAAAAGGAGAGTGAGTCTAGTTTATTGTTCTGTTATACATATTGTAATGATTTGTGTCCATTTTACATGATATAGTTTATACAGAACTAATATTTACAAAACCTGGGTATATACAAATGATGTTATATTAAGAAATTGTATTCAAAGTTTGTCTCAAAATCCTGATAGACTATTTAATGAGTATTCACTGTGATTTCTCCTCCAGTGCATGTTTTGTCAGTGATGTGTGAATTTTGTCTTTGACATGAAAATCTACCCAAAAATCTTTATTTTTGGACTTGTGTAGGCATACAGCCTTCTGAATTTGGTTTATATGAGTTTATACTATCTATAAGGCAAGGCAATACTGACTGGTATGTGTGTCACAACTTCATTAATTAATATTTATTTATCTTTTAAAACATTGTGGGTGGTTTTTTTTATTGTTTTTTGGATCAGCGACCACTTGCTGTAGATTACAATTTATTACTGACCTTTTATTTACCATTAAATCTGTGTATAAAATAGTACTAGCAATTTGTGACAGGGTCATACAAGAGATATGTTTAAGATATGTAAATTTATGTTAACTATTGGACTCAGTGTCAAATAGTTAACATAAATTTACATATCTTAAACATATCTCTTGTATGAGAGATATGAGAGATATGTTTAAGATATGTAAGAGATATGTTTAAGATATGTAAATTTATGTTAACTATTGGACTCAGTGTCGGTCCATATAGGCCCTACTCATGCCCGCCTCCCCCTGCTCTGTCCCTGCATCAGATTTGAATGGGTTTTTGAATGGTGTTCCTGCAGAGGGGCGGGGCTCGGCCTTATGGCATTCCAGAGGGCGGGGCCTGATGTTGGAGCCCCGTGCTGCATTCATGTGATATCGGATAGATAGGAAATCCAGGGTACATAGGAGAAGTCTGCCAGAAGGTACTTTAAATTGATTCATTTTAACCAGAAGTACATTTTTATGCTTACTTTAACGAAGAAATCTCTTTCTGACGAAAAGCCCTGAAGGTAAACCAAGACACGGGAGACAGTACTATTCAGATCAGTTTCCATCTCCAGCCTGCAGGCTCTTGCCAAATAGGTTTCTTAACACAGCATTAATGGCTCAAAAAAAGAATAAATAATCAAGAATAAAATAGGCCTACTGCAAAAAATAAAAAATAAAAACATCTTCATTTGGTAATTTGGAAATATAGCTACTTTTATTCTGTAGAGAATATTAGGCCTATAAAGGACAATCTTCATGACAAAGAATAAAACATTTTGTGATCAAAGAACATAGGATAGGCCTACAATCATTAGGCCTTTATTTATTTGTTTATTGGAGGTCATTGGCCATTAAAACTGATCTGTAAGTTGTTTTTATAATTAAGTGTAAAATGCTAATCGGCTCACTAAAGTGACAGTAAACGTCTCCTGTGCCGTTTCTTCATAATTGCAGACGTCAACCGCAAAGTTTCCGTTTGACATGAATGCAACATTAACCTATGAAGACCTAAGTCTAAAAACACACCAGTCCGTGTTTTGTACATTCTGGCTCAATTATAGACGTATAGGGACTCGTAACCATAGCAACACGCCAAAATGGCCTATCGGTTCACCGCCGAGGGACTATATTTCTCAGCGGAGCGATAAACTAAAGCAACGTCTGGACTGGATCTGCGTACTCAGTGTCATTGCCTGACGTAAACCGCACAGTCAACATGTGTAATCATGTCGTTGAACTGTTTGGTTGGGGTAGTTTTTGCCCGTTTCCGTGTGAGTGACAATGAAACAACAGCCTTTCTTTTCGGGACCGCGGCACAAGTCGCCAGTGAAAGGGTTAAACCGAGAAACGACTGGACCACACATGTTGGAAGAAGCTGAGCACTGACCAAACCAGTTTAGATCAACCAGAGCTCCGTTTAGCCCGGGACAGGCCAAACTAATGGAGCTGACAGGATTAACGCAGTGAATAAAACAATAAAAGGTCAAAAAATAATTCCTATACAGCCTCCACAGCGGGGGATTTTAACGTCAATATGTCACAATGAATTATTCTGAACGAATTTCAAAAGGACAAGAGCCTGGTTACAACTATTTAGCCTAAATAATTTTCTAATATTAGGCCTACTGTTTTTAACCTGTGTGGGGGAATGTATCAAATACAGTAAGACTTTTTAGATTGTTTAATTACAACAATTTTTATGCCTTTATCAGATTTATTTCAAATGGTTAACACTGTGTAATAAAGATGTTTTAGTTGTCTTTTGCTCAATGAAAGTGAAGGAATAATTGTTGTGTTAAAATAATCCTCTCTATAGGCCTGTATGCCTGACACAATTTGTTGAAGGCCTACCAGGAGTCAAAAGCATTCAAATTATGTCTTTTTTTCCCTCTGATGACAGAAACGCTGCTTATATTTTTCATATTTTAACAAATGAGTATATGTAGCCTATGAAAAATGATCAGTGGGCCCATCATAATCAATGTAGTCTGTATCAAAGGAATGAATAAAAAAGTGCAAATTATTCTCAAATGTAACCAACAATTTCATACATGCTTAAATTTATACTCAAAAAAGAGAGAGAAAGAGAAGGAAACATGAAATGAATTTTTGTGATGGCGTTATACTGCTCTAATTGTGTGAGTTATTTAACAGCGATGGAAATGTGGAGCTGTACCCTGAAGATTCATTTATTTGAAGATGTGAAACTAACTTCTGCATGCCATTACAAATTAAGACTGTCAAAACTAATCATTTGCATCAACTCAGTTACTATGTTTTAGTAGATTTCATCAGAGGAATCATTCTGATATCTGATCCACACTTTTCATGCTTTCAATAAAAGCAATTACTTCAGTTAAATCATACACAAACCAGAATAAAGATCATCTATGTGACAATTCTTAATGTTGGAAAAATAATAATAAAATCAGCCTAGACAAACACTGACAGGAAAACAAGATAATAGTGTATAGGCCTATAGGATTACATAAAAGAAAAGTTTGTTGTAGTTCCTTTAGTCAGTTTTGCTCTATTCAGAAGTCCTGCAAACACAGCTTAAATGTATGTTTTATCTTGTTCAATACTTAGCAGCCAGTATCAAAAGTTACAAATTCCCCTTCAGAGAGTTCATTTGATGTTGATCAAGCCCAAGGGTAGGCAACCTGCAGCTCTTTTTTCTTTCTTTCTTTTTTTTTTTTTTTTAACATTTTTTTTAATTATCATTGTTGCAGGCCCAAAGAAAGGAATTACATTCTCCAATTGTTAAAATGTGTAGCTTCTGCATTGTATTGAAAAAAAAAAAGTTTTAACATTTTATCAACTAAAATTCGCATCATAAGTCTGACCTGGCAACTTTTCCTCTAAATTTTGCCAAACCTCAGTCTAGTGTTAAGCCTCCCCTGCTAGAGTAGCAATGGATTCCAAATCCATAAAAGTAAAAGTCTCAAAAGAAAATACAGAATTTAATAGTGAGTGTACAGATTTGTTTGCTTTCACCGCCAACTTTGCAAAGTTTAAGTACCAAATGATAATAAATAGCTCACTGCAGCGGAGCCATCTTGTGGTAAAACATATTTTTGAATGCTCTTTT
This sequence comes from Epinephelus moara, assembly GCF_006386435.1. Taxonomy (NCBI): domain Eukaryota; kingdom Metazoa; phylum Chordata; class Actinopteri; order Perciformes; family Serranidae; genus Epinephelus; species Epinephelus moara. The sequence goes on from NC_065513.1 coordinate 6,874,742, forward strand.
AAACCTATTTTTAATGTCGATAGGCTGTTAGACTTAATGCGTAGTGTTATCATAAGGCTTAAATATGTTTTGCTGCTCCAGGCAGGAATTATTTTTGGTTAAAATTAGCTCTTATGATAGTTAAGGTTGCTGACCCCTGCTCTATCCTATTAACATCTGCATCAGAACCAGAAGTGGAAGAAATACTGAGATCCTTTACTTAAGTAAAAGTAGGAGTACCTCAATACCTCAGGTTTGTAAATATTCCATTAGAAGTCTTAAATTCCCAATTATGTGTTAATAATGTGTTATTATGATTACTGACACATTTCCATGTTAGCATCTTATATTTTTAAGCGTGTTAGGTGTAGCTCATTTACGTATTGTTGGGTGACAATGGAAGATACTTTCTGAATTGATTGTATGTTTTGTTTGTAAAATATTAATATTAATCAGTAACTATCTCCCAAATAAATGTAGTGGAGTAAAAAGTACAGTCACTTCCTCAGATATGTGATGCAGATGAAGTTAAAAGTAGCATAAAAAATGTGCACTTGAGCACCTATAGAAATATCTGTGAAATAGTTTATTTGTTTATTTAATAAATTGTTTAAATGTACTTTATGTTCCACCACTACATCTAACCTCATTGCTAGTGTGGAGGGAATCCTACTTATATTCAGTTAAACTATGTCCAGGTACAATAAAGTCAAATCCATAATTATCTCAATAAATGAATAATGTCCATGTCCTTGGTTTTTGTGTCTTTTCATTAGATTAAAGAAGCACTTGGTTCTTTAGCAGAGAAGAGTTTACAGCTCAGACATTTAGAGAATTTGAGTATTCAGCCATCATGCCTGCATACCTCAGTCACCCTGGACACAAAGGTCGGAGGTCATCTGTCGCAATAGAGGAAGAGCACTGTTCAAACAACCCTGGAATTCCAGGTTGGGAGGAGGAGGAATGCAGGGGAAGAGAGGGGAACTGGAACACAGCAGGGGGGCTTGGCTGAGAGGGCTGTCACCATCCCAAGCTTCATCAAATACTTAAGTGATGTAACTGCTCTCTGTCTTCCCACAAATCTGAATCTGGTTTTATAAATATCATCAGTGGTGGAAAAAGTACTCGAGTAAAAAATCTAATACCACACTGGAAAAGCACTCCACTACATGAAGTATATGTCCTGCATTCAAAACCTTACTCGAGTAAAAGTATTTCAGTATTATCAGCACACTGACAGGGAACATTTTATTTCACTTTCAGTACTTCAGGCAGTACCTGAAGTACTGAAAGTGAAATAAAATGTTCCCTGTCAGTGTTTTCCTTTTCTATCTGATGTTTTTGGATTAATATTACTGCTACATTAAAGTGACATTCTAGTGCTATAGATGTTTAAGCTTGTGCTCATTTTAACTCCTTTATGTATTGTTGGGAAGTTAAATTTAGAAAAATGCATTGTATTCTATACAATCATCATATGTTTATAGTGTGGCTGTACTGTGAGAACCACATATCTCTAAAAAGTCAACTTTACATTGTTTTCAGCTTTGTGACAGTGTGTTTTCCCAATGACCCAAGAGGGTTTTAATGAGTTTTTTTAGCTAAAGAAGTAGGGGAATTTTCTCAACACACAAAGGAACACTTCATCCTCCAGTTTATCACAAACGTTCATATTCAAAATCTTTTTGGAGATTTGTGGTTTTCACTGGACAGAAAGGGGATGAAAAACTGTAATCTGATAAGTAACTAAAGCTGTCAGACAAATGTGGAGTAAAAGGTGCAATATTTACCTCTGAGATGCAGTGGATGTCATTTTAGTGCCTAAAATTATGTATACAAAGTCCATCACTGAAAAGTATATGAAAAGGCAGAATATATAGAATATAACAAGTCTGATTTCACCACAATCCTCAGGGCTGACATATGACAACATACAAACAAAAAACTTAAAAAAAATCTGTTGTTAACCTTAATAAGCATTGTTATACACTTGCAATTGAGCTCTCCTTATTGAACAACATTAAGGAGTCACGTTAATACTGAAACAATCACGTGTTATGGTTACTGAGTGATAAAAGGCAGATGGTGTACTTTAATGGAAGTTATTCAGATGTTAAAAATGTGAAACATGGAGTGCGTCAAGGAAGTTGTCTTGGGCTGCTCCTGTACGCCTGTCCCAATACCCACACTTCCCCTAGAAATACCCACTTGCACTTGATTGTGCACGTTCACGTTTAGGCTAATGATGTCCCAAAACAGAATTGAGGTAGTGGAAGTGATTTCCAACACTTAAAACCCGCCCTAGATTCCAAGGGAGCCCCGACCCACACTTTCAACGAAGTGGAAGATTAAATTTCCCAGAATATTCTGCGGAGTCAGCAACGTCGGCAAGTTTTAGAAAACATTTTGTAACTGCATGATGGGAATATAGGCTTTACAAACAACAGCTGGTTGGACTAGCGTAAACTCATCAGCAACTCGGTTGAACACAGAGTCAAAATATTTAAACAAATCGACTTACCTGAACAAAATCGATCAGAACTAGAAGACGTTGTAGGTGCCTCCTGTTTTCAGCATTTCTTCTCCGTTGACTCATCAGATGGAGAAGAATAAACATAGCACACGCCACAACACAAGCGCTGGAGCCGGCATTTTCAAACCTGAATGACTACCGGTATCTTGCGTCGCTACTATGCATGACTTATGCCTGCATGTCGGCCACGCCGATTTGCATGAAATGGTGTCTCATTTCTTAGGGAAAGATCTCTACCCTAATATTTCTCACTTCCCTCATCAAGGGTTATCTTGCAAACGAGGGCACTCAATAGCAAGTGGAAGATTTAAGGGGTAGAAATGTATTAAAGAACGCACGTATCTCAATGTATGCAGATGACTCTACAATATATTTAGCAGAGACAACAATTAATGATTTAAATACAACTCTAGGTTGAGAGTTGAAGTTAGAAGTAGATTGGATCAACAGTAATAAACTTATTTTGAATGTGTCTAAAAGAACCAGTAGTGTAATTGGAACAAACTGTTCTCTAGATTCAAAACCAAAGCTTGAGCTCAGTGTAAATAGCATGTTCATAAAGCAGGTAACTTTTGGTTATCATAGAGAAAATACTATCATGGGACAAACACATACAGACTATCAAACAAGTAATTCAAGCTTTGGTTTGGTCTCACCTGGATTACTGTACAGCAGTTTGGTCCAATACCTCATCAGGCAATATGAGGAAATTGCAACTGGTCCAGAATAAAATGACACGTCTAGCTCTGTCATGTTGGTTAAGAACAAATGCCACTAAAGTTCATCAATGTTTTGGCAGAATCCCCCTGCATCACTACAATGATGCTAGGGGCCACCATTTGCATTGTATTTTGACGCAGAAGGGGTTGGCACATCTTGAGGCAGAAGAGATGAGTCGTAGGTCTTGTGAGTCAACTCATGTGACAAAGAAGGGGTCACTGTTTAGGTTTAGGCAACAAACTACTTGGTAATCTTGATATTGTTGACCTGAAAAATAGTCATCATCCTGCTGCTGCACAAGCTGAACTCACTGTTAACTTCTGGTTACCTCTCTCACTCCCATACACACAGAGAGAGTTGCCTGACAGCTAGCCCTCTCCTTCCAACTTCAGTCTGAGCATGATGAGGAAAAGAGGGCAAATCATCAATTTATTACATCAGCCACCTCATCACCAAATGGATAACCAAATGATTCCAAACCATGTAAAATAAATAACACAACAATTAATCATTGCAAAAATCATTCATCTATTGTAAAAACATGCACAAGTACACTCCCACATTAAAAGGCCAAAAACTGTTTGTTAATCAGCAGGGTGTGGTAAACTCTCTTGGCAATGGCCTCTTTTCAGAGTTATTATGTGCTAATGTAAAGGCCCTGATTCACTAAGCTGATGGTTGGCCTTGGTCAATGTTAGGCTGTCAGTGAGCATCTCTCACGCTGGTCGCCCCAATGTGTCCTGCGCTGTTGGCCCTTGTCGGCTTTTTTGTTTTCGGCAGATTCAGCATGTTGAATGAGGAAAGTGACACTTTTGCTCACTGGTGCCCAGTAAATATGCTCTATTCTTTTAACATTGGATTGTGTTGTTAACGAGCTAACTGGCTAACTAGTGTCAAGACGATCTTCCGTTTTCCCTTTTTTAATGACGAAGACAGACTACCACCATCCGCTGGTATCAGGCACGTGCACACATAGACCCCCAGTGGTGCTGAAGCACCTGCCCTTTTGCTTGTCTAAATAAGTGCCCTTTTACGTAACAGGACTTGTTTTTTCTATTTCTTTTAATAATTTTATAGTTTAGTTTTTAAATTTGGTCCTTGGCATCAATTCTTAGTTAAAAGTGTGCTGTATGCCTGACAACTGCGGTTGAGTCGAGCCCCTGCCCCTTTCTCTTCAAACTTCCTTGAGGCAGCCGCTTGCAAATCAAGCGCCCTTTAGAGCAGCATCACGTCTCCCTAATCTGCCGTCATGGACAGCCAGGTGACGATAGTGTTTGCCCCAAGCCTCCACATTGTTTGTCACTGTTGTGAAATTAAACCACTATTTAAACATCTCGATACAGCCAGTCTAACTTAGGCAATAACCCCCCATTAACAACAAGTAAGATAGTCCTGTGTAAATCTCCCCCCAACTCTCTGCCAGATTCATTTTCACCAACTGCCCAGAGCAAACAGACAGAGGCCACTTTGCTTTTCCACTTCACACATCTTTTGAAACCAAGAAAAAACTCAACCTGAAATTAATTGCACATTGCATCTCTGATAATTAATTTGGCATGAAAGACAAAAATGGCATGCACCTTGGTGCTGCACTGCATAAAGAGCACAGAGGAGGAGAGAAGGAGTGCAGGGCTGCACCATTCGGTTCTCTGGGTTTCTGAAACAATAATTAAACTTATTTAGAAGATAATAATGAGAGTTAGCACATGATTATTTCTAAAAGAAAGGAGAAGAACAAATTGAAAAGAGGAGAGCAAAGGAAATGATTGGAGAATAAAGTGAGGAGAGGAGAGGAGAGGAGAGGAGAGGAGAGGAGAGGAGAGGAGAGGAGAGGAGAAGCAGCACAACAGGTAAACTTAGAACTAGGGCTGGACATTCAATGTGTAAAAGTAAGGGACACCTTTGTAGTGGCCCCATGACCAGGGGAAAGAAGTCAAGAGGGGTCCTCCCCCAGGAGATTTTAAGTGTCAGACACTATTTTTATGCACCAATTTTTATTTTTTATTTTTATTTATCAAGTTCAAAGTCCTCCCTTCTCTTAACATGAATGTAAAGGGAAAACATAGTCAATTTAAGTAAACAGCTGCATCAATTATATTAAGGATGAAAACATCAGATTATAGACATGGGCAAAATGTTAAGTCTGTTAAAATATACTATTTGGCAAATCTGGAAGAAGCAAGACAGGGAGGCTCTATGCAGGAGTCTTGAAGCCAAACCTTTTAAGAACTTTTTAAAGAAACTTTTCATATCCTACAGTTTAAGACCTCATCACCACTTAGACTTCTAACTGGTTACATCAGCAACACCATTTAACTTACATGTACTACTATTAACTTTACATTGACTGCAAGAACTCCATCGACTCCAGCTTTTGGCCCTTTGCTGCATGTCACTCCCTCTCCCCTCCCCAGTCCTATCAATTAAAGGCTAAAATGCCCCAAAAATATCTTTAAAAAAAAGAAAAGAAAGCACAACCAAACAGTCTACCAGTAGTTCATGATAACTCCTTGAACAACTGTGTCCATGCAACATAATTCAAATGGACGAAGTGGGAATAATGGGATAAGGTGAGAGTTAGAGTTAGGCGTTGTTTGTAGGTTTGCCAGTTTTAGTGATTATGTTATTATTTTGCAGTCTACACAGTGTAAAATATTACTTGTAGGCACATTTATAAGCTGAATTAGTCTTAGCCTAATTAATTATTTGGCCTTTGCGTGATGAATTTTTATATTATTCTTTTAGATTAGCTTACATTTGAGCTATTATTTCCATGCTCTTGATCTTTTGATTTTATCCTGAATTGTGGAGCAATTTGTAAAGTCTGTTTTAATATGAGAGCTATAAATTAATTGTCAATAATCTGTTGATGATGGTTTGCAGGTAAGCCTACATGTCATGAATTAGTGGTACAGGCACTATTAATAGCCACAGCTGCGCGTAATGTTTACGCGTAATCACAGCTGTTCGTCATCACGCACCACATCAGTGCGAGACATTTTGTAAACTTGCATGTCTTCTCTGCCATTTTTGTAGCTGACAGATCCAGGGGCGCAGATGGGATTTTTGAACTGGGGGGGACCAAGCTGTCAGCAAATGACTAGTTCTTTGAAGCCTGTTTGTTGCATCTGAGCCTAACGTGCATTCACTGTAGAGCCAAACCCATTAACATGGTGATTCTCAATGACATATTGGATCACTGCATGGACCCACTAAAAAAACATTTAGGGGATTGTTAGAAAACACCACTTGGTGGCAGTAGAACAAGGTGAAAACCCAACATTTGACCCTTTAATATACTGTGGCAAATGTTGCCAAACAGTTCTATATTAAGATATCCAGCAAACACAAAGCAAGATAAGTATTCATTTGGAGTGGGTCACGTGACTGTCACAAAGGATGTAGAAGGTTTCGATCATCGCTCTGCAGTCCCCTCAAAGTGTGATATTATTTTCATACTTAATGCTACTTTTTTAAAAATTTGGTTGACTTTTTTGGTTTCTAAAAGCAATTTGCACACAAAGATAGTGGCAAGCTCAAGAGCGGCAGCTAACAGACCATTGGTAACTTTTCTTGTTCAAGTGACAAACAGGAGCTTGCTGAACTTGTTAAGCTAGCAGTTGCAGATGCTATCAAGGAGGCTATTCCTGCACTTTTGGAAGATGTGGTTGTTCAGCTGACAAGCAAGATGCAGGCTCTGGTGGATGCTTAGTTGCTGTATTCAATGAGAAGATGGTTGCCATTAAGCAGTACCCTCTAGGGCTGAAAATGAAGCCAACACAGAAGTGCCAAAAACTGCAGTTATGTGAATGACCACCTGAGGCTGGCTCCTGAAGCCAGTCAATCCCCATAGACCCCCCTGTTATGTCCATGTCCAACTTTATAGCAGAAATAAACATAGGCTGTGAATGCTTTCAGAATTCACCTGTTGTTACTATACAGCTTTGGGATTCTTTATTGGGGGTTATTCTACACACAGATTAGGTGTGCATTCTTCTATGCCAAAATAGTTATTCTTATTCTTATCAAAATACTCAGCTCTATTGGGAAATGGTTGCTATGACTTTTCTCATTCATATCTTTCATACTTTCTGAAATATTCAACATTTTTTCAGAAGTTTTTCCCATTCAAATGAATGGAGGGAATGTTCAAATTTGACACAAATTCAAGGTTTTTCAAGCATTTTTTAACCCACTCACTATCTCCTCATTCATACATTCACGTGAAAACTCTATTCTAACTTTAAAGTATTCCCCATCTTTCATATATCGTGGGTATGATTCATCATTCAAATCCTGTTCAAACTTTTTTTAAAAGATTTAAACATGTTACAAACATGGTAAAAATGCCCTCCTCAGGTTTTATAATGGGTGACTGTGGGACAGAGCTAGAGATCACGGCTAGAGTGTGGACCAGCTGTAAAAATCTTCTTAAAAATTTCTCTTAAACTCACTGTCATGCCCACAATTTCCATTCTACATACACAATTTATATGTCAAAATGTAGGAAACTTTGTGCTGGTTGCAGAAATGTTACTATGGAATCAAACACACTTACACATTTGGCTCACTGAGCCTCCAAGTGAAGGGAGAGCCATTTTTTTCCCATTCACTCCTATGCAAACTGAGATGAGAAATTTCTGGAAAACAGCTTATGGTGCCAGTTTTCTAACCTGTGACCGTGAGCACATTTTTGACTCCACAAATACAGAAAAAACATCTATGTGTTTGGGAGAATCTCATCTCTCTAGTCAAGATATCATTTTGACGATTAGGCTCACAGTTTGAGAATTAAAAGAAGGAGTTTGAGAAGTCTCATCTCCATTAAAACAGCTTCCTGCTCTTAGTTGCTGTCTGCCCCTCCTCCCTCTGCTCCCCCAGGTGTCCCCCACAGACATATGGGTGTGTGCATGTCTATGAATCTCCTTTTTCAGGCAGTACATCTCCGTGTTTATCAGTTAAGGCTAATCATGACTCAACTTTCAAACAGACACACAGGTGATTGTGATTAGCTGATTTGACCTCCATAAGTTCCTGCTTGTTGTTGTATAACTACTGTTACTACTGGAAGTGGGGGACTCTTCAGCCCCTTCTTACACATTTCAGCCAGCATTGCAATGTAGGGTCAGCTTTTCAAAAACTTCAAATAATCCACATTATTCATTATTCACACACTAATGGTATTGTTTAACATTTTAATGCAATTTCTTCAGAATTTGCATTTTCTAGGTAGTTTCAACATTCATGAGAACTGTACGAGGCACAAGTTTTTATTCAGTGTACCCATTTAAATTTCATTAAGGCTTAAAGTTATGCATAATTAAGGGCAGGGACACTTTGAGTGACAGGTTGTCTGCGAGAAGTCACCACGGTGTTTGAGTCAGAATAACCCCTAGCTTCTCCACAGTTCAACCCTGTTGTCCACATTTGGTCTGGCTCCAAAACTCCAAGAATGCAACAGCCAAGGTACCAAACTCAAGGCTTCAAAACAGGAATACACAAAACAATGGGTGACATCACAGTGGCTACATCCATTATTTTTACATTATCTATGGTTGCCATACAAGCCGGTATTTCAAAGTTGCATGGATTATAAGAAGAGTGAGAATCATTTGTTGGAGGTGGACAGCCAGTTTTCTACATCTCAGAAGAGGCTTGCTGTATGTCAGGTCCAGTTGGAGGAGAAAATGGCTGATGTGGAGGACAGGTCAAGCAGAGACACCATGCACATGCACGTCTTTGAAAAAGTAAAGACATTGCATGCTCTTTTTTACCTGTTGTTGGATGCCATTCCACAGTGGATTTAATACTGGCTTCTACTGAAATGGACTGCACTTGTATAGTGCTTTTCTATTCTTCAAACAACTCAAAGCGCTTTTACACAAAATATCATATTCACCCATTCACACACACAGTCACAAATTGGGGTGCCACCTGCTACTCAGTAACCTTCACGCACTCACACACCAATGGAACAGCCACCAGAGGCAATTGACCCTTTGCTAAGTCCCACCCCTGTATGCAGACTGGCCAATCATAACGTAGCATCAGACCAGGGTCTGACAACAACACAGCTGTGCTCCATTGACTCTAATGCAATTGTTTCAGATTTCCTTCATTTTCAGGCTGCTTTGGGGATTTCAAGCTAAATCTTGTGCCTGAGGCACATCATGTATTAATGATACAGATTGGAAAAAGATATAGGCCTACATTTCTTCCCTTTTCCAAAACCAAAATCAAACCCTGAGAAATGTAGGGTTAGCTAGCTAGCTACTGAAGATATAGCCTACTGACTGTATACACATGCTGCTCTTTAATGATTATAACAGTGAAAAAAGACCGACCCTGCTGTACAGGGACCAGTGAAGGGAAGCAGGGAATATTCAACCAGCTGTGTGTCATCACACTGTGTGCAGCTGAACATTGTTTGAGATCCCTGCTCATCTGGCGGTGGAGGTCTGGGTGCTGGCAGCGGCCAGCCAAACACCTTCATCTGTGCACACTGCAATGACACACAGCTGGTTGAATATAAAGACAACTTTTCAACACTCAGTACTAAACCACGGGGGAATTATTTTGTGGATCACCTCAGACTATATAGAACCTGCACTCATTCAGGTATCTTGGCTGGCTAGTTCAGTGCTTGGTGTGTGGACTGTAAGAGATGGTTTATGAGTTTTAAATTTAAATGTATTGACCAGTGCAGGTTTGTTTACAGTTTTTTACTTCTTACTGACAATTTATCTTTCTCAATCCCACACTGGAAGAATAGGGCAGTTAATGTTTTCACCTGCATGGTAAAAGTGGCTTACAAGCCTTTAATGATTTACACACTGAATATGATCCTCTGTAATCTTTTTCTTCACTCTGCAGTGAGATCAGCCATGTGGGAATACGATGTCAGCGCTCCCTACACACCCTCTTCATAAAATATTTGCCTCAGTAGGACCAACACAAGAAATGCTTTCTAAACTTAAATTTATTTCTGAATCTGTGAAACCATACCAAGAGTAGCTACATGATGCAAAGACATGGCTGCTGTAAATGATGAAGAGATTCGTCAGGTAATGAAAAAAAATTGTGCGGTACATTTAAAAATTCAGATAATCAAATAATGTATTACAAATTTGTTTATAGGATGTACCTTGGGATGTCATTCTATGAAGATTATTACATCTCCCAGTTGTGACCTATGACCACTTGGTGCCCTGGGATCATTTATGAATGTGAATGCCTCGATGCGGTTAGATTCTGGAAGCAAATGTCTCTCACTTTAAGTGATAGGCTTGAAGTTAGGATCCCACTTTTACTGACTTCTCTCTGCCTGCACAGTCTTAAGACTCTGCAGGCATGGGTGCAGCTTAGAATTTAGTTAAAGAGAGGGTACAGACTTAAATGAGATTTGATTTGGGAGATCAGGGGTGGGGGTGCGCATGAGCCGCCACTGAAAGGGTAGGCTTGGAAAGATTAACGCTATACATGTATGTGTGTGTATTGGGGCACAGAGGGGATGAAAATGGGGCATAATATATGATGTGTCTGTTTTGTACCTTCTCAGTATATATAACGATTTTAAAAAGCACTTTGTCGTGTTTATTGCCACCCAAGGAATGGAAGTCTAGGAGGTTAATGAATCTGAGAGTGAACCAATAATTAAAGCTTCGGGCCATAAAACCAAAACTGAACTGATCGGGACAATCGACTCCTTTCCAGAAGAGTAGCACCAAATTCTGGGCCCTTTGTATAAGCAGTCTCTGTGGGCCCCCCTGCCGTTCAACTCTCGATCATGTCTCATGCACACTTTGATTCTTTTTTTTTTCTTTTACAAAGTTAGTTTGCTTTCTCTCCTTTTCCTTTTTTATTTCTCATCTTTTATGGAACCCTTATACCCCTCTGGCTGTCTTCAGGGATGACTCCTAAATTAAATGGCAGATTAAACCATTTTGTGCCTCCAAGGGGTGAGATGGGCTGCAGAGGGCTTCCACAATGTTTTATACAAAAGTATTTCAACCAATTAATTCAGCCAGTTTTAATTTAGTTATGACACAAATTACTTAGAAATAAAAAAAAGTTGAAAACAAAACCAAAATTTTCATTCCAGGCTTTTTGAGGGGCCCCCCTCCCATCAAGGCCCCAGGTAATCTGTCCTACCCCCCCCCCCCCCCCCCCCCCCCCCCCACCAAGCCCCCNAAAATTTTCATTCCAGGCTTTTTGAGGGGCCCCCCTCCCATCAAGGCCCCAGGTAATCTGTCCTACCCCCCCACCCCCACCCCACCCCCCACTACAATGCCCCTGCTCCTTTCATATTGCACATTCACAGTCATTTGATCCATTGTCAGCTTTAAATATGGAAACAGGTCTATTTAAAGACATTTCCATTCTCCAGACATGGTCAACCAGAGTATGATTTCCTGTCCACGGGTTCTAACAATTATACATAAGCGCCTGACCTCACGAGCACCCACATAATCAGTGACTATGAGCCAGGTTATCCAAACCACTTTATTTAGAGGTCAAAATGAAAGTGAGCACACCTGAAATATATTAATCCATCATCACACATAAAAGTTGTGTGCATGTAGGCCATGCATGGCACTTGAAAGAGAAAGTCCGTATTAAAAAAAACACTTCCTGGGTAACAATTTCACTATTCACCGTCGTTTCGCTTCCAGATGAATTTAACTTACCCGTGGAGTTGTTTCCAAATTGTCTGATCATCTTACTGCTTGGGTTTCTTGACGCACCTGGCATTTTTTTAATGTTCCCAGGTAAGCAATGTTGTTCATTGTGAAAGAAATTATGGCCAATATATAAAAAAATTAAAGATAGTGGAAAACGGCAATGAGTTCCCCCTCAGTTCAAACCTCTGCCTTACACACACATTAATGGCTTCTGCTTGATTGCTCTAAGGCACGTTTTGCCCTGCATGCTGCTGTAATGAGTCTAGTGTGTGTGATCTTGTGTGTGTATACGTATGTTGCATAGAAATGGATGCTTGCCTGTCTGCACTGCATCGTCACAGAACTACCCCACCCCCTCCCCGCCTGCATGGGATCCATACCATAATACTCCTCCTGCAGCTCCGGATCTGAGCTTGTTATCTGAGTACCATTCCGGATGGATCCGGCATCGGGGAGGAAAATGGGAGCGTGTCGCCATAGCAACACCACCTGCCACCGCCGTTTGCATGGTATAGGGAGAGAGGAGTGGCGCAGCCTAATATACACTCAGTCTGCAGGGTTTACTCGCTGTAAGCAGCTCCTTCAGTTAGCAGTGAAGAAACAGCTTTTGTGAACCTCAGTGTGATGAAAGATCCAGTATGAAGCTGATCAGAAACAGGGTCATGGGGGTGCAGAAATGAGACACAATAACTAAGGTTTGTCGTGTTCCAACAATACAAGCTGCACACTGTACTGTCAATACTAATGACTGACAAAGACTGCTTGGCCATGTGCTAAGGTTTCTGAGCTGTAGGTATGGGAACACATGCAGGAAAAAAGAAGTTTTGCTTATTTTTGCAATCTACTGAATATTTGTACAGGTCAAAGATAATCTAAAGCCTTTTCAGGATTATTATACATTTTTAGAGACATAAAGGAAATCCACTGGAACATAGTAACAAATGTCCTGGGTTACATCACTCAGACATTTATCATGTGTTTACAGTTTGAATCTGAGTAAAAATCTGTTATTTCATCGATCAGCCAGAGAAACAGAACTGGTGTGTGGATGGTGAGTGAGCTTATTGCTACAACAGAATACAGTGGTTGGGAAGCTATCTGCCTATCAGAGATCCCCAATTCTAAGACTTTCATTTGACAGACTGTTTTGTGCAGACACCCTACAAAAAACATTCCCTTTCAAATCTAGTAACTTAAAACAGGCAGATTAGATCTAAGGTTAATGTAAAGCTTTGGCTCTTGTTTTAGTCAGGGTTTCACAGAGGGTTAAGGTCAAAATTACATTTTAATTCACTATAATTTGAAAAAAAAAGTGTTTCACTACAGTCAGCATACATTTCAAAATCTTGTATCGGGGTGACTGTGAACTTGGAAGTCACTTTAAGTTTCTTTTCATTTATTCACATGAATTCATAACCTACCTTAACTCTACATTCTAACATTCTGACGCAACCATGGCTGGATTATTAGACAATGGACCCCTGGGTACAAATCTTCGAAAAGGCCACTTTACCTCTCCTAAAAAGGAGCAAGACAAACTGACTTTGTGGTGGCCATTCTGTTTGTTGTTTTATGTGTCTTTGAAGTCATTTTGTGTCTTGTTTTGTCATTTTGTGTTTCCTCAAAGTCATTTTGTGTCTTCTTTGGTAGTTTTGTGTCTCTCTGTGGGCATTTTGAGTGACGTTTTGCAGGTGAGGGCTAGCGGGGGGCCCTGATGCTTTGGGCCAATGAGCCTGTGCCCATTCGAATTGTTCAATAATCCACCTATTATACGCAACAAGATTGAAGTACTGGGTACAAAAGTATTAATTTTGGCTATAAGCTAATTGAACGGCCACGAAAGCCTACCAGCTTATACAGGCCTAACAACTGTCCCGAGTGCAGAGCCCACACTCCCACAAAAGCAGCTTCAACATATACGTAGACCCTTTTGCTCTTAGTAAACAGCATTACATTTTTTGGTGGGTGGTGCTCGGCTGGAAGCAAAACATTTCTCCACAGACATTAGCTAGCAAGTTCTGTTGGCTTATTTTGTGTGTGTGTGTGTGTGTGTGTGTGTGTGTGTGTGTGTGTGTGTGCATAGTAATGAAGGAATCGGCCAGCCAGTGCAATTGATGAGTTTTTAAAAGTTTTTGGACAACACTTGTTGACACTGATTACACCAGCATCTAGACAAATCACAGGTGAACCCAGCTCTTCTTTCAAGGTTTTGTAGGCAATATCCTATGGGACACACATGGCAGTTTGAAGTATTGGATGTCTCTTAAGCCCCTTTTACACTGCCAGATTTTCGGGGCCGTTTTGCACGCAAGCTGCGAGCGTTTAGACACACAGAGCTGGATTGGCGAGTTGATCCGAGGTGCCGAATTTTCCGCCTCGTAGGGTAGACATATTGGCGGAACATTTTTTGGTTTAAAAAGAACGAGGCGCCCTACCACCACGGGAGGGGCTGTTGATGACGCCGCACGTGTGACCCACTGGTGGTGGATAAACAGCAAAAAGCTGACAGCAGGAATGAGCAGCTAGTAGCAAGAGGGAAACGCAAACCTGACAGACACTGTAAAGATGAGCAACTGGGGAGACAAGGAATTGCGTGCCCTCCTTGCCCTCGCAAAGGAAGAGGCCATTAACCGTCAAATGACGGGAACGGTGAAGGACGGGCCAACTTATGAGAGAATCGCCGAAGGACTGACCAGTCGTGGCTTCCCTCAGAGTAGGCTGCGTAACTGTTTACGTCACACGCTGAGCCACACGTTTTGTTACTTGCTCACGACCCCCATTGCCCCGAAAAAGCCGCATTCTGCATAAACAAAAGTAGGCAGGCGGCATTTCGCTGCACTCCCCGATTTTGTTTTTATACTGCCAATGCTGAACGAAGACTGATTGGGCTTTCCTGCAAATTTGCACAATTCCTATTTAAAAAGGGCTTTAGTGTGATGTCACCTCACTTGAATCGGTCCCTGGCTATTGTTTCTCCCATCACCCCCAGCCTGTTCCCTATCCTTTTCTCCCCTCCGTCCCTCACGGACTGTTTCCACCATTTAAAAGCTTGAGTTCTGCAAAATGTGGAGGAGGTTCCTCTGCTAGCAGCTGAATATTAACATATAGTGGTCAATTGTGATTGGTTGGATTCCACTGGGATTCACCGGCAAGAGACACACACAGACACACACCGACACAGACACACACCGACACCCACACACAGACACACACACACACACATCAAAACATGCATAAATTAGCATTTTACCTGGTTTACATGTCTTAAACTTAACATTTTCTGCATTTATGTTTGCTTGCATGCTCAGACATTTGGGTAATATCTAGCAGAATTAAGCCCATATATGGGGTCATTGAGTGTGGTCCACCTCTCCTATATATATACAGTTGTATAAAATGCAATGTATTGTTAGCAGCTGGTAATGTACATGCCATGGACACTTATTTTCATATAAAGCATATATTTACATAAACAAAGGACAGAAATTTCAGCCATTCAAATAAAATGGCTAACAATAAAGATGCACTATATGGGTGGTTTTGAAAACAGTCCCTAAAACCAAAAACACAAGAACAAAGGTGACCGCTTCTGAAAGCAGCGGTGGAAAGGCAGAACTTACTTTTGACTAACTGCTTCTTTGCTATGACCATGTCTGCTACCCAAAAATGTCTGCTGCTAGATCCAATAGTTCGCTCGTTTACTGTTTATAGAAACATGTTTGTTTCTCCTACATACTTGAGGCATGTCTACAAACGCTATGATAGTCGTGCCATTTTCAGATAAAGAAAAAGATGCAAAAAAAGTGAACTTGCTTGATTAACCAATAGTTAATGGCAGGCCACATGTAGTATATTTTAATAAACAAGCCACAGACTGTTTAAAATCGGTTTGTGGGCCACGATTGGCCCTTTGGCCAGATTTTGGACATGCCTGCAGACAGAATACATGTGTGTGAATGAGAAGGACCCAAGTGGAATAGTGAGGTTACAGGGAGTAGAAATAAAGAAGGTGGAGGATTTTAAGTACTTAGGGTCAACAGTTCAGAGCAGTGGAGAGTGTGGAAAAGAGGTGAACAAACATGTGCAAGCAGGTTGGAACGGGTGGAGAAAGGTGTCAGGTGTGATGTGTGATAGAAGAGTACCAGCAAGATTAAAAGGAAAGGTGTACAAGACGGTGGTGAGACCAGCGATGTTGTTTGGTTTAGAGACAGTGGCTCTGAGTAAAAGACAGGAGGCAGAGCTGGAGGTAGCAGAGATGAAGATGTTGAGGTTCTCCTTGGGAGTGACAAGGATGGATAGGATCAGGAATGAGTACATCAGAGGGACAGCTCATGTTAGATGTTTTGGAGATAAAGTCAGAGAGGCCAGACTGAGATGGTTTGGACAGGTTCAGAGGAGGGATAGTGAATATATCTGTAGAAGGATGCTGAGGTTGGAACTGCCAAGGCCTAGAGGAAGACCAAAGAGGAGATTTATGGATGTAGTGAAAGACAACATAAAGTCAGTTGGAGTGAGAGAAGAGGATGCAGAGGGTAGGGTTAGATGGAGGCAGATGATTCGCTGTGGCGACCCCTAAAGGGAACAGCCGAAAGATGAAGAGAAGAAGAAGATGCAGTCATGTTTACATCCCTTTAAAGTTGCAGCTGGTAATGTTAGGGTAAATTTAAGTTACTTCATATCCTGCTGGATAGCTTGTGAATTTTATCTTGGAATTTGATAAAGTCTTATCTGATCTTAATCTGTAATAAAATGTTGTTGATTATACTTTGTTTTATTAATTTTAATCTGGAAAATTATTAGTTTTTATTAAGTATCAGAAGATTGAAATATTGAATTAAAGTACCTCAAAATTGTACGTATATACAGTACTGGAGTACTGACACGTCCAATGTGTAGTATTTTTCCACTGTGTGGAAAATGGTCCTTGATGCTAACAGAGTTTAGACTAATGCAGGACAAGCCTGCCCACACCCATCAGTCTCACACACAACTTTCTCCATCTTTTCCAGCTCTCACCCTCTGTGACTGTAAATGATGACTCATAGAAGTGACAGCATAGTATCACTGTTCAAGATCAGGCAAGCATTCTGGTCATTTTTCATCTCTTTAACTGTCAGCCAAACAGAGCCCAGCTCCTGCATGTTCAAAGATTATATACACCATTAATACCTTTGTAAATAATGACAGCAATGCAGAGGCTAAAAATCAAGTCCTGTGGTCTCCTGAAAACGTTTGTTCTCTGCTGTGAGGTGGATGAACTGTCACTGTATTATTCCATGTCATCTATTGCCATCTTGTGGCCAAAATTAGGATCGGCCTCCAGTTAGTCCTCAATCAGCTTCTTTTTTTCTTTTTTAACAATTTCTAGTAGGAATATTGGTTAGTATTCCTCAAAACAACATTAAAAAAGATTCAATATAGCAAGGCTATATTGACAATAAATTAAATTAGATATATAGGCATATAAATAAAGAAAAACAAAACAACAAAATAATAGAATGTAATAAAAATAAATATACTTAAGGCAAGGGATCCTCACATTCCTGCAGTCAAACATGTTTACAGCCAAATGTACCATTGTTTCACAATTCATTTATATTTTTAGACCCTATCAGCAAATCACACAGCAGAGCCAGTTAAATGAATAAATAATGGCCTATAAAGCAAAAACATTCTCTTAGTCAAAACACAATTACTTAGGTTTAGGGGAAAAAAACATGTGGTGACAACATATCTTAAAGTGACTCACAGATCACTTGGTTTCACATGGTTCTAATACACCGACCACCTGAGGGAAAGTCCTGTGGTGGGCAGTCTTTGGTTTGTGACATCTATACCACCACCATAAATCAGATTATTCATTATGGCATTACGACATAGTTTTGTAACCTGACTGTCAACTTCAGATCACAACTCCAAAACCTGATCAGAAGGGCAGGAAAAAGTAATTGGCATTCTGCCCCTATCTCCTCTCCAGGAGATATTTGAGGAGACAGAGAGCAAGGACAAGGACAAGGAAGCAAGACCTAAAAAATACTACTGACCCAAGCTACATCCTTTATAAGGAGTATGAGCTGATGCCTTCAGGCAGAAGGAACTGCTTACCAAACTGTAAGCTGAACAGGTATACATTTTCATCAGTCCCACTATCAGTCTAACTACTTCAGAAGATTAAGAGTGTGTGTGGGTGTGAGGGGAGGATTATATACAATATTTTGGTGTAGGGCATCTGTGCAATAACTATGTATAGGGCTCTGGTGCAATAATTTTGTGTAGGACCTTTGTACAATTACTTGAGGTGGGGCATCTGTGCAACACTCGGCTCTAGGGCATTGTGCAATACTCTTGGGGTGTATAGATCTGGCGGTGATACTGACTGTTAACTGTAGTTTGATTGTACATGTGTGTGCAGTGTCGCCTGTGTTCTCTAAAATGTCCAAGACAAATTTCTCCTAAGGAAGACAATAAAGGCTAATCTTATCTTATGTTGTCTTATTTTAATACCGGATTGGTTGCGGCCCAGGTTACCAACAACTTGTTGGTCAGTAGGGTGCAGGTGGAAACTATGCTACTGTTGGGCGAAGGAAAAGAGGTGGAAGGCATGTCCAGAGGCAGCTGGAGAAGAGGAGGGCTGAGGTGAGAGTCGGAACTTTGAATATTGGCACTATGACTGCCAATAGAAGAGAACTGTCTGATACGATGGCGAGAAAGAAGGTAGATATACTGTTTACAAAATATCAGGTCCCACAGGGTTCAGTGCTGGGCCCTCTTTTATTTTCTTTGTATCTTCTCCCACTTGGTTCCATTCTCAGGAAGCACAGCATTCTATTCCACTGTTATGCTGATGACAGCCAGATCTATGTCCCCCTTAAAAAGGTTGATTCATTCTCCCTTAAGCCACTGTTAAATTGTTTAGATGAGGTCAAGGCCTGGATGGCTCTAAACTTTTTAAATTTTAATGAAAAGAAGACTGAAGTGATGGTCTTTGGTGGCACCTCTGTGACCCCCCCAGTCGATCTGGGTTCCTTGGTACAGTACGCCAAACCAATTGTTAATGATCTGGGGGTAAAAGTGGACGCAGATCTCAAGTTTGACAGCCAAATTAAAGCTGTGGTGAAAACAAGCTTCTTCCAGTTAAGGCAGCTGGCAAAAGTAAAACCTTTTCTCCAGAGACAGCACTTTGAAACAGTAATTCATGCCTTTGTGACCATTCGGCTAGATTACTGCAATGCACTTTATATGGGGGTCAGTGGGTCCTCCATCGCACGTCTTCAACTGGTACAGAATGCAGCTGCACGTCTTTTAACTGGCACAAGAAAGTTTGAGCATATTTCACCGATTTTAGCTTCACTCCACTGGCTACCCGTCCATTTTAGAATTTATTTTAAAATTCTTTTATTTGCTTTTAAATCTCTAAATGGTCTTGCCCCAGCGT
This sequence comes from Epinephelus moara, assembly GCF_006386435.1. Lineage (NCBI taxonomy): Eukaryota > Metazoa > Chordata > Actinopteri > Perciformes > Serranidae > Epinephelus > Epinephelus moara. Next base: position 6,894,090 of record NC_065513.1, read on the forward strand.
ACCTCTCTGAGCTTCTGCACCCCTACACACCCAGCCGATCTCTCAGGTCAGCTGACCAGCTGCTCCTGAGGGTTCCCAAAACTAGGCTGAAGCTCAGAGGGGACCGAGCGTTTTCGGTTGCAGCTCCAAAATTGTGGAATGAACTGCCGCTGCACATTAGACAGGCCTCCTCACTGTCTAATTTTAAAACTCTTCTTAAAACGCACCTCTTTTCTTTGGCTTTTAACACCACGTAGGTTGTTGATTTTATGTAGTATTTTGTCTTTTTATTATGTTTTATTGTGTTTATTTTACTGTACAGCACTTTGGAAACCTTTGTGTTTATTTAAATTGTGCTTTATAAATAAAATGGATTGGATTGGATTGGATAAGGCCAGTAGGAGGTGGGTTCAAAGTGTTCTACCATAGTGTGGAGGGGAGGAAAAATGGGGTAGGGATTATCCTGAAGGAAGAGTAGGCCTATTTCAAGGGTGTGTTGGAGTGTCAGACAAAGTGATGAGGATGAAGCTGGACATTGAAGGTGTGATGATGAATGTTGCCAGCACATATGGGCCCAGAGTTGGGTATGAGATGGAAGAGAGAGAAGAATTCTGGATTTGGAGTTCAATGAAGTGGGAGAAAGTGTCCCCAAGGAGGAGAGTGGTGATAGGAGTGGACTTCAATAGGCATATTGGTGAAGGGAACAGAGGTGATGAGGAGGTGATGGGTAGGTATGGTGTCAAGTAGAGGAGTTTTAAAGGACAGATGCTGGGGGTGAATTTTGCGGAAAGGACGGAAATGGCTGTGGTGAATACATATTTCAAGTAGAGAGAAGAGTACAGGGTGATGTGAAACAGTGGAGGAAGGTGAACACAGGTGGACTATGTCTTGTGCAGGAGGTTTAACCTGAAAGAGACTGGAGACTGCAAGGTGGTGGCAGGGGAGTGCTTAGTCGCGCAGCAACAGATTGGTGATCTGTAGGATGACTTTGGAGACTAAGAGGAAGAGAGTGAAGGTAGGCCCAAGGATCAAATGGTGAAAGTTTAAGAGACTGCTGTGCAGGGTTCATGGAAGACTTAATATAGGTTCTGGGTGGTAGAGAAGAGTAAGCAGATGGCTGGGCAACAACTGCAGAAGTGGTGAGGGAGACAGCTAGGAAGGTTGTGTGTCATTTGACAGGAAAAGGAAGAATGGTGGTGGAATGAAGATATACAGGTATACAAAGGAAGAGGCTGGCAAAGAAGACGTAGGATCGTTCAAGAGATGAAGAAAGTTGACTGAAGAAGAGGCGAAGCGAAAGGTGGTGAAGGCTAAGCAAAAATGGTATGGTCAGTTTTATGAGAGGTTGGACACTAATGAAGGAGAAAGGGGTTTTACTGTTGGGCTAGACAGAGCTCAGAGGGATTTGGAGCAGGTTAGGGTGATCTAGGGTAGAGATGATTCTGCATGTGCTCACAAGCAAGGAAAGTGTGTTGGGATGGATGAAAGGAGTGCTTTGAGGTGCTGATAAATGAATAATATGAGAGAGAGAAGGTTTAACAACGTGGGCATTGTAAATCAGGAAGTGTGGTGGATTAGCAAGGACGAACTGAGGGCAGTTATGAAAGGATGAAGGGAGGAAAGACGGTTGTTCTGGATTGACTGTAATTCTTTGGCCGTTCAAGAAACTGGCCATTTAAAAATTTTTCTGATTCTGACATTTGTGTCTCGTGTAATCATGAAAAAAAATATGTATTTGAAAAATGTCCCACTAGTTGTTGTTACACTTCCTATCACTGATAAGCATTTAGCCAGTTCATAAATCTGGAATGGTTATCTGTACATTTAAGTGAGAGAGCATGTTATATATCAAGTGCACCAGGGAGAGTGGTATTTCTATATTTCTTCACATATTTGGCTCAATTCCCCGTAGAACACTGTACTAAATCAAAGTTTTCATCAAATGTATTAAATTGTAGAAGTAGCCACGTTTATTCACCAACAAAATGTATTTTATTTTTGGTTTGAATAAGGTTTTCCTATGTTTGTAATTGTTCTGTTGTTCCACAAGGGTGAGCCACATAGGGTAAAGTTATGGGAAAATATCATCTTCCAGTCATAAATTCTGACAACTTGAAAAGAAAGTTTGTAATTTCAAAAATCACATTTTTAAAATTCCAAGAGTAGAGGAGTACAGGGAATGTGAACTTCAATTATACATCCAATCAGAGAAGTCACTTAAGACCAGAGAAACTCCATCTCTGGGCATTGCCACATTGTATGCAAATAGGTTCCTGTATCTCTGTTATTGCATAAGAGGCGCATGGATGTGGAGCTGAAGTTGATAGCGGTTCCTGGGAGTAAAGTACAGTCTATTGTAATTAATCATTTGATGGTTAAAATTTCTTGATGAGATTTTGATGTTTCCTCATACTCTGTTCCAAATAATAACTTAATCCCAGCCCTTTAGGTCAACATTTCAGACATTGGTGACACCCATTATAGGGCTTGTAGCTTCCTGTAATTTCTTATAGAAATTGGATATCAAACCCCCACATTTAGGTTTAGTACCTCGAAGCTTAAGAAGTGGCTCTACAGAAAGAGAAGTATTGCATGGAACTCCATAGGTTCGAAAAGCACATCTCAATTGTAAATAAAAATAAAAAAAGATAATCTGAATAAATTATATGTGCTTTTAAGATCCCCCAAAAATCTTAAGCCTCCATCATCCATAACGTGAGAGAGAGTGCAGTTGACAGCATTAGACCATGTAGGAAAAGTAATCAGTTTTCCACCCAAACGGAGGAGTTTATTGTGAAATGTTGGCATGTGAGTGTGCCACTGAGATAGTGATTTTTGTTTTCCCATATTAAATTGTGTATTATAGAGCTGGCCTTTTTGATGTTGAGCAACATACAAAGAGTGGCATGGATAAACCATTTTGGTATACCCTCATTGTTGGACAATAAGTTTCAACCGATATTGAAAAGTAAAACAATTATTTAGAGATTTTTTTTTCATGAACATTGTTTATTATTTCCTTTTATCTACATATCAGTCTGGCAGCTTAGACTGAAGCCATCTTACTATCCAACAAGGACACTCTAGTGCAGTTTTAAGAGTGTTTTATTAATTGGCATAAACCTTTGGGAATGGCTTTGACTACAGATCTAAATGTTCTGTAAGTGACAGGAAATTATGTCGTATCTAAAAAAGATTTCTTAGCTTAATAAATGGCCACTACAATAAAATAGGTACATCATTAACAAAGGTAATATTTTTATTTATCCAACTTTGACTTGAGCACCTTGGCGGTCACCGTAAATACGTCACACGCTGCACTTTACGACACCGGAAGAGAATCATGTGTAACCTGTCATGGCTGCTGTCGTAGTTAGCATAGCCTTTAGCCAATGCTTTTAGCAAGCAAATTTATGCTAAATTAACATTTTTCTTTATCGTGGAGTGGTTGCTGGTAGCAGCCATTACTCAGGTTTGAGACAACAGCAGTAACGTTAACGTTACGCTTTTAGCGCATTTGCTGCTTGTGAGCGCAGTGACTGGAGTTTGATAGTGGTGCTATTAGCCCTTCATTCAAAATGAGAACTGTTTTGATGGTGGCAGAAAAACCATCCTTGGCTCAGTCGATTGCCAAAATCCTCTCTAAAGGTGGGTGATAATTTATTCCAATTTAATATGCCACAAAGTGAGACTTTACCAAGACAGTATAACACCAGGCTTATAGCAACAGTAACGTCAACGTTATCATTTCGCTTTGTTGTTGATTGCAGTGACTTCATTACGACGGTAGTTAACTTGTTAAAACAACTTTGAATTCTGAGAAATTGTCAGCGGAGTACAGTTTGAGTCAGATAATAATGATTTGATTTTATTAATCCTGTCGCATTTCTTGCTTCCCTGTATGTGATCATAGGCTTAACTCTGAACTCGGACACTTTATGGGAGCAATATGTAAGATATTTGGGGATTTAACGGCGTCTGAAACTTCTCCCGGTTGCTATTTCTTTAGTGTTCACTGTTCAGGGATTTGTTTTTTAGCAGGAGCCTAATTATCCACAGAGTCTCTTCCTCTCCGAAAGAAACGGATGAGGTGTTTAAAACCGGTAGAAACGCTGAATAAAGCTGTTTAACTTTACAAATCAGTGTTTCTCCTGTGCTTTTTTGCACGTGGCAGACATGTTTTTAACAGGCATATATTCAATGGTGACATATTTATTGTCTACTGGAAAACAATAATTGAGTGAAATGAACCATGTTATGTATTTCATTTGTTGTTTTAATGGCTAATTTCACATCAGGCTGAGGGACAACAGTTGAAAATGAGCCTTTTGGCTAACACTGGCACATTTACAGTGATGTTGATCAATGTGTGTAAACTCTGAGAATAAATGAATAAATAAATAAGGACATTCCTCAGACACCACCATCTTTAGCTCATGCACCAACTGAGCTAAACTGACATCAGAGCAGTGAGTCCTGTTCAGCTGTGTCTGGAGATGGCACATATACAAGCTATAGTGATGAGCTCAAACTCCAGAGAGTAGCTGGTTGTGGGGAAGCAGTTGGGGTTTTTCTTGAGGACAGGCATCCTCAGGGACACAGGGATGGTCTCCAGACCAAAGGCATTGTCGAGCTCCCTGCAGGAGTGGCTGGTGTGGCAGCTGGCCTCGTGGATGACCTGAGGCACTCGGTTCAAGTCAATGTTCTCCCTGGTGAAAGGTGAAGAGCAGGGAGAGATCAGAAACAGGATTTTATTCAGTCATTTGTTCATTTAGTGGGTCAATATGGTAAGCAAGCAGTTGCTGTATAACTGTAGCATTGTCCTTGGTTAAAGAAATGTATAATCCTTTATTCTTTGTCAACTGGTTTTCATAGGATTTCTTCATCTAAAGGTTTCATTGAGTCATCAGGTGTAACAGATAAATTCTGCCAACAGTCTGTCAACTGTGTGATATCACATCAGATCTCACTCTTCATCACATCTGCCTGTGAATATTATTGTGATGCCATGTGACACATTTAAATTTCTAGTTTTGTCTGTCCTACATTTAAAATGATATAGCCTAAACAGTAAAGAAGTAGTATTTCAACACATGTGAGATGCTTAAACCAGTCGGTGTAAAATTTCTGTTAAGCAACTAATTTATTCATAGACTAACCCTTTCAGAACTTGTGTCTGGTTAGGAATAAGTGATACATGGTATGTATACTCACACGTAGCTCCAGGTTGCGATGCTGCGCTCGTTGATGCGGCTGGGCAGGTTGACCAGCTGGCTGTAGTAGTCCTGCAGGCTGTATGTGCAGAAGGATTCATCCACACACTGACCGCCCAGTGGCAGGGCCAGACACTGGTTAAGGGCCAGCAGGCACAGCAGAAAGACACGCAGCAGCTGGACACAGAAAATAATAACCCAGACAGCTCAGCCATTGTTATGTCTTTAGTTTTAGTTATTACTGTATACTTTGTAAATGCTAACATAATATATTCAAGACAGTGAAATTACATATGCATTTCTCTGTCATTGTTATTTTCATAGTTATGTCCTTTTGTTGTCGTTAATCTTTATTATTATTTTGTTAATTTTCGTCAATTAATATTCCTATTAATACTATTCGACTGGTCATCAGTCACTTTAATGCGCTGACATCTGTCATTGCCACTTCTGAGAGCTGTCAGTCACCTGTCAACGAGCTGTTGAGCTGTCATCTGTTTGCAGCTCAGTCAACGTGACATATCGTCCGCTGCGCAAAGGATTGTGGGTCACAGTAGCCAGAAGAGCATGCTGTATTGCATACTGCAAAATCGGACCGAATGTAGTAGAACATCCTGGTATTTTTGGCATACTGCATTTGACAAACTATGTATTGGGACTTACTAAATCTTTTTCTGGCATACTAAATAGTATGGTAGTATGGCTATTGGAGCACGCAGTGAGTTGATGATGACCAGGGTGTGCGAACCAAATGTGATCTCATTATGTATTGCGTAAAGTGCAAGGGCTCCGCAAATTGTCACATTACTTGATCATGCACCTCAGAACTTTTGTAACTAGGTGCCCGCTTTGTGCACTGGGCTTCTACTGATTAAAGTAAGAAGTGAAAAATTTTTCTGTCTTTTAGAAAGACAGCCAGTTTGTTTTTTAAATGCTTATAAAACAGGAGGAGGAGAATCCCTAAAAAATGTACATTTGAGTGAATATTTTGTGAACTAAATCTAATTTTTAAGGATATTCAACCTTTCAAATTTTGTTTCATTATAATAATTATAATTTGTGGTTCCAAATATTTGACTCCTTTCCTCACTGGGATTTTATAAAGGCGATAAAGTATGTACATGAATATTTGGTATGAGAGCCTATACAGTTAATTACATTACCCCCCTGGCATTGAAGAACTGCATGTTTGGTTTATGCTGTTTTGCCAGTAACACTTGTTGACTTTTGTTTGATTTATTTATTCTTTATTTAGGCAGGAGGGTCCCATTAAGATTCAAGATATTTTCTTCCAGAGTGTCCTGCTCAATATCGTGGCACAATCAGCATTATTAGTTTTGTTTAACTATACATAGCAAAACACATACAATACATAAAACAACACAAGAGGACACCTGACCTAGGTTGAGGACTATCTAAAGCAGCAACATGTTTCCTTCAGGGCAGTTTGTAAAATACCTTTGAAAGTGTTCAAGGAAGGGAGTGCTTAAGGTAGCAACATTTTGGAGCTCATTCCATACCCAGGGTGCAGAAGAAGAGAAAGCAGTTTTACCAAGCTCTGAACTCAACCCGAGGACATTTAAAAGAATACAATTTGAAGAAGGAGTGCAATAGTTGCTGGTGTGAAAGGACAAAAGGCTGCAGATATAAGAAGGTAGTTTACCTAACAATGCCTCGGCAATGAATAGCACCACATGCGTTTTTCTCCTCTGATACAGAGAGGACCATACTGAAGATTTGTATAAAATGCAGTGGTGAGTTGCATGAGACTGCATTTGTAATAAAACTTAATGCAGCATGATCTGCAGAATCCAGTTTTTTAATAGGATGAGGTTGCATGCATGCCCGCAAAGCGCAGACCTCCGCCGACGAACCCATTCATTGTGTATGTGCTACCGCGGCGCAAGAGCGCACCGCTCTGCCGCAGAGCTGAGCGGCACGCGAGAGGGCTCCTGGTGTCCAATAGCAGAGAATGTGGTGGAGTGTGAAGAAAAAAAAATGGCGGAAAAATTCAGATCAACAGCAAGATGGAGGAGAAAATAATTATGGCTGTGTCAACAGCAAGATGGAGGAGAAAATAATTATGGCTGTGTCCCTTACCTTGCTCTCTGCTTGCTCTGCGCCTTGGCGCGGCGAAAATCGCGCTCTGCGTGAAAGCCTCTTTAATACAGACAGAAATTCTGCCTTTCTATATATATATATATATATATATATATATATATATATATATACACTACCGTCAAAAGTTTTAGAACACCCCAATTTTTCCAGTTTTTTATTGAAAATTATGCAGTTTAATGTCTCATTGTACTCTGAAATGAAAGCATAGAACAAATAAACAATTGAGGTCAAAAAAGAAATCATGGAATCAATTTATAAACCAAAATGTATTCTAAACTTTTGACTCATCAAAGTAGCCACCTTTGGCAGATATAACAGCTGAACACACTCGTGGCATTCTTTCTACAATGGAAATCAAATATTCTGCAGAAAGTTCTTCCCAACTCTGTTGCAGAAGTTCCCATAAATGTGTGGCACTTGTAGGTTGCTTTGCTTTCACTCTTCTGTCCAGTTCATCCCAAACCAGCTCGATGGGGTTTAAGTCTGGAGACTGTGCTGGCCACTCCATGTTTTCAAGCTTACCATCTTGTTCTTTTTTCCTGAGGTAGTTCTGGCATAGCTTGGACGTATGTTTTGGGTCATTATCTTGCTGTAGGA